>NW_020955207.1:3355435-3391685 GCF_003031625.1 Empidonax traillii
AGGATTTGATCTGCACATGACTTTCAAAAGCACTTAAAAGCAACTCTGCTTTTTCTGAATAAAATTTCAAAACTCACATTACTCTTGAAAAAACACCACCTCTTGAAGCAAGCATTTGAGCCATACACATTTTATTCCTTACAATTTTCATTCAACTCATTTACGTGGGGAATGGGCGATCTGCAAGAAGTTTTGGAAGCCTTATCAGAAGACATAAAAAACACAGATACTCAGAATAGGAAATCTTATAATGAAAAGCATGATACACAGCTCAAAACCCTGAAATCAAAGTGACTTCCCAAAACATCTGTCTTTCTTTTGTGGGATTTTATGTCCATAATAATAAATAAGTCAGATTTAGGAGTGCCAGTTTATTGAGAATTTAAAATGTCTTAGGCACAGCAGCTGCCTGGATCTCACAGCATGTCCAAATAGACCAAATGTTCCCTGTTGGTAACAGTATATTCAAATACAAGTATTACTATTGTGGATTGATACTAATAAACACAGGTTTAATTTTAAATGGGGTTTAAAATCCATTTCCTTCCCTTACCATTTGCTATTTATTTTTTAGCTACTGAATATTCCTGGACAGTTAACAAAAATCTTAAACATTTCATCACTTTGCAGTACTGTTGAAGACTTCGGACGTAAGAGTACAATATTTCTGAATTAAAGTTACTTTTCTGGAATCAAGTAACTAAATACATACCATGTCTGTATATTTTTCTTTTGAATCTTTCATTTTAGTTCATGCCTTACAGTTTCAACTAACCAATTCCTATCATCTGCACTGAGACTGAGGGACAGTGAAAGAACAGGCTTTTAATGTCACCACTCCTACTTCTTACTCTCTTGAATACACTTTTCTCTCTATAAGCCTATGAAGATGGTTAAATAGATAAAATGTTTTTCAGCTGGATTTAGTTTAGAAAATGTGTAAACTCCATTTCTGAAACTAGGTTTTCTTCATACCCAGCTAATCAGGATTTTTGATTCTTTGGATAGTCATTGGGATTAGGCCACTAGGAATTTTATCACTCTGAAGAAAATCTCTGGGCAGCAGAAGGAGAACTGAATTGTTAATAAAAATTGCTTTAGAGAATCATTGCACATCAGGTGCAGCATGGAGAAGGAAAAGAAGTTAACTACAGAGCTGTAGAGCTTTAAGCGTTCTTTGTTAAGAGCCAGCAGTTGTAGACAGTTCCCACAGTCTATTTATTAGGTGGGTTAGGTTGTGTAATTTAGAGTCCATTACAGTGACTGTATTCTAACAACTAACTGTTTTTCCAGTTGCTTGGACATAAGTAAGGAAGTAATGGAAGAGAAAACCCTTCAAGGATAGCTGCATATGACCACTGTAATGACTGAAGGAGGATGAGATCTGTTCTCTGCACATGACACATAAAAAGACATATAAATACACAAGTATCTCTACATTTGCCAAATATGCAAATATCACAAAATACTCCTGTGTCATTGACTAGCCCTGCTCAAAATTAAAAACAAGAATCAACAAAGGTGGGGCTCATTTTGGAGACCCAAACAGCCTATTGAAAAGATGATCTCTGCCTTCTGCTCATGGCAAGACTGAATCCAACCCAATGCAATGACTTGGAGCAGCATGCTGCAGCATGCATTTTAGGGTTTGGCATATGAATGGAATTATTCTGTCTAACACTTTTGCTATGATATAAGCATGACAATGAAAACAATTCAAGCCAAAAAGAAAGAAGTTTTGTTATACAAAATATTTTAATCATCTGGAATTTTTTGAAAATAATTTTATAATCCAAAACACAGCTTGCATCAAAACTAAGTTAATGAAACGGAATTTTTCTTCTCCTCCAAGATTCATAGAATAATTTAGGTTGGAAATAGACTCTGAGATCATTAGATCCGACTGTTAACCCAATACAGCCAATTCCACCACTAAACCAACTGCCATACCTACTTGCATTTTAAGCACCTCCAGGGACAGTGACTGAACCACTTCCCTGGGCAGCCTGTTCCAGTGCTTGACAACCCTTACATTGAAAAATTTTTTCCTAATATCCAATCTAAACCTCCACTGGGCACATCTTAAGACCATTTCCTCTTGCCCTATCACTTGTTACTTATGAGAAGAGACTGATCCTTTCCTTGTCGCAACCTCCTTTCAGGTAGCTGTAGAGAGCAATAAGGTCCCCCATGAGCCTCCTCTTTCCCAGGTCTTAGCCCAGCTCCCTCAGCTGCTCCTCATCAGACTTGTGCTCCAGACCCTTCACCAGCTTCGTTGCCCTTCTCTGGAAACGCTCCAACACTTCAATGTCTCCCTTGCATTGAGAGGCGAAGAACTGCTCACAGTACTGAAGGTACAGCCTCACTAGTGCCGAGCACAGGGGAAGAATCACTTCCCTGGTCCTGCTGGCCACACCATTCCCGATACAGGCCAGGATGCCATTGGCCCTCTTGGCCACCTGGGCACACTGCTGGCTCTACTGACCAACAACCCCAGGTCCTTGTCCATCAAGCAGCTTTCCAGACACTTCCCCAAGTCTGTGGCATCGTGCATGGGATTGTTGTGACCCACGTGAAAGTGAGTCTTGCAAGTGGCCTTGTGGACCCTCACACAATTGGCCTTGGCCCGTGAATCCAATTTGTCCATAACATTTATTTTGATGTATGCTCAGCAAGCCACTATTTCAGTAAAGTTTGCAGCTACTCATCTCAACCCTCCTCACCAAAAATGCACATCTTCTCCAGACCAGCCTAGGATCTGCCTCCTTATTTCAGACAAAATAAGTGAGGTTGACGTAAGAATTTAAATGCTAAGTTTTTGCTAAGCAAGGTCATTTTGGCTGAAACATTTCAGACAGAATTCAGCAATTAGCTCCACTCACAAGTCTAAATTGTTACTAATCTCTGACAGGGAAAAAAAGAGAAGAAAGGGGAAGAGAAAACTACCATTTATCTGTGAAAAGATTATGGATAATTTATTTCACTGACAAGCAGAATACGAAAGACTGTTTGTGACTTAAAACATCAGACAATTGCACTTGTGAATTCTTATAATGCATATTTCAGGTAATACAAATCTTTGGGAGTGAAAGCCTGTCTGGATTGGTTAAGTCATCAGATGCAAAGTGCTAAAATTGCCAGTCTTGTTTCCCTGTTTAATCTCTTGTTGAGGAAGTCCCCAAGGCACTCTTTAATTGTGTTTACACAGCAAAGCAATGATATATCACATGTGGCAGTACAAAAATATTTTCATGCTGATTATATAGGTTTGCATAACTCTGATTAAGGCACTTTTCCTGTTTTAACTTTACAACCTGACTTTCAAATTTTAATTTGAATTTATAACTGAATGCTTGCAAAATTTGCACTTTAACAACTAGAAAGTATTAGCAAAAAATTACACGCCAATTCAGTTTCATTTTATTTGCTTTTCTTTTACATGATACAAGATGTTATACAAATGTTTACTGTGTATTTCTTGCACATACCTTCACAAACAAAAGCACTGCTGTTCCCCTGGTGATGACCCATTCAGGCAGCAGGGTACACAAGATTAAGTGAATGCCTATGCAGAGACTTAATTCCAAGTATCTCTTAAGAAATGCAGAGTGCAATAGTTTTCTATTTTATTCATTTGTCACAATGCTGCACCATTTCTAAGCACAAATGGTATGAATAGTATCAGTTGTAGCCTTTAATCATAGATTCAGTTCTCAGAGTAGTTGTTTTGGGGGTTTGTTTTGGGTTCCTAGTAATTGTATAATTCAGAATTGTTCAAAAGAGTCCTGGGTGTGGCCAAGAAAATTCCTCTAATGGTTTTCCGTTGCAAATGGAAAGGACAATATTTCAGATTGCAATCTAAAAAATTCACATTATTTCACAAATGTTTTTGGAAGGAACACCAACTAAATTTTGTTTTGTATTGCTGGAGTAGGATGAGCTACATTTGAAGCTGCAAATCCAGACCACCAAAAAAAAAAAAAAAAAAAAAAAAAAAAAAAAAAAAAAAAAAAAAAAAAAAAAAAAAAAAAAAAAAAAAAAAAAAAAAAAAAAAAAAAAACCACCAAAAACCAGTTCCCCATAAATACTTGAGTTAGTATTTATGTTGCAGCACTGCCACCCAAAAAATGAGAGGATAAACAAATTGCAGCCCCCACCGCCAGAAGAACTAGTCTGTAGAAAGACAATTTGTTGGGTTTGACTCTCATAAACGGACTCCATACACAGCAATACGGAACATTGATTTTTACAAACAAGGAAAAGGCATCTCAAGCCTCAAAAGTAGAAACAATCATACATTCCTAAAAAGAAAAAAAATCACAGGTTTTGTTTGTGAAGCTGCAGCTAATGGAGCCCTGTAAAATATTGTCTATTTTACTCACAAATATATCCACCCATATATGAGCTTTATGTATAAATATTTACAGATATCCTACTACTACATACTACACAAGGGGACTGAGACTTCAACAGTGTTAAGGGGATTTGATTAATCTACTCTTGGGTAATAATGAGAATCACACTAGATTTTCTAACATTTAGCATGCATAATAGCTATATATGTTAAGATACAGTTGTATAGTACACAAGGTACATAAACAAGAGAAAGTTACTCAGGCGTGTTCCTACGTATTTTGCTGACTTGGGATTGCACACAAGGCAAGATTCAGTCTTCCAATAAACTACAGGGATTTTTCACTTCTAAAATATGTTATTTTCAGTCAAATTTAGGGAGACCAAACAACCAGCCAACACGAAACATTTCTGTTCAAATGCAGCTTGTGCAGAGACCTCCAAAAACTGCCATCAGTATTACACACCACACGTTAGACACGACAGTCGAAGGTCATCAACAGTTAATCCCAACTGGTTTGCATCCCCTTCTCCTGCTGCCAACATGCCTTGATGTCCTTGTTTGCCTGTATACCCTGGGCCTATGCTACTTTCATACTGTGATAGACCATATCAAAGCCTTTGCACAGTTTTTCAAAAGCAGTTTCATACAAGCAAATGAGCCAGTGACATTTTTTTTAAAAAAAACAGCACTCGGCGCCCAAATTCCATTACATTTCAAAGGAATTTAAGAGCTCAACTCCCTTAAGGTCTTTAATGTAGGTTAGCTACACACCATTTATCAAAACAGTTACTATTTGATCCTCACTTGTATGAAAAAAAAAGATGGGCACCAAGAGGCAGCTTCAGCATCCTAAAGTAAGTGATTTACATATATCAATTTAACCTTATATGTGGTGCCTTCACAGTCATTACCTAATAACTACTTTATTGCTTCCTGACAGGGGCCTCCTCCACTGTACCATAGCCATTAAATAATACACTCAGGCTCCCTCACTTCATTCACATCACAGGTCTATCACTGGATCACTAACCAAGCAGTTGTCACCCTAAGCTGGTAATAGTTCTGAAAAAAAGCTGGCTAGACCAGGTATGATTTATCTTTTCAAAAGAACTTGGTAGAATTTTCATAAAGTGCTATCAGATCAGCCGGGTGCAACTAAACCAATTTTTTTTGTATATCAAATTCATAACTGTAAAAATACTCCTAACACTGCCTTTGAGGGAAGGAAGTATTGGAAAAGTGGATGTTCCCATGATTTTCAGGATTTCTTTGTACTGACCCTAGGCATGGATGGCTCCTCAATGCCATGTAGGCAACTTTTCATTAAAGCAACTGCCATTCTTATCACCCAAACAGTAAAAGCACAAAACATTTAACACAAAAGCAAAGAACACAAGGTAACTACTCCCTCAGTATAGATCAGCAAGAAAGAAACTCACAGCAGAAACTAGGGGTTGACCTCATGTTGTTTTGTAACATAAGCACTTTCCACCCAAAGGGCAAGAGTCAAGGAGGGTTTGATTGTGGAGTCAAAATAGTCCTACCGCTCTGTTATTTTAGCCTCCCTTTTCTTCCTCCAGATTATTCCACTCAACATAACCTACAGCATTTAGTGATAAACCTGCTGGCACACAATTTATAGAGAAACAACACTTGACTCTCTCTCAGCTACTTATCTTTTTAAGCAGCAGAAAGAAAAAGCAAACCTTCTATATATAGTGACTCCTTGGTGTCTGGCCTTCTCCCCCCCCACCTCCCGTTTTTTTTGTATGTACACAGGACATGATGGTTTTAAGCAGAGCAACAGGGAACAGTTCACTTTCCCAAAAGGACATAATAGATGTTTTTTTCACAACTGAAGGCAGCTTGTAATGCACAGTTGACTGTGAAAGGTAACTGTGAAGGGACGATAAGATCAAGAATCTTCGACTGTACTGAAGAATGCAAAGCCATTAAGTTTATGCCACTAATTGAGAATTAGTATTTACTTGCATGATGTTTGCACAAAACACAGATTATTCCATTATAAAAATAATTTAAGGCAATAACAAGAACTTATTTTTATAATTAGACAAGTATAAGAACAGCAAAGGGACAGCAAAAAAATGACTAGGTAAACTACTCTCCTATTCTCATGAATCAGGAAAACTCAAGTGGCTGATGTATGGAACAAATCACGGAAAATGTGAAAGGTATTTCACAATTACTTTGTCAATTAGTAGTGAAGTTTATTTTTCCAAAGGAACACCTCTAATATGGTTACCTTACACATTGCAAAATTAAATGGCACCCCTTTTCTGATTTTACAATTGGACAAAAGTGTACAGAAAACTAAACACTCAAAAAATTGTAAACAGCACCCCAGCACTGATTCAACTAATCAAAACTTCCAACTAAAATTTTGGAAATCTAAAACTGTTATTCCACCCCTGATATAACCAGTGATCAAAAAAAAAAAAAAAAAAGAAAAAAGACACTTTCCCCTCAAAATTTAATTTGTAGGCCAGTGTTGACCACCTTCTCATGCTGGAGGCACAGCTTTTTCTGGATTCATGCAAATGTCATATTCAGTGCTGTATTTGAGCTTTTTTTGTGTCCAGTAACATGAAGAAGAAAGAGATGAAGGACCTCCAAGACAGTGGACTGCAATTTGAAGGATTGGAAAAAAAAACGGAAAAAATTATTATCCACTGCAGCCTGAATTCTGGAAAGACCAGATTCTCTGCCCACTATTTTATACATTTCAGTCAAAGCAAGTATGTTAAAATCACAAATGATGTGCGCAGAAAAACAACAATAATGCACAGAGAATTCTGATTTAAACCTGACACAGCAAGAAAATGGTGACTTTGCATAAAGAAACAAATCCAGAAAAGAGTAAATTGAAATTTCATAAATATTTTAGATGTTTCAGAAACTTCTCTGTATTTTTTAATTTTTTTGTAGCTTGGTCAAGAAAAGAAGAAAAAAAGGCATTGCTCCTTTACTACAACCCTGCTCCTGCTATAGTTATCCTTGCATCTTTCTTAGCCTGTATACGCTTATTTTCTGGATAAAAATAGTCCGTGGGGTTTTTTTGGTCATTTACCACAAAACAATAAAAAGAAGTTATAGGAAAAAAACATGAACTTACAGACCTTCAAAAAAATCTAAGATAGAAAAATATCAATAAGAAAGAATAATATTAGCTAATCCAATTGTGGGTTCTGCATGCCTATATGTGGATGACACACGAGCCCACAAGAACCTAACCCAATCTTTGGGTAACAGAGTTTTCACAGCTGAAATTTACAAAGTGAGTGGCTTATTTTTTCTTTATAATAAGAAAATGGATGATGTTTAATTTAGAAACTTAATTAGATACCCCTAGAAGCTACAAGTAACATTCTGCTTTATTCTACAGTTCAAAATTCTGTTTTTAAGAAACAGGTTTTTTTTTTTCAAAATTTAAACTAGCTTTTAAACAGTAACTCCCGAGTGGTTTCAAAACTTCTTCACTGTCTATGGTCAACATATGGTGACTATTGAAATTAACCACAAAAAAATTAATCAAATTAAGTCTACTTGAGAAAGAAGTAGGCCTTCTGAGCTAATTTAACTTAGCACTTTCTGCAAACATTTTTGCAACACAGACCTCCAATCTGCTTTTCATAGCTTTCTAACACAGATTAAAGGGCAAAATGAAGTAAGGATAATGCTATCCTAAAAACAACTGTACAGAAAGCGCACCTACAGACAGTGGCAATAACTTGACTTGGCTCTTACATCAATAGGAGAGAGTACTCTAGTGTGCTGGCTGCATGTAACTATGAAGAAATAGCCAAGGGACTCATTTATATCTGTTTTTGCAGATGAGACAATTTAATATGAGGATCCATGGGTTGCATAACTGTAAATCACACTGACTGCAAATTACACATGGAGACAGAAAGGGACAAAAATATTGCAATAGTTTGAGCTTAACAATGAACATCTCAGAGCTCCTACAGCATCAGCACAGGGTGCCAAACCCATAAATCATTAGCCTGAATGAAAATGAAAATGTTTTATTTGTGTAAAAACATGAGAAAGGATGACTTAATTAGAGAACAAAACCCTCACTATATCGAGTTGATTTATAAGGTTTCCTCATCTATGAGACAACAGTATTTTGCATTACATTTCTCTGCAATAAAGGGCATGAATTATCCTTCTCTACCACATCTAAGGGTTTAGGAAAGGTACATTTAATATCCCTTAGATAGTCCACAAAGTAAACCAACATCTATTGCCATTTCATTAATCCCAACCATCCTGACTCCATAAGTATCTCAAAAGGCAGGCAAACTTACCAGTGTCTTAAAACAGCTTTATCAGAAAGAGACTGCCCTGAGTTTAAGTAATAAGCTAGGAATTAACACATTTATACAGGATGACTACATCTTTAAAGAACAGAAACCTAAGTGTCTCTGTTCCATTCAGTCCTGCCTACAAAGCTTTTCAGTGATCTGGACAAGTCTTTAAAATTCTCCTTGCCTGTGGTCTGTGTTCTGCTGAGGCTGGAGATCAATGCAAGTACTCCAGTATTCAGAAGCACAAGATCCAGAACTTAATATTCCTATTTCTCTGACTTCAGGCTATCTGTACACCTTGCCTGCCCAGCAGCAATGAGGTCAAGCTTCTTTGAGCCCTCCTTTCTTATCAGCACCAGTCTCATGACAACATTTTAAAGGCAGGTGAGATCAATAAGCCCCATTGGCCAGGCAGCATACCTACCTTTCCATGTTGCAGGTGAGTGAGTCTAAGATGTCCTCAAAGTTTTCTCTGGAGAGCTGTGACTGTGTTACACTGGAATTGACATTAAAGGTGATCAACACCTAAGCTCAACAGATGGCAAATCTGGCCTTCCTGTGCACAGCAGGTGCAGACAGAGATTCTGTACTGCCACTCTCCAGTGAGGAAAAGAAATGTCTCAGGTCCCTAATGTCTGAGGCTTAAAGGCAAGGGTCAAACACCTATCTTAGGCATTATACCACTATACATTACACCAGAGGGAGGCAGTTCCACCCTGCACCACAGTCTGTGGCATAAACTGCAGGAACACCTAAATGTAAAAAAACAAGTGGAATTCAGATTACCTATATTTGGTCGTGGTCCCCCAAAAGAGATGTAAGTAATGAAGCCTCTCTAGAGGTGATGGAGTCAAGTTTCTGCACATAGTAATTAAGAAAAGCTTATATAAGAAACAGAAGTTTGTAGTAACAGCTATTATTATTACTTACCAGGATTTAGGCAGCATATAAAACAGAGCAAGGCATGTATGCATTTACCTTCTCCAATGCCAGCCTAGAGGACACATTGTTTTTGGATAGGCAGGAAACAGGAATCAGTCCCTTTTTGTTAAACTGAATAAAAATCGCACTGTGTTCCTCCTAGAATACTAAAATGCTAGGTTGCCGGTGATTTTTATCATTTAACCTCCCACTCTGGAACATGTTAGGCATCTTGTGGATTCTACAGCAAAATTTTTCCGGAAGTATTATCGGAACACAGCTTTTACCACCTCCCCCTAATGAAGAAGTGATTCAGCTGCAGAATAGTAAGGCTTAAAGCATGCTGAAATCACTGTTTTGCACGTATACTAATACTGTCCCCTTGTACTCCATTGTCTTCTCTATTTCCACTTCCTCCCTCCCGTTTTGTTCTCCAACTGAAAGCTCGGGCACAGGCTGCCAGGCTGCTCTGCGTTTATACAGCACATTCTATAACAGGGTCACAGCCTGGGAAACAAATTCCAGTGCACTAAAACACTATAAACAACCACCGCCAACAGGCCTGTCAGAGCGAATTAACTGAGTATATTTTGGTGATGCATGATTCCCAATGGCTTCTTAAGCAGTTTCTCTTCCTGATTTATGAAATCATCCAGTTTTCCACAATGAATTAGATGGCTGTTAGTGCAAGTTACTGAAATTCTGCTTGACCTATGCAAATCACTTTATAGGCAGATCCTCTGCTGCTGCAAGCTAAGACCTTCAACAACACAATAAGAACAACAACTTATACCACCGTCTCCCCCTTTATCCACATCGACCTCAGACATCCCCATAAACACTCCCATTTCGAGGGTATGACTCAATCTACATTCATATCTGAGCATTCAGTCCAGTGGGAAAAAAGTGTCTATTAGGGTAGGATGCAGGCATGCTTTGTGAATTTTTCTATTGGACCTTACATTGCACATACCTGTAATTGGCCCTAGTTGGATGGGAGGGTAGAGCTGGTAGAGGGAAGGTTACAGCCATCCTTATGTTTCAACCATGAGACAGAAACACAAGGAGTATAGAGGACCTCAGTGGCATTTAGAAGACTTTTCCCAGCAGTAGCTAGTTGCTACAGCTTGGTCTAGACATGAAGAATTTAAGAAGTTTCCTTGTAACCCCCATGGGGAATGTCCAACTGTGAAAATGCTGGAATTTCCTGATAACCACAGAGTCCTGCCCTGTATTTTAGAAGAAACAATGTTGACAGCAATAGCGCAACAAAAGTAGACTTTACCAGTTTTCTGCAGAAACAGGGAACTTCCCCCTACTTTTCACTTTCCCTTGTGATGAGAATTGATATGCATCACGTGAGGCATTCCTGCCACACTCACACCCATTCCCACAGTTACATAAGTGAGTAGTTATAGAAGAAAAGCAAATACACAGCAAAGCAGGACTATTTCAAAAGCTTATAGTCATTATTCTTGTTCCTTTCATTATAAGTCCTCATGAAAAATTCTATAATCAATACTATTTTCATCCTTTTTTTAAAGAGTAAAGTAAGGTTTTATGTACTGTATAAAGTCATGCATAGGGAAAACCAGTATTTAAAGTATACAGCTCTTAACTCACCTTTCCTTCAAACTACAGGCAGTCATAAAACTGACTTTTTGACTTTTCTTTCCAAATCAGCATAGACTCTTGGTTGTACTGCCAGAAAGACCAAGAGCTATGATAACCTCAAATGCTTCATTCTCAGTACACTTTTTTAATAATAATAACAATAATTCACAGATTCAAAAAAAATAGAACCCAGACTTGTATGCTGCATTATTTTCAGCTATATCCCCACCTCTATGGAAAACTTTAGTGTATGCTAAAAATCACTTTTATACCAGGAGCAAGGTGACATGCCATGAACTCAAAAATTTCGTGTCACCTACTCAAGAATATACTTGCCCTTCTTAATAGCTAAAACCCATAGAATTTCAGGAAGGTCTGGTTTTCCCATGTGACCCTAGAGATAAGTGATTAGTTCAAGTAGCTGCACATTTAGCCATCATCTGACTGAATATAGTAACATAAGCATTAGCTATGGTGACATGCCATTATGCTTTGTCTGTTCTCCCTATCTGATGTATTCAAAATTTGACAAAACCATACTTTGGGACTCCAGGAAACTCCTGCATATACATCCAACAAGCCTGATTAGCCTGCAAAAACAAATGGAGGAGTGGTAGTTACGAAAGAAAAAGTTCAAAGGCAGGTCAGAAAGTAACACAGCTCCATATGGTCAGTTGGGTTAAGCTGCTTTCTGCATGATCAAGGAACATGACAATATCCATCTTTCTTTAGGGCTATATTCAGTTTCTCCACCACTTTTTTCACACTAAACTTCAAGGGCCAAATACAAATATCAAGCAGCAGACCCACAGGGTCACAGTAGCATCAGACGCAAACGGACATGAACATGATCAACTGCTTACGGGAGAGGAGGGTTACACCTGGTCATGCTGACCAAAAGCAAAGAGATGAACCAAGTGGGAATATGCCAATAAAGTATTGGGAAAGGTGTAACAGAAGATGAACCCCAATGGCTTACAGGTCAAGAAAAAGAGAGAACAGATATCTTCAAACCAGCATCACATTTCTGAATTGGTTGGATTAAGCCTGGCAGCTCATCTCACGTTACGTTACACTACCGTGGTGCTTCTGTGAAGTACGAACACAGCCCCCGGTGCCTGAGTGCCAGACGCACCAAGTTGCTCGTGCCTTCTGTCAGGCCATTAAAATGTGCTACAGGTCTCAGACCTGGTCCAGGAGAAGAAGTTTTATTTGACCACCCGAGCCAGCGAAGGTGGCAGGCAGCGAGTGTGCGCTGATGTGCCTGCCACGGGGAGAAGTTGAGTCACTGTTCACTCTGCCAGCTGGATTCAAACACGAGTTTAATAAACTGGTTCACTGCACTGATCATGCCTGGTTGTTGCTGGCACCAAATGCTTTCATCTCTAAATGTCACAGTCAGGTTAGTGTGGCTTTTCTTTTTCCTTTTTTTTTTTCAGTAGGTGAATAGAAATGTGGAAATTCCAGCTAAAAAAAACCCAGCAAGAAAGAACAGAAAAAAAAAAGTTACAATCTATTTTGATGTTGTTTGTTGCCAGCAAACTGGCTCCACAATTCTAGCTCCACATTAAAATAGGGACAAAAATAAGCCTGTCCTCTGTGGTCAGTTATAATTGCTGAAATCTTGGAATTATTTCCAGTGCAATCATTCTGCAAAGATTTTCTTGGAATGGATTAGGGAAACATCAGGCAAGGAAGTAACTTCTTGTCAGACAACCTGAAGAAACATGTCCAGACAAGTGAGAGGTAACCAACTCACTGCTTGCCAGGAAAGTTGCATGTAAATGCCACTGAAACCCCTCAAGAAATGCATCATCTGTACGGCCTCACTGTTTGCTAAATTCCTTCTCCGATTGTCGTTGGTCAATTTTGTCCTATATTGCACTTCAGAAAAAGAGCAGATTTTTACATGGTTATAAATGCTATTTAGACCTTGTTCAGAGGTTTTTAACCAGATCTCAATGCGAAACGGATAATTATCTTCTCTTACCAAAAATAGGAAGAGCAAGGTCAGCAGCAAGATTTTCGGGAAAAATCTTCGAATCTTCATGCCCTAGTCGGCTATAAAATATGCTTAGCCCTCAGTACTCCCAAAGCTTCCAAAAACAAGTCAGACCAAAATGTTTATCACCCCCAAATGTTGGCACCCAGTAGCAGAGGGACTTTTATAAAATTTTGGTTTGTCTGTTTTGCTTTGTCACACACATAAAAGGCCAATGATAAAATGAAGGTGAAGGACTATTTTTCATTCCTCATCCATCAGGTTGTACGTCTGCTGACCAGTGAAGTTGTTTTATTTGTAAGGGCAGCAGGGAACAATAACGGTTCTCTGACAGAAAAGGAAACAGAAGAGTTACAGAATCACACATAACCCTCCCCAACATCCTTTTAACAATCAAAGGAAAAAAAGATAACCATATTTCCATTGTGGATAATGAAATTTGAGATTCAGGTCATCTTCTTGCCTCCTTGTTGGCAGAATTAACTTAAGGAGCAAGTCCCAATTTCCCACTTCAAACATTTGTGCCATATTTAAAGATATTTCACCCTTCACTTATCCTCTTCCATCAAAGAAACAATACAGATACAAACCTGACTTTTAGAAATGGGAACATCATAAACTTGATCATATTTTAAAGGAAAAAAAATTGTGTATTTTTATACTTTTCCAGCATCTAAATAGGAAAAATTACTTGCTTTGCTCCTATTCATTCTGGATACAGGTCAGATGTGTCTTTCAACTAACTTGCATCACCCACGGCCTGACTAAGGATTGCCAAGTCTTTACAAGGCTGTTTCTAAGCTTTGAATATCGCCAAGAGAACAAAACTGCTTCAGTATAATTCAGGGAGATGTGAGGAACTTGTGTGTTATATTTGAGTTCTATCTGGAGCTGAGATTTAATAAGGTCTTGTTGCTTTGTGATAAAAGCTATTTCTTTAGAAATATAACAGAAATATAGCTTTATATGGACAACCAACAAGCGTAACAAGACAAACAGAGCCATTCATAGTGTCACTGCCAGGCTAGACAAGCATGCAAAATCCTATCTACCATCTCACAAGGCTCATTATATAAAACCACACAGAAAACAGAACAGGACCGAGTCAGCATTTTCTGCCAGAAAAAATATTTTATGGCTTACCAGGTACTGAGGACAGGAGTCTGTGAATTCAAAGAAGTAAAAATTATGTGATTCAGGATCTAAATGTCTCCTCAAAAAGAACTGGAGTGGGACAGTCAGGTGGTTCAGCCTGCCCATGGCAGGATGTATTAGCGGGATTACTGGAGATGATTTATGCCAGTTCTGTAACTCAGAGTAGGAAACACAAGCATGTTTACATGCCTGCCTCAGTGCCTTCTTGGACAGCACACCAGACCTTTTAGTGAACTTCTAATTTCTCTTTCCTAAACCCATTTGCACATCAAAACTTTGGACTGCAATTTCGTTTGTTAATAATATGACAATCCATATTAAATCAATTATGATTCTTTATAGAAACAGTTTATTCTAAGTTGGTGGTAGTAAATGTTTACCTCACTAGACAGTGCAGCGATGTGGGGGCTACATTTTAATCAAACAGGTTGACTGTGTTCCCAGCTCTGAGACAGATGCACAAATTTTGGCTTGAACGAAACATCAGAAAACAGAAAGACAATGAAAAAGCCTTAAGCCCAACATTCCTTTCAATTATCTGCACAACAAAAAATGCACTAACATAATGTCTCTTTTAGAAGCAATTGATTTTTTTCCCCACTGTACAGACTACATGAAGTCTGACCTTCATATTCAGTCCTAAATAGCCACCTCTCTAAACAAATTCCTTCACAGTTCCCTAATAAGCAAACCATGTCCAATGTCATGCCTCAAGTTGTTTTGGCCAGATACTGGTAGCTTGACCGCTGATTTCACTTTTCTAGAACCTCTGGAAAGCAACACACCACGTGGCTGGAACACAGTAGCTGGTGGTGGAACACCAGATTGCAACTTTTCAACTCTACCAAAGTTTTTAGTGATGATCCAAAACAACATTTGAACGGTATGTGTAATATATATACAAAAATATTATCACTGCCTATTTACCTCAGAAAAAAAGGCAGATGCTTAGGTCATCAACTGCCTTGTCTTGACACTTAAGAAAAAAATAGTTGTTATATATTCCAATATAGAAGCCAAGTTTCTCAATACAGAAGAATAATTCCCATAATAGAGAGAAGTTTTAACAAAGGCAAAGTTAGGCCTTAAAGATTCACAAAGACTGCAGACTGAAATTTAAAATGTTAGAGCTAATCGCAAAGATTTTTAAAATCAGGTTTTGGTCCCATTTTTTTCATCACTAGGCCAGGGAAATCACATAAGGCAGTGTGAAATTATTTTATTCTGCAATATTACTAATCATTGAGGATCCCTCTCTTCCTCTGAACTTGAAGTGCAGAGAGATAAGAACCATTAGTCATCTGCAGAGTTTGGAAAAACTCAGCTTTTCACAGTCAGGGCAGTGATTCAGGTCATACCTGAATTTTCTCCAACACATCCCTATAACTAGTGAACTTAACTGCAATTAAGTGTAAAACAGATAATAAAAATACCCCGGTCTAACAAGTGAATTCAAGTTAAGGAAATTCTATATTTTGATCCTTAACTCCTCCTGATATTTATCCAATTCATGCAACGTGTCTGCTTGAGCTTCTCTATGTGTATATACAATTAATTATTATTACTTGCATCACAGTGGTGTTTTGCTGAACAACGAATTTTCAAAATGCTCATGCTCAGATCTGAAGAATGATCATGGAGAACCTCTTGCAGATAAGTGCAACTACTCTCTCCCCTCACAATGCTAATTCACAGAGTTGTCTCCTGCAAAACACTGTCAAATTTTGTTACAGACATGTCAAGGAGCTAGCACCATTCCTGGGACAAGAAATAAGGCAGAGAAACAAGCACATCAACTACAGCTTAAAGAAGGCAGAAACTGATTCAAAGACTCCTCCAAAGAGACTAATATCAATGGGATATGATCCACTTTGGATACCTGCACAAAGCATCAGGTATACTGAAGAGGAGTGTCCACCTGTACTTGGCAGAGGTACTTAAATAATGACAGTTAAACATCCAGAAACCTGCCCCCCCCCTCCCTTTCCTAAATTTCAGAGGTGGACCAAATACAACATTTGCTTAATTCTGGGGTGATCAGCTTGTGCAACTGGAAGTACTTTTCATCCCAGAATTCAAAAATAAATGTCTGCATGCCCTTCCACCCTTCAAAGGGCTCTAAAGGATACAGGAAACATGACATTGCCAGTTCAATGACTTATGCAAATATCACTCCACTGAAAGCAATTTTGGGAGACTTAGTTTCAGACTTTTTTTCTCCTACATAATCAGTGATCTTTCCTTTGTTGCATCTCTCAAATCTTTTTCCTATCAGAAGGCTCAGAATTCAAGCAATGCCACCTGAGTAGATGAAAGTACTAAAAAAGACAGCAAAAATGGGGAAAACATGTATGTGATTCCAATGCCTTGGGTGGTTTTGAAGATCACAGAAAGCCACAATATGAAACTCTTCCAAAGAAAACACAACTTCCACAACTTGTTTACAGCTTTTAATGTAGTATTTTCTATCTGACACAGTGACAATTTCCCACTCTGGTAAAATACTGATTTTTTAAATTGAAAACCTTTGTAGTAATTAAGGGTTTAAAGTGCTAGTAATGACAACAGATTATATTATATCCACACAATATATTTCATAGCGTGCAAAACACAGAAGAAAACACAAAGGTAAAAAAACGATATTCTATTATTTATCTTCTGATAATTAATTCTGACAATAAGAACCATTTTCATCCCCGTGGCCCTATTTTCAGAGTATTAAGCTGAACAAGTTGTGTGACACTTGTCAGTTTATTAGAAAAAAATTACCAGTGAATTTCATTATGAAAGAGGAAGGTCATCAAAAGTTATCAGGATCTGATTGAGCCTTCTTGATCAAAAAAATGTACCCCTTTGACCTTCCCTTTTCCTGTACTTGCAAGAAAGTTATTCCATACAAAACATTCCTTGCAACTTTTCAAATTTCCTAAAGGCTATTGGACTGTTTGTTTTTCCAAGTGTAAAGGTAGCAAGCAGTAGTGTTAATTACAGAACTACCAGAAACTTGCATGCAATTACATTGCATACAAACAGAAGAATGTTAGTAAATATCCCTTTTACGCATCAGGAAGTTCTTTTCTGCATATCACTAGATAAACCTATTTAGACATATAATTCTGTAAATCATGTTGCAAATTACCTTACTTCCAGTATTCCCATGCTAGCAGCTGAATGAATATGCTGAGAAGATGTTGCCATTCGCTTTAGTGATACGATATTCCACGGGATTGATTTCCACTATACCTTCATTTTTTGTAGCGATGCTTATGCTAGCAGTCACTGTTAATGTTTTATTCAATAAATTTAGCACAACTTGCTGCTAAAGCAATGAGCAAATACTAAGAAAAGAAAAGAATGAACAGTTAGAAAGTGAAAACAAACCAAATCACGGTTCAGTGAACTCTGGCTTTGCTTTAAACACATTAGCAAATATGTACCTCAGCTCCTCATTTCTCCTACATTTCATAAAGTACTATTAACCCCTTCCCTTTGGTTGTGGGTGGGAGCTCAGTGCACCAATAAGATATGTTTAAATACAGGCAGCCTTCAATGAGTTAACAAAGGTGAAGAGTTTTGCTGACCCAGTGCAAGTCGGCTTGAATAAAATTCAACTCTGCTGTAGTCAACAGGAAAGTAGGAAGGAAAATAGGATTTAACAAAGAAAGCATAAGAAGTCCACAGCAGGAAATCATTATTTGGGCAATTGTTCACTTTGTTAACGGACTGGACTGTATTAATATCTATCAGGGCATACTGCTGTGTTTGTGGTTTCTCTTTAGTGGCACGTCTAGTCTAATTAGTTACAAAGTGGTCATACAGGCAAGTGAAATCTGCAATTGTGCGAGGTTCCGAGGAATACAGAATGCATATGTCATTAATGCTTAATCTGGCACCAGCTTATTCTGGTTAAAGTTCGAATGGTTGCCTAAAATTAAATCAATACTAAAAGAAGCTCAGAATGCCAATAGAAGTGGTTTACAGAAATAGTTTCACTGACCGTTACAGCTGCTATGGATTAGGCATGTTAAATGGTTCAGTTCAAGTTAACATTTTTAGTATAGATACACAAAAAAACTGCAGCCACAGTACTCTGCCTGCATGCTTGCAAGTTAAAAGCATTCTAGGAACACATATAACATTGTTCCAAGTTACCATTTTACATTTATCAATTTCAGTCATGCTTCTCACCACAAGAAGGTTAAATCAAAATATATTAAAATATATATGTGTGTGTGCACATATATATATATATGTATATATGATACCGCAGTTAAGAAGCAGATTTGCAGACAAAAATCCTATAAACTGCTGGGGAAAGCCTGACATTCTACAGGGTTTTACATAATAATTATATTGTGAAACTTAAAAAGCTATCAATAGTAACCAGTGAACAGCGTAACACCAATGATGTTTGTACTGGAACAGTTCCTTAACATTCATGAGAGGAGTCATAAACCAGTTTCTTTAATGTATTCTGAAGGTTCTGGATGCAAAGCAGCATGACAGACAGAACACTGCTCTCCCAAACAAGCTGCATTTTAGGTCCTCTTCTACCAAGCAAAATATTTCCCTGACTGCCTGCCGCCTAACTCAAGCTTCTTTGAAGCTACCTTTAAAGTTACAACCAGCCTCTGAGAAATTAATTTCTGGTTAGAAACTGCAGGTAATGAGGTATGAAAAGTCTTGCAATATAACACAAGCAAATGTTTTATCAGAGTCGGACATGTTAGATCAATATGAAAGCAGTAGCAACGCCAATTTAAATTGATTGTGAATGCAGTTCAACTGTTATTCTGAAGAAAGATTTTGATTTACTTGTTTTGGGATGGGAGCACAGCCACACCAAATACTATTTCCCAATACTGCAGAGACTTAAATGAAACACATGCTGAATATATCACCCTGAGCCATTCATTTATCATCTTTTATGGAATTTGAGGGATTTATTAGGGCCACTTTCTTTTAACTATTAACATTTTATCCAGTTCACAGGGCATCAGCTATTCAGCAGAAAACTGGAAAAGGTCAATATGCATAGCCAGCAATTGCAAAATGTATCACATGCATTGCACTTCACTCCTGACCCAATAATTTTCCTTTCCCAACCTTGATATTTCAGAAAACATTGGTACTTTGTATATCTGATACTTGGTAGGACTATCATAAGCCAGCTTTCACAGTAATATGTCTTGACCACTTTTCAAGGTGTGGGATCAGATCCAGTATCTGGCAACATTTGTAATCCCCTTTAGACAAGTCGTGTGCTGAAATGTAGAAAACTGACACAAGGCTCCACGTAGCAACCAAGCCCCACATAAAGGCAGTTTGGGAATAAGCTGATGAGACAGCTGTGTGGGTTACCTGTGTCTCCTCTGCTTTTCACCTCTCAGGTAGCCGTACATTTGAGAAGTCTCAAGCAAAGAGCTTTGGGGTTTAGATTTACAGAGAACCAGTGGCCCTGTTTGCCTCCATAACTAACATGGAGGAGATGCACTGGTAGGGCTACTCATTCTCACCAAAACTTTTCAAAAATTAAGTGCATAACAGTAACTACACGTGCCTCAGCACATTGCTTGCTCCAATATCCCTGTGGGTTTACTAATCTACGTATCACAATAGTGCAGGATTTCCCAAACTTTTAATTGAATACTTGATTATTCTATCAGCCACATATTTATTAAAATTCTGTTTCAAGCAATATTAATTTAACTCTAAAATAATTATTTTCAGGTTTGGTCTCCTAATTCAAAATCAAGTTCAAGTATGGAGACTAACAGAGATTTTGTTGAAGTTATCCATAATCTACAGATTCATAAAAGCCCTCACATGATTCTGGGGGATAAGACAGAATCTGGTCTGTTTATTGTGAAAGGTTATCTTTTATATCATACTTACACTGACTGAGATAAACTATATAGTTTTATAAACATTATAAAACTAAAAATTCCATACTCACCTTTACACAAAATTGCAGTTCACTGAGGTAATCTTAGGGGCAAATTACAAAGTACTTAATACTTGTCTTTTACAAATTACTAGAAAGAACGACTGTCATGATTTATTTCAATTTCAGGTATTTGAACACCACCTCAGTGCACTGAATCCTGTTGACAGGTGACACGATGTTATTCAGGGAAGAATTTTGTAGGACAGATTGACAAGATCACATTGCAAGTTTTTTCAGTCAGGTCCAAGTATTGCACATATAAAACATTCATTCTAAGTATTAAAATGATAGTACAATTCCTAAGTCAAGTCTTACAATGAGAACAATTAAACTCGTGACTTTGACACTAGAGACACAGAGCCAGTTTAACTAAAACTCCACTATGCTTTTGGGATATCTTTTGAAACATATTTAGGATGTCCATTTGAAAAATGGTAACAGTAATAGTTTCTTTTATTCAGATTAAGAATGGCTTTTCTAGTAATGTCTCATTTGTGGTAGCAAAATAGTAAGATAATCTTGACAAAAACCTATTTGAGAACTTTAGACCACAATTTGCACTGAACTGAATTCAGGAAGAGGGGCACATATTGGCATCAGTGATTCTGAAACAAATACAATTATAGAAAGATTGCAAAAGTGCCTGTGAAGTGAAATCTAGGCATATTAAATATAAAAACTAACATAAGCATGTAAGGAGAAAGCTTTCCCAGCTATTTTATACTCCCTAAACTATGTTACAATCATTTAATATCTTTACATTTCTTTTATCCAGTGGCAGATGAATTGTATTTCAATTACATTCCAAATCAATACTAAGATAGTGTGCAACTTTTTACTCCTTAGATTCTTACAATAACTCTGGATAAAACAATCTAAATCAAATTTCCTGCTCAAAGCAGGGGCAACACTGAATTCAGATTGGGTTGCTCAGGGTTTAATCTAACCTATCTAGGCCTGAAACCTCCAAGGAAGAAAATGCCACAGTCTCACTTAGAAGCCTGTACCAGTTTTACCATCTTCACCGTGAGAAGTTGATGGGGTTTTTTCCCCTTTTTATCATTTGAGAATCTCTCCTGTTTGGATTTACAAGCATTGTGTCCTCTCCTCCTACCTTGCAGCTCTGTGAAAAGCCAGGCTCTTTCTTCTCAAAGCCTCCTCCTGAATACTGGCAAGCTACTCTCAGGTCCACATTAATCCTCTTCTCCAGGCTAAATAAGTCCCACTCCCTCAGCTTCTCCTCACAGAAGTGCTCCAGCTCTCAACTTCACAGTCCTCTGCTGAACTAACACAGTTTTATTAACATCTTCCTTATACCGGAGGGGACCAAAACGGAACACAATATTGCCCATGTGCATATTTCCAAGTTTCTTTGGGTTTTTTTTTTTTGTTAGTGGTTTTGCTTGTTCGGGTTTTTTAATGTAATTTTTTTCCCCAATTACTTGAGCTAATCTAAATGTAGCCATTAACAAAAAATGTTAATATAAGGGGCTACAAAAAGGATATAAACCTCATGGCCTGCCTCCTGATACTGTTATGAACCCCTAAGATAATTAGTATTCTTTCCTGAGTATATATTTTATTTATGCTTTCTTATTTACATCAAGATTTTTCATTATATACTGGTTTTGGAGTGTTGATTTAACTAATAATATTTCAATACCATTTTGTTCAGAGATCAGGTATATTTTAGAAATAATACATCTTCTGCATGAACAGAACTAGAATTTTTTTTAGCACTTTTGTTATTTAGAAACGAGCTGTCAGATATAGGTAATAAAATCCACATCAACTTTTCATATTTTAGTTATCATCTCCTCTAACTTATAATATTTGTGGACTGATTCCTGCATCATCTATAATTACTCTGTTAAGCTAAGTACTTAAATAATTCTCATAAGCCCCCACTTGGGTTCTTTCTCCCTTTGGACCACCCATCTACCAGGCTCATGCTGTACTCTGTTTCCCATATTCACAGTAGAGAAAACTCTTTGCTCTAACACTATGAAATTTAACCCTTCCCTGTTGCTGTACTTTAGAAAGCAAGAACCATCATCCTTGTCTTCACACATCTCAGTCATTGTTTTCTCATGTCACATTTTTCATTGGAAGTCTTATGAATATAAAACCTTTTTCAGATTAAAACACCAAAACCCCACAAAATCCTATGAAATCTGCAGTAACACTTGCCTTATTTGCTGTCATTTTGGTCTTTTCTGTTTATCAACATCTTTAATTTTCTCTCTCAACCAAGATAAGGCCTTTGAACAAAAAATTGTCTTAAATCTTTTTGTAGGTAAAAATAATTGTTGCAGTGCATGAGTCCCATTATATACCAAAAGCAATTCAACAGTAACTTCATTTGTTAGGAAGAGGTTAACAGTGCTCTGTGGGCTCCTTGTAGAGTTCCAGCAGTTACAAAATGTCTTTGTGTAATGTATCAGCATTCCTGAATTTTTGTGGAACTGGGGGGAGGGGGGAGAAATCAATATTAAAAATCAGGGAGCTGGAGCCTTCACATGAAATACAGTTTTGTTCCTACCACAAAGCTAAGGTTTTGATCTTTCTGAACTTCTCAATCATGTGTGACCAAAGAATTCTTTGCAATGAATTATGTTTGCCTTCTATGTTAATGAAAAGCCAACATGCATAATTTATAGAAGCTAAGAACCAAACATTAAAAAATAAAGTCATAAAAAAGCCATAGGAGTCTTTAATGGCAGACTCCTCAACATCTAAATGGAACTGTTATACAATATTTTTCTGTCAGATTTATTAGGTTTTATTTGAATATGTTAGACTTTGCAATGATGTTTGTATAAAAATTCCAAGGAGCAAAAATATTATAAACCAATAAAAAAAAAAAAAAATCAAACAAATGAATGGTCACAAGAAAAACAAGGAGTCTGTAGAAGACTCCATTTTCTTTTAAAGCCAGAATTAGGCTTAAATCTCAACTAAATATCTAAAATACAATGTCCCTCTTTCACAAAGATGGATCCTTAATTTTGCTTTCTTTTCTGCTTTTATGTTGCTACTCCTTTAGTAAAATGACTTCCAGTAAGGAGTGGTACTCCACCAAAGTAACTGTCATCCTCTTTCTGGAGTGACAGAGAAAGGCTTCTTCCAGAGACAGAAATTGAAAAAGCAGTGGAAAACAAGAAAAGGTATGAATCCTAAGCCCCAAACATCAACAAGGAGCACTTCCATTAACTTGCACAGCTTCAAAGTGTACGTAACTACATCTATTTTGTAGTGTTCTACTGATAATGAGTTTGAAGGTATGTTTTGGGAAAACATTACAAATGATCCGTAACAATCTTATTTGGTGCTGATGCAAATTACTCACACAATTATGAATGAGGTTAAATAAGATTAGACTGCTTACAGGCAGTAATGGATCATTTCTACTTTGAAAACAATTCACAAGCTGGATCTCATTCCCAAGGAAAGCCTAATCAGTCCAAAGTGTCTCAACAAGTGAGCTGGTTAGACAGCACAAAACACCATTTACGTGCAACAAACACTGAATCACCAGTGCAGAGGGGAAAGAGCTCTTTTGAACAATATGATTCCCTGCTTCTTAAAATCAGTAACTGAGAAATTTTTCCTATCCATTTATTACTGCAATATTCTTCATGAATCATGAAAGAAAATATTGATTTGGAGGAGAGGAGCTGTTGGATGCTACATTGCTTGCAGCAATAATTAAGGATTACAAAGCCAGAAACAACCTTCTGTTCACCTGTTCTTCTAGCTAACCTGCCACCTTTTGGCATTTTCTCTTCATCTGTGCTAAGTCTGTCCAGAGGTTACAAAGCAAACAAGCCAGGAGAAGAAATGTGTACTCCTCACTCTGATAGCAGGTCTTTTTCCCCCAGCATAGCTCCTATAGTAAGTAATTTTTCTTCTCTATAAACATTTTAACATAAAAAACCTACTTCTCGAGATCAGTCATAATAAATTCATCATCTCAGTTCGAAGAAGACATGAATGCAAAGAGCCATTCTACAGGTCTTTTTTCTATTTCCACATAGAAAATTCACTGAATTTAAAAAAAAAAAAATGTCAGGCATTTGTTTCCTGTGCAGTATCTAAGAGTTAAAATCATTAAATAAACTGCTTCAAAGTGTTGGTTTGGCTGTTATTATCACAGAAATTAAGTCTTCAGACATTTGAAAGCCCCACTAGCTTCATACAAAAAATATAAGCAACTCCATCCATCTCTTACACTTCACAATCACATTAAGTCCATGATGATTAAACAGATCAGGAACTGGAGAATAATTATAATACCTCAAAACCTTCATTTCATATGCGATCATATTCATTACTGCTGGCATAAGGATTCTGATGTCTTTAATCAATTTACCAGTGGGTTAGAAAACAACACTATCAAAAAGATAAGCACAGAATTTGAAAGGCTCTTCTGACACTTCTATCACATTTAATTACACTCCTCTCAGATTTCTACGGGAAGATTCAGCTTTGACACTGACTTCTATTATTGTCTTCAGACATGTTTAAAACACACAGAGTTATTGGATCTTTGGAAACTTTAGGTTTTAACTGTTAATAATTTTACAGAACTTTGCATTAGAGGCTTGGACACTGGCAAACAGGTTGACAATCTCAGAGACCAAAAATGAAAATAACTATACAAGCTTTGACTTAGTTTCTCAAATATACGACATGAAGGCGTCTGTACCACCACTGTGTCTGATTTTCCTCTCTTTTGGAATATATGGTTAAATAGACAGTGAAGTAAATCACGTGAATTCTTTAGCAACTACTCTTAGCGCATTATTAGAAAATAAGATCTTTATGACTCAGAATCAATTTTTAAACCCCCATAGTAATTTAAGAGAGTTTTCTCTAGCCCATACCTAAGTCTTCTAAAGGATTGCTCATGAACATTATGCGAATATAACCTCCAATACAAGTGAAGACCCATCCATTATGGTTTATCTGGCCATAACAAAAAAACCCCCCTGCATACAAGATCACACACCACTCATGATACCTTCTCACAAAACTCCATAACTACATTATTTATTATTTAATAGACTGTTACATTGAGTAACTAATTAATTCATTGATGTTAAAAAATTTTAATTAACAGTAAATACAATACATAAAATCCACAGATTTTCCTAAGGTAGCTTCTGCAGTTGAAGTCTGAATTGCTGCAACAACTTGCACCCAAAAAGTCATTTGGCTAAATTCCAACCAGGATTCTACTGTGTTATGAAAATTAAAGCTTCATGACTGAAAAAATAAAATTGTTTCTCAATGTGCAGAAATACAATTTTTTAAGTGTGAAAAGGTAACAGCATATCTATAGCAGCCTGGAAAATACCCATTCCTTTAAGTTCTTTCTTTACCAATATATAATAATAAACTCATCAAAGATTCCACTCTTCTGTTGTAATCATCTCAAAGTAAAGTAAATGTTACCATCAAGTAGGGTTGTTTAAATCCATTTAAATAGCACTGACACACTTTCCTTCACCATTTTTTTAAATAGAAAGACCAAAGGAAATTAATGCAATCTCAAATTTTAATAGGAAAGTAAATCTCTATGGTTAACATAACCAAGGAACTTAAGTAGTTTCTAATCTCGTTGAACTGTCTACCAGGGTCCTTTCTCATAAACAGAGATCAGGAGAATGAAGCCACTGCTCCATTACCTTATGCAGACACTCTAGATGGCAAAACATGGCTTTTACAGCTGATATTCCTCTCATTAAAAAACAGGATTTTATCAGGCACTTTTGATGCTTCGATAGGAAGACTAAAAAAAGGTGCCAGTGATTAAAATAATCAGTGCCAAGTAAAGGGGAATTGGAAGAGTCACGTATGTGATGTACTTCATCAATTCATTTTTCTAATCTTTTTTGTTATTACACTCTGACATAAACCATAAAATAAAATGTATTTTGGCTAAGACAGAATTATATGTATAAACTTGATATACATGCAGCTCAAATTAGATTTTTCCACATAGTTGGCACGAGGTAAAGCAGCAAATGAAGCATGATCAACAAGATGACACAAAGACAAACCTGAAAATCTCATTTTTGATGACCACAGTTACTATATGTCTACTGGCAAATGCAGACAAACAACTTGCCGGCTAAAATTTTTGAAAGTAATAAACGTTATCCTAAGCACGGTTGTATCTAAATAAAACAAAATTTCAACTTATGGGTTTCTATGGTCTAAAGACAATAAACAACACCTATTGAAGTGTAAGACAGCTGGTAGGCTTCCACAACTTAGCAAGTGGCTATGTCTTTTATCAGCTCAAATCCCAGAATTAGTCAGGGTGAGTATTCACACTCTGAACCTATTTATTAGTGATTTTTAACATAGCTATCAAATAATACACAACCGCACATTCGTTCCTATTGATGGGCCTGCAAACAAAACCCACCTAAAAAAAAAAAAAAAAAAAAAAAAAAAAAAAAAAAAAAAAAAAAAANAAAAAAGAAGGCAAAGTAATCACACAGAACACAAAAAAGCCTTATATTAACTTCCTTCCCATGTTGCAACCTTAACTGTGCAGTAAAGCAGCATTTCAGTGAAAAGAAAAAACCAATGAAGTCAACAAACAAGAAACCTTAGCGAGCCTGTTTCTACTTAACTTCTTTCCTCATTTTGACTTTTTAATAGCAAGAAGAGAAACACAATCCACACAAAGAATACAAATCTTCCTATAAAATCTCCTTCCCAGGTTGACTGTTAGTGCACATGAGAATTTAGCACAAAGAAATTTTCTGCAAAACTTCCAGCTTACACAATGACGACTGAAAATATTACATCTCTGTTAAACTGACTTTCTATTTATCAGATCTACAGGGGAGACTGGTTTTGGACAAAATATTTAAGATTGAACAGAGACATAGCACAAAGAGAAGCACTTTTCACTTTACTTTTGAAAAAATTTTGCCTTCTGCATCTCCAGTTTGATCCTAACACACAGACCTACTTAAGCAGTCACTGTACACACACCATGCCTGTCATAGTCCTAAGTACCAGAAAATTTCTAAGAGTTAAATTATTTACAGCCATCATCCTTTATTTTTTTCCTGAAAGAAAACACTGCAGCATTATGTAATTGTTTTACAATGTCTATTGCTAGAGATTTCACAATGAACGTATAAGTTTATGTGGAGAGCTGTTGTCTGTAAAGGGAGTAAGGTTACAGATCAACAACCAAATTTTACAAGAATTTTCACTGTCACCAAGGGGTCAGTTTGGTTAACCCTTTATCAGTAAGGTTTTTGCCTCAGGAATACAGAAGTTTTCCAGTTTCAGAGAATTTTCCCCCTGTCTGTTCCAAAAGCTTAACTTCTCAGAAATCTGGCCAGTGCTGCTGTCTTTAATTTTAGATCTCTGTTAATTTACTTGTTAAAAATAGTAATTCTGTCTTAATACTGTGCATTTTGAAATACTGCCCATTCTGTAGCACTTAGAGACATGTACATGAAAGAAAAAAAAAAAAAAAGTAGTTATAAATATTCACTGCTTTCATGCACAGAACAGGACCAGAAATCTAATACTGTGTCAGCAGACAGACTGTTTCAGAACTACATCCACACACTCTCTGGCAATATGTAAACTCGCTGCCTCACCATTATACATTTTCTTCTTCAAAGCAGATACCAAAGAAATGAGTTTGTCCCCAGTTTTTGAACATCAAAGACGGCAGGCCAAATTAATCCCTAGCGTAACTTGATGAAATTGGTCCTTGGTCCCACTCCCCAAGGAAAGCACTATTCCAAAACATACATTTAATTAATATGCTCTCTCGTCTACAGATTCCTATAGGGCTTTTAAACTTTTCCTTGCAGCATGCTCTTTGCAACTAGTCTAAGTTCATACAAAGGCCCCTTCTATCCTGGTGCTTTATTAGAGTTAGGAAATAATTTTAACATGTATGTTTAAAGATATTTCCACAAGCACATGGATAACATGGAGTGAACACTCAACAGTGGAATTATGCAACTAATGTAAAGCCAAACCAAGGAAGTAGCTTTATAGTCTGTGAAGGCACATGGAAAACTGGTGAAAGAGAAGGGGAAGCAATGGCTCGAGACAGATAAAACTGGGTGTGGAAAAAAAAAGGATTGACCATTGATCCTATTTCAATCACATTAATAATCGAAGTAAAGCTCCTATTAGCCAAAAATATATAGGACCAAGCTTCTCATGAAGTGGAATAAAATTCTCTCAGCTCTCGCAGAGATTATTACTGAATTGACATAAGCAAATACTGAAGAGTCTTCTTGGAACAAGTCACCTTGGGTGGACATATAAACAGAAGAAAGATGTACAGTTTTTCCTGAATCAGAGCTAATCCAAGGACAACAGCAGCCAGGAAAAGAAAACTGAATGGAGGCATAATGGAGAGGAGTAATATAACCTGAACTGCATTCAGCTTCTTCACATCAGAATTAGACAAGCCAGATACATAATAAAGACTCAGACTTCAGTGAATGACTGTTTTAAAAATCCTTTAACTGCCTCTGCATCCATTACCCTTTCTAGCCCTGAACAGAAGGGCAGGGATGCCAGACAGCAGAGACATATGAGTATTTTACGTTATAATTTGCAAATGTCTGTATTTTCACAAAGTTCCCTGACAAAGAAGACCAAATATTCTCCCACATTCATGCTCCATGATTCTGAAAAAAAAACCCAGAGTTAGCATACTTAGCCTCCAAAAACTGTCACAGAAGAGGGTGGAAGGGAGGAAGACAGCACTAATGCTACTTCAAAACTTTAGTTCCCATCTAGGCAAGTTACATAATTTTCAAACTTTCCACTTGAGCAGAAGAAAAATGTGAGGTTAGATTTTAAAAAGACAAACCATATACATACTGCAATACATGAAAAAAAAAAAAGAAAAGATGTTTCTGAAATCTCCTGCAACATCATTCAGCTCTCTAAGTTGCCTAGAACTGCAGGACCTGAGACTCCCATAAGAAAAGATCAGTGCCAGACCATATGACCAAAACCAGTGCTCTTAGCAAGGTATTTGTCAGAGGTGGCCAATACCAAGCATAGAAAAACTGTTGAAATTTGTGTTTCTTGGACTTTATCCTCTGCATCATACTTGCTCTGAAAATAGCCAGCTGAATAGAATCACTAGCCCTGCTAATGCAAATGTCTTTATCGATGAGGTCAGAAAAACCTCCAGAATTCAGCTTCTGGAAGCATTTTAAATTATATCTCATTTTCCACAGCTGATAAGAATATGACTTAAAAGAATATGCACTTTGTGGTGCAATGTGATCTTTTAGTATGAAGGTCATGCCAAACATTCCATATTTCATTATTTTCTCATGTGTACAGGCTTTTTACATTAGAAAAATTCAACTTCCACTGTACCATATTTTCAGCTGCTAAGATTCCTAAGGTAAAATATGATTTTCGAGAAAAAAATTAGAAGCGAAAAGAGTTTAAAACCAAAATGAAGCTGGTACCTTTAAAATCTCTTGCCCAAAATTTAACTGATGTTTTAATACACATCCATTTCTTAGGGCGATCGAGTTTAAAATAACTGATAATTTGCAAAGCCATTCTTAGACATAAGCATCAACACGCTTTTGTCGATGGGAATAATTTATTGTGCATGCTGTAATTTGTATTTTCCAAATATTATAACTGAGGAAAAAATTCCATTAGAACAGCATTCAAAATCTCTGTTCACCTGAATGCATTCTACAGAGAAAGCCTCCCCAGTACCATGAAAAACAACTGAGCATCAGGGTTCCAGAAACAACCTTTTTTTCAAGGGATAAGCTTTCTAGCTTCTGTCTAATCTTCAACTTTTGCTTAATTAAAAAAGACCACAGAGCAGACAGGTTATCCTAGCCATACTGACATTTGGGTGAGATCCTGGACATACTGACATCAAAGGGAAAGTATTCCAGCCTATTTCAGGGGAGGAAGCTCTCAGCCCTGGTACGAAGGATTACTCCACAGGCACTTCCACTGGTCAACAATTACGCAACAGCAGCAAGACATGGTAGAATAACTAGTCATATAGCTCTTTTCAATTCTCAAAGAATAGTTGTGTTTATTTGGCTTGAAGTATGATTTTAAGAAAATATTTTGAACCCTAAAAACTTACTTCTGATCCTGACTTTCTGCATGACCTTAATTAAATTTCAAACCCCATCTACCTCAGCTCCTCCTGTATTAAAATGAATGCACCATAACACAGCCACCTCTACAAATCTTTATCCTGCTTAGATGAAATGCATTTTGCAATGTAAGTGCAAAATCTTGTTATTTATTAAAGGAGATTTCTACCACAGCCTCTCACTTAATGTTGTTAGAGCCACCCTTTACCTTTAAATCTAGCAAGACAGTTATTGATTAATGACCACATCACCTCTGTCAGAAGTATAAAAGCAATATAAACATGCCTTTGCATGACAGATCAGCTGCCTTAAGCAGTGACTTGCATAATTTTATCTATTTTTCCTAATGTGCCCCCACTTTAGTAGTTTCTAGTATTCTTAAATGGATACACTTACAATTTACCAATCCTGGCTCCTGTGGGTGGTATGCTGGCACGAGTGCTGAGGTGCTCTCAGCTTTAGTTTATGACCTACTCAGAGGTTATTTTACAGATCAGTTCCCTCTTCCTCACATTCAAAATTTTCAGCTCATTGCAAACACAGGTTCAAATTTCCAACCCAATGGGTAGGACTAAAAAGTAAAATATTATCTTAACCCACAGAGTACTTAGTACTTAATACTTAGTATTATAAGTGTACTAGTTATAATTGATGCCACTCCATTAAACTTTATAGGAATCTGTACTATCCAAGGCAATACTGGCCAATTAAATCCTGAAAAAAATAATTCACGCTGGCTTCAGTGACACCATACCATGAATGATGTGCTGTTCAGATCACTGTAGTTCTAAATACTGCATGCAATTTATTGCACAGAATTATTACCTACCTTCAAATAGCAAGGACTGAAAAGATAAATTATTACTTATTATTAGTAAGGAAAAGAAGCAAGTTAAGAATCTACTTTTTGGAGTGTTTTACTGAAAGAAATCTCCCCATTATTACAGAGACCAGTTATTTGGTGTTGCTGGCAACAATTTTATAGGCTACCAAAATTCCTCTTAAAACTGCACTTTGCCTGAATGAACCCTACTGGCAGGCTGTTTAATAACATCATTGTGCTTTTTAGATGACAAAGGGGTGACTTACTCGGAAATTACTTTATCTTGGCAAGAAATAACAAAAAGCAAGATATTCAGCTGGAAAGTAACAATCTACCTGGAGCAGGTTATATTTATCCAAGAGTTGATATATTTAATAATCAAATGTAGATCTGCTAAGAATAATACACACCATCCCCTGTTAAAATTACTCATTAAAACTGGAACAGTGGGAGGGCAAAACTGTGTGAGAATAAGTGCTTGCTGACTGAAAAACATTACATTAGCAGTTGATAAACTGACTGAAATAAGCAAACTGTCAAAATATGACAGGAGCAAACTGTTGTATCCCAAATACGAGGACAATAAATTATAACTAAGGAATAATGCACATAGCTGACTTTTTCATCCCTCACAACAAAAAATTGTTACAAACAGTAGCCAAATACACATTACAGACGAAATACCAACAGGATGCACTTAAGAATGGCAAAAGCAGCTTCCAAGACATTGAGATCAAAAATATCCAATCCAAAATATGACTCCTCTCCACTTACCAATTAATAAACTCATCTATAGATTATTAGGAATTAAAAAAAAAAAAAACCACACTAAGAAAAAAAACAACCTAGAAACAACAACAAAAAACAAACACAAAAAATTCACATACCTACAACTCCCTGTAGCATTTTTTGTAGAAGAACAGCATTTTTTTTTCTAACAGCTGTAAAGGTATCTCACCCTAGAGCAACCACTGTAGATTGTTCTTTGAAAGTATCAGTACATGCATTATTTAGAGACTGAGAGTATCAAATACACTATCTGGTCATACACAGAAAGATCACCAAAAAGGAAGTGAAACCACAGTAAAAATCATTGGTTTTAAAACGCAGCCTAACCTGAAATCAGAGAAATTGACATTTTTAATCAAATATACTTCTGTTTCCTAATATCCTACATTATGCTGAAAGTGCTTGTAACCAAGGGATATCACAGGCAGTGCTGTCAGGCCATTGCATGAGTAAGTCAAATGTGTAAGAACTTGTAGAAGACAGCCTATACTAAGCTAAACACCCTGGTGCCTCTTCCACTGAGTTACTAGAAGTGCCACCACTGGACCTGGCTGCTTTCAGCTTCCCCTTGTGCTCTATTTTCTTCCTTGTTCCCAGTACCTTTTTTGAGCATAGATATTTGTTAACTTTCCAAAGAATCAGAGGCCTGTAATTCAGCATGCACAGATCTATAAGACAATTCTGCTGCCTTTGACAGTACAGTACTTGCATAAGTATAGTTTTCCAAGTCTTTCAGTGTTTATATGAAGAAGGAAAAAAACCAACAACAACAAAAAAAGAATTTGCTAGAAGATCCAAAAAAACCCACAACTACCTTGTATTTGGTAAAAGCATTTTACATACCCAAGTAATCAATATATTACCTGTATGACCTTCACAGCCTGTGTCTCCTCCCCTTTCCTGGGAGGTCAGTGAGTATAAATGAGGTCTCTGTTGTATGTCCATGATCTCTCTTCTTCTCTTCCAAGATCATGTTGCTCTGAGTTTTTCCTTCTCTTTAAATTATTTGGTAGAAAAGTTACCTTTTTAAAAGTTGCTGTTCATGAAGCATATGACCCTTGATCATCTTCTCTTTATCATCTGCTCAGTACTGATGAAAATTGTAATCAACAGAAACACTCAAGTAAAACAGCATTGGGTTGCTTATAATTAAACACTGGGAAAAAATTATAAAGAAAGAACTTTAGGCCATTTTTTCAGCAAAAGGTGTTTGTCTTTGAAACTGCTATAACTTTCGTAATGTAACTGGGTGGACCTGTTCTCTAGACCTCTCCATCTTTTCTTGCAAAATGTAGAATTTTTTCATTGCTAGCACTGTGCCATGAGCCTGGAATTCTACTCAAAGACTCAGAAAAAAAGAGGTGAGGACGCAAGTAACCTTCCAATAGACATGAAATTTGCAATGTGATAAAAGTATATGCAAGGAGTTCACAATCTCAAGCCAGTATGCATAAGCTGTAGATAAACAGAGTCCCTATGGAAAGCTCTGAAAGCTCTGCAGGAGCTGCAAATAGCAGCGAGGCCTAAAGCAAAGCCAAGGAACACTTGGAACTTCTGAGAAACTGAATGTCAACACAATATCATTTATGAAAGTATGTGGTAAATTTTGAGAAGCTGTCTCACAAGTCTCAGTTCAACCAATGACTTTAGCAGGAGGCTTAACTGGTTTTCCTGCTACCCTTTTTCTTGAGCCTGTTCTATTTTGACCATTGAGTGAAAAGCAACAGCCAGTGTAAATCTCCTAATCCGTCATTCATGACATTTAAACAGACTGCGTTGTTGTGAATAGTGTGATTCAGGTTAAATTTCCATTAAATGCTTCCCTGCTTTAATTATTTTTTCAATGAAAGTTGACACTAGTAACACACACACACACACACACAAAAATATCATAAGCAGGAAAAGAGGCTGGAACTCCATCAGGAAGCTGTCAGTAGGCACAGTACTCAGTATCAGATGGTATCAGGAGGTTACCCATCAACAGAAGAAAACCCATCATATTAAAAGGCTCATCTTTTCAGCCCATATGAATTCCTGCTGATTGTGACATACATATTTTTTTGAAATAGTTAATATTGGAGTTCAGCAGAACCAAAGAACTCTGGAAATTCCAGACAGTAGAAAAGCACAGCAACACAAAGATTAGTATCAACTAACTATTACTTTTCTCTGTATTAGAGCCAGTAATTCCAGATATAATGCATGCTGCAACCATATAGAAATACAGAGACAATAGTAATACAGAGAGACTGCACATATAAAAGGACTGTTCCAGCCTTAAATTCCAGCTTGGTGCATGAAATAATCTTATGCATAAATCCATTCCTCCTCAGTATAGCAGTCCACTGGTATTAAAACACATTCTGGAAAACCACTGACTTCAGTGGTCTGAACATAACAATTATCACATTAAAACAGGTGACTAATGAATGGGGTACACATGTGGCTATTTCCATCATAAAATGTATCTCAATAGCTTCAATGGTTTAAATGCCATTATGAAGGGAGATAGTTGAAAAATCTTGACCCCATTAATTTGCATAATAAATATTAGACTATAAAATGGGATTTTCTCATAATTATCAGCCAATAAAAAGCTACCTGTTCTCTTTTTATACAGTTGCTACTGTTCTCAGCATCTGAAGTAATAGTTGAAAATATTCAAAATACAACTGCAGGAGGAATTACTGGATCAATATAATAATTTTAATAAATTTAATAAGTTTAAGAAAAACTCTCTCTAAGGCTAACAGAATTATACCAATGACAAAATCGAGTCAGTTCAGGAACATCTCCTTTGGTTGGAATGAAGAATATCCTGTATAATAACATCTGATAAAATATATAAACCGGTAAAACACTATCAAAAACACAACCTATCAAAATCTGCACCTAATTTTGTGAAATATGATAACATAAGAATTATATATGACTTAAAGCAAGCTTCTTCTACTGTATTCTGGTTCATTAAAAATACACTGAACAAATTTTGAGGCAAGAGGCTGAAAGCCCCAGAATTTTTCTTACATAGAGGGAACTCCTTTGGTTTCTAGTTCACATTTCACTCAAATTACATTATCAAACATGAAGGAAAGTATGAGCTGTTCTAGAAAATCTAGAGATGTGGCCAATATCTCTGGGTGATACAGGGAATGCACAGATCTTTTTGAGAAAACTGGCAGTCCAGCTCATTCATTCTTCCCTTGTCATTAAAAACAAATAAAGCTCTTAAGAGAACTTTAGTGGTTTTATCAACCTCTTTAACCCACTGGAGGGGCTTAGCCACAGCCATAGGAAGGGAATACAGCTAAGAAGTGGTACTATAACTTCCCCATCATCTGACACAAAGTGTGTCACAAGATGCTAAACCTGAACTATGACAGCACAAGATGCTTAACATCTTTTCTAAGTACTTCCCTTTTCTCAGTATGACTGTGAACACCTAAAAAATCAAACTTCTTCTAACTGAAACAAAGACAACATAGGCAACAAAAAGAAAATCAGTGAAAGATCAGCAGAAGAAGGAAGTAGAAGTCTCTGGGTCTATTCAAATAACTCAAAGACACAGTTCTATTCACTTCAATTTCTTCCATTTAACAGTCCCAACACAGAATTTTGCTTAAATGAGGAATTCCCCAGTCTATAATATAGTCTTCCTTTTAACCTCCTTAAACATACAGAAAATGCAAGATGGTTGGTTGAACACACCTCCATAAAATCAAACAAGGCACCCATTATAATGAGACAAGCTAAAATTATATGAGCCCAATCCAATACAAATCATGCACCAACAATTTTTTTTAAAAAAAGGTAATTTATCCGAGCATATCTAGCTTACACAGAGAAAACTTAAAGACAAATTATAAATTTGTCAGTTTTGACATAAAGGCTGTTACTTTTAGTAATATAATTGACAAGGAATAGATCTTATAGTCCAACCTCAAGCACACACACAAGCTTCTTGCAAAAGGCTACAGCATCAAGGAATGTTTTGACTACAGAGCATTTCAGGAATGAATGGGAACATAAGACATATGATCTAAACCCATAAATATGAGAATAATAATGTTGACGATAGTACAGCTTAGGAACAAAGGAAAGTATAGGATTAGTTAGTTGGTTGGTTGGTTGGTTAGGGTTTTTTTTTGTTTTATTAT
>NW_020955207.1:3391727-3431624 GCF_003031625.1 Empidonax traillii
ATTCTGATGAAAGCGCTGATTTATTTTTAAGTATGTTGTACTTGGAAAATCATTATAAACCAAAACAAGGCAGAACTCAGCAATGGAAAACAGCTAAAAGAAATCCATATGGGCTTCATTTTTTCATGTTTTTTTTCCCCCAGATGAATCCTCTTGCCCTTGCTGTTCTTTTCTGTGCTCCAAACTGTATTCATCTACCTCTCTTCTATTCCTGTTACCTTCAAGACAGACCTCAGAGTTGCTTGCCTCTCTCCTTCCCTTCCCTAGAACTAATTATCCAACTGCTTGGAACTCAGACCATTTCCAAAAGATCCTTTCCCCAACAACACTTCACAGACATATGCATTCACAAGTACACACAGGACAAATCCAAATCCAGGGGAAATTAGGTCCCTACATGTACTTGCAAACCTGGATCTGAAAGATCAGGCTGGAAAAGCAAGAGATAACAACATAGCAGTTAAATTTATTCAACATTTGATTCCGCATATTGGATGACCAATGTGCCAAAAGTTGAATTGGAATTGTGGGAGAGATCAAAAAGTACCTTCTCAGAAATCTCTTAAGTTAAGGGTTCCAGACTGTAATCCTGGTCTCTTGCCTAACACAGTCTACAGACACAGAAAAATACCTCAAAATAAAGGGTCCAAAACCCCAAAAAGCTTTGGGTAAAGCCACTAAGGACAGTGAGCAGGAAATACTGTATTTACGTGTGTTAGAGCTTCATTGTCCTTCTTCCATGGAAAGCATGACTGCCTATCAAGATTCTCCAGTTAGAGTGGGTCAAGGGCAGAACTCTCCACTGAAGACAGGTGTCTTAGTGAAGTTGTCCCCTTGGAAGAAACAAATTCCTTGTGATTTTGAACATGTATACCTGTCGTGCCCAAGTTTTGCTCTGAAACAGACATTGTGGATGTATTTTCATAATACTCAGGGAATGCAACTCCAGGAATATTAAGGCACATCCCCCTTTACTCGGTGAAAGGTAGTAAAAGGAACTTTCAGTGCAACAGACTTTCTTAGTGCATTTAAGGCATCTGTAAGGCTAAAGTATGAGCTCACTATTATTTTCTTAGGAATTTTGTCCACTCCTTCTAAGTCCTATTTTAAACACCAAAACAGGTGTTTCCAATCTTGCCTTCAGAATAGAGACACTGTGAAATCAATTTCATTTCAATACACCACTATGAAGACTATGTGATCTAATAGACAGATAAACTACTGTATATCTTCATTTAAAAATAAAGATCTAAGATGTTCTTGAAAAATAATTATTGTCAAGTGTGTTATTTCATGGTGGCTTCATCAAAGAGTACACACCACACAGTAGGAGACTTGAAAAAAAAAATCAAATTTTTTCAGTAAGGAAGTATCTCAAAGAAAATTTATCTGTAACTGCAGCCCCCACCTTCACTATTCATGGCATTGCCTACGTAAAAACAGCCAGCAATTGTCAACGACACAGTCGAGTGGACAATAACCTGGTATACAGCTTCAGAAAAGAAGAAAATTGAGGAAGACAATAGAAGAAAAGCAATTCCAGCAGAAAGCTGAAGATGCAGGGTTTGCTGTTGGCACCTTCCTTCCATACCTCAGGAGAAAACTCCCTTCCTGCCTACTTAAATAACAGCAACAGACGCATGCAAAGAACAACAAGAACACAAACTCAAATTTTGGCTCAGCACCACATTCATAAGCGATACAGAAATGCGAGGGTATGAGAAGGACACCCAGTAGGTACTATATGTTGGGAAGTGCCAAACACTGCCTGCAAGGCACTAAGAGACTATAGCTTCTGCTGAAATAATTTGCAGACACTTGGGATCACGCCTCTGGTTGTGCACTGCCAGATGTTACACAACACATTCCTGGAATGAGATCAGCGTAAATGAGCAAGGCTATGTTTAGTGTGGGACATAATGGGTTATGAATCAGAAGCACTGAAGACAAGAAGCTACTCTCTTTTTTTTAAAAAAAAAAAAAAAGATGTGTTTTCAACATGTATTAAACACTCCAGTAAAACAGTGACTGCAACTTTGAAAATATCACTGCAACCATTTATTCCACTTAACATACCACCTGTATGACAGAAAACAAAAATATGCGAATACAAATGGAAAGTAAAATTCCACCACAGTTAAATTTACCACACATACAGACCTTTTCATACAACATTATCAGTCAAAATAAGAAATGTCAGAAAACATAACGTCAGGGAAATCTACTATAAAATTAAATTTCATCGAGGCTGAAGCCAGAGGAGACAGCAATAAAACCTTAGTAAACAACCTTACACCATGTTTTAGAAAAAAATCAGAGGAAGAAAAGCTAGTACCATTTTTTATTTTTATTTCAATCCTGACTATTTTGGTCTAATAGAGTTCTTTTTGCAATTAAGTGGAGAATCAAGTGAAGGGGATTAGTCACCTTGTAGGCAGGTGCAATCAAGTGGGTAGGTGACTAAATCCCTAAATACGGCTGTGCAATTAAACAGAAAACATAAATTTGTCCTTACAAAACCATAGGTCATCTTTCAAAAACAACCCCTAAGGGTAAGAAGAAGAAAGGAAAACAGAGAGTTCCTTATACTTCTTCTGAAACTTGCAAAGTAACTTATCCTTATCCTTCAGCGCCTGAAGGCTTTTCTGTTAGAATGAAAATTGGAGCATGCAAACAAAATAATTTAAAATGAAAAGGACTTGTGGGAGGTTCATTAGTAACAGGTACACTTTTTTCAGTTCCCTTTAATCTGCCATATAGCTTTATAATTAGACAGATCTGATCCAAATGAGCCAAATTAATCTACAAACCTGATTAAACCAAAACTCTAATTGAGGTTTCTACTCTCTGTTCTGTGGATCAAGTTACTAAATCACTTTTGCCTACACCAGCAAAGATGTAATATGCTTTTCTTTAAAGCTGCCAGATTTATAAAACCATGATTTCCTTTTTTTTTTTTTGTACAAGTCTCTGGACAAGTTCAAACACATGAAGCCATCCAACTTGACCGATGGGAAGTGGAGGTAGAGCAAAAAAAACCCTCTCTCTGTAACTATCCCCCACATTTCCGTTAAATCAAAACTAAGAAGTTATATGGTGGGGCCAATTATCAAGTCAATTTGGTTACTTTTTCCTTTCTGGGTTTTTTCCTGATGTAGGTCTTTAAACTTCTGCCCGTGGCAAGCCTGTGAATCAGCGCAATTTACAGCACTTATTAAGATAACTGAACGTGGTAAAAATGAAACACAGACAAGAGATGTAATATTTTACACAGAGAGGATAATTTTATCCACGAAGCAGTACACAATAGGCCACCTCATGATGTTTCTCACATACCAAATAAAAGAAAAATTAAACTGTAAGAACATTAAAAAAAAAAAATCAGGGCTTGTCCTACTCTTCATTTCAAAAAAAGTTTTATATACTTCACCAAAACATAACAGAGAACCACAACTTCATGGTACACTTCATAAGAACAACTATGAATGCTGCAATTCAAAATAGTTGCAACAAAATACTTCAAGAGTGAAGCTCTCTAGTGGTAGTGAAGTGCTTTGGTATCAAAATACTTCTACATTTAAACCAAAAGCTGAGATAAATATTTACAGGACAAACTAAAAAGATCAGAACCAGCTCAGGCCTCAGTTCTGCAAACCACCTGCTTATGAATAGCAGCACTGCTTATACACTAAGTTATTGTCATAACTTTAGGACCAGGGCCCAAAATAAGCACAGAATTTTGCTACAGTGTTTCAATACCCTGTTTGTAATATTAAAAACAAGCATATAAATGGTCAAACTAGAAGTGGCTACACACACATAATTGATCCTAAAAGCTGATATAATGAATCTTCAATGTTTTTGTACTTTTTTTTTAAGGTATTCTTTTTTTATCCCACAGTACAAGATGAGAGAATATAAAACTAAATGAAACTTCAATTCAGATAAGACAAAAGTGAGTTAAAACATCATTCTTTTGAGAAAAGTTTTGATTGTCAGACAAGAAATGTCTAAGGGAGAGTGCCCTCAAAGAAGCGCTTTTCCCAAAGAGAATTTCTGTTTATAAGAAATATGTTTGAATCTGAAGGGTTTGGATGTATAAACATAATGACACAGCTGTATTTTTTTCCCTTCTCCAAAGAAATAATTTTAATTCAGACTGAAAAAAATACAGTTAATAGTCTAAAGAGGCAGAAAGGATAAGTGGTTACGGTAAACACTTTTATGCTGACCTTACTCTCCATGCATTTAAGAAAAATAAATAGATGTCGGTCAGACAACAGATGAGAATCTTCTCAGTAGTAATACACATCCATGAGATATCACAAGCATGAATAGCCCACAGCAGAAATTTCAGCTAAAAAGCAGGTCTAAAGAGTGAAGAAGGTTGATGCAATGTAACAGATCCAGACAAGAAGTATGGTCACTTCCATCCCTACCCGAACTGCTGAGGATTCCCCTGCAGATGAGTGCAGGTGGATAGATGTTACACCTATACCTGCCCAGCTAGGCAGAGATCTCACGAGTCTCTGAGCCTCCTAGGAAAGGAGATAAGGGCTCTGATAGGCCAGCAAACAGATCTCAGGCAGGGTAAGCTTGCATGTAGATGATACAGGGGATCAAAGTTCAAGCTGGTCAGAAAAACAATAACCTTATAAAGCAATTTAATGTGGGGAAAAAAAGGTATTTTCTAATAAGAACCCTTGAAAAAACCCAACCACGTGAAAATCTAATTGTCTAGATATTTGGCAATGATTGAGTAACCCCTTTTCTCTTAATCAGTAAGTGGGTCCTGAAGTTCCCTGAGCATGTTATTAAAGGTTCATTTAATTGACAGACAAATATAAATTGACTGCAAAATGTTGCACCTGAGCAATAAAGAGCTAGTTTCAGAATGATATTGCAGCTTTCAAAACTTCTCATAGCATTTCACTAGAGTTAAACTCTCAGACTAGAAGAATTGTAAAATGTTATCATCACTTGATCATTGTAATTTATGGATTTATACAAAGGTCTGTAAATTTAAAAGATGACACAACACATGACCTGGTGAATTTTTATTCTGCTTATATCAAAGATGTAGCCACTGAATGACAAATGTAAACATGATTGTTGCATGAAGACCAGCTTAACTGGGCACCCACAAAACACAGTGAAAAGCTGATCAGTTTTTGCAAAGTTTGGTTCACAGCCTTATAAGAGAGAAGTCATGGATGGTAGCAAAAGGTAAACTAAACCAGTATCAAAGATAGTTAGAAGTAAGTTTTTGTCAAAAGGACACATTTCTAGCTTTGCAAAAGTTGATCATGGATCATACTGCAGATATCTGTCAGGTACTTTAAAATTCAGCTTACGTCTCACTCCACTGATAAAGACACATTTTGGCAGGTTCTTTGTACAGTAAGACAAGGATGTTCAATGTTTTTTAAAACTCATATTGTTCTAAATTTTTACACAAAATCAACTTATAATGGTATAAAGCAGCAATAGATGCATTAAGAAAAATTCATTTAAGGGGAGTATCACGACATAGCAATATTTCCTATGTAATTTCCTAGATATGTAGGTAAGAACAGTGAGATTTATACTTTTCAACTTTTACTTGAATGTGGGAGAACACTTAAAAACAATTCATACTTGAATGATCCCTAACAAGAAATACTCATGTAAAAACAGAACAGGAGGACAAAATATTCCAGATGAAAACAACTGCATCTCTAATTACTATAAGAAAATACTTCATTTAAAGCTAAAATAGAATAGGCACATTTGAACACTTAATAAGCAGAAACCAATTACTGAAATGCTTTGCTCAAATATGAGTAAAAATTGAATAGCATGCTTGGTAAATTCTGTTGCCACTATCAGTGAAATATACTGAATGCATCTACAGTACAATTTAAATTTGGAACAGAAGTGAGCTTTTGAAGTCATCCCCACTTTCTTTACTGTGGTTCATATATCATGGAACAGACTAAAAGAATACAGATGATAGTCCTTTTAGATGGAGCAATGCTAGAAAATGTACTCCAACCACTAATGGAGTCCATTGGACCAGATTAGAGAGAGTCGGAAGTGAAACACCCTGCAATACAGATAGTGTGAACATCAAGCTTTCCACACAAACTGCTTCCTTCCACAAATGTGGAGGGGTTTCTGCCCTGCACTGTTTAGTATACCCATTACAATCACTCTTTAGACCACAAATTATGCCTACTGCCATAGGCACTTGCATTTAAGTACTGCAACACTGCAAAGAGCATGGAACCTGTTACTCATCCCTGCTCTTTGGCATCTTAAGAGTGCTTACTATCCACAGCCTAGGCAGAGATAACCTGCTGATGCTAAACTCCTACAAATGTAGTAAAAGGGCACAAGCAATATTGATTCTGAAATAGCAACAGCCCTCTCCCAACTCTCACCTTTTAACTTTCCCGAACAGACTCAAACATTTTTGCGGCCGCGCAGAGAAGCGGCTCGCCGAACTGCCTGAGGTGAGACTAGCTCAGTGTGCAAGTATTGCATCAGAAGTTCCAAAGCAAAGACACGTTCAGACATGAATGCCTGAACCTAGCAGAGTTTTCCCCAGTGTCATGTGGCTCTCTGCATGGCATGCAGGCACTTAAGCCCCAAAACAATCCATGGAAAGACACGGGTACTTTCACTACTTCTTCAGAGGAAACTGTAGATGGAATGAATGAAAAAGGTTGAAGCAAACACTCAGTTTATGTTTACAGACACTGAAACGCTTGCTTAGGGGCCTGAAATAAGCAGTCAAAATATAGCTCCTCATGCTCGATGCAAAATGTATTTAATTCAAAAGACAGTAGAAACTTTTCTTCCCTTTTCCTCTTTTTAAAATGCTAGGTATGTGGTAGGGTTGACCTTTGGAAAAGGCAAAAATGTGCTTCTTTGCAATTCTAATAGATTAAGTAAATAACCTGAATATTTGGATAAACATTCCAATTAAATATGAGCAGTCCTACACAAATCTTATACAGATCCTGATGCTGAATTCAAAACTACACAGGCACAAATCTTCAAATAATAAATTATACCTAAAATAACTCAGAAGCTCATTCCAGAAGAGATTTAAAATGTTCATAATTTAGTAAGACATTTCTGTTTAAAGTTTCAATGAATGAAATATAAGATACTGGCAGCTTTGCCTCATTCCGCTGCTTGAGCTCAGTAGAATTAAATGGACAACAGGGGGGGGGGGCATATATTTCAAGATACATAAGCAGGAGAACCAGGGACATCTTAGACATGTGGTTAGCATTGTTTTCTTTATTATACTGTATGCTTAGTAATGTACTTGGCTAAACATACTTTCAGGTTCCAAATCCACCATTTAAGCATATTACAGATCTCTGCATATCCTCAAAGGTGCAAAAGTTTATACTTTGCTATTCACTCCCCTTTTGTCTTGCATCAATCTAATCAATTATACTCAAACACAACTGTACTAATTGTATTTGGTGTCACAATGCCAGTATTGATGGTCGTACATTTCCACTCCTATCAAACCTCCCTGCAGGTACTCAGGTACCTTTTTTCCCTTTTCCATTAAATACCTAGTTGTCAACACACCATCTAAAAGCCCAATGATCTGAGACAGCATGGAAGAAATGACAAGCAGAATACTAATGTTGTAATGCAGCTCCGTCTTAACACACTTTGCTGGATGGAAGAGCTGGGGAGCCAGCACTTGAAGATATTTTTCTGCATTTTGTCACTTACAAATAAAAGCTTTGATTGAATTTCCCTTTAATTTTTGAAAAATATTTCCTTATAATGTTGTTAATCCCTCATGGGCCTAAGATAAACCAAAAGTTGCTATCAGGTGTCTGTTATGCAGGACAAGATTTAACCATACCGAAAATTAATTCAGAGTTCAGTCAGTCTTTAAAAAAATGGACTTCATAAATGTTCAGTATATTTTCTCTCTTTATAAATTAATGATCAAATCATTTTAAAGCATCACTATTCGGCATGTTGATCTATCCTAAGGCTCCTTTAATCACAACATGATAGCCTATTTCTGAGCTCACCTGAACAGATATTATCTTTAATTGAAATTAATACACCCAACCTAAGTTTGGCAAGAGAAAAGATTAGTCTATGCCACAATGGCCCATCCAGTGCCAATGTTTCTGTCATGAAAATACCAGACAAATTGGTTTGCTTATCACTGGCCCAGCACCAGAATTCTTCTGCAACTTCAGCAAAGGTGAATCAATTATCAAGACATTCCCTTTTCTATTAATTATAAGTCTACGTTGGAAAACCAAGTCAATTTTTTAGAAATTTCTCAAATTCACCTCAATACAAGACAAATTGCCTCTTGACAGAACAATTCAAAAATATTGACTCCAGTTTCTGCTGGAATGGTGGAAAAAGGTGTCATAGCACGGGACAAATGGATACAAACAGGTAGGAGTGACAACCAGATATTTTTCTGGCAGCAAGGAGATGCACAAAACAAAGGAATGTCTATACAGAGATTCCTGTGGAAAGTTTTGTGGGTTATTTTATTTCTATACAAAGAGAGCAGGTCTATTGGGATTACTATCATCATAAGCCTGTTAATTCTACTTCAAGCAGTGTCTGCCAAGAATAGTCTTCCCTGAAACTGTTACTTATGACAAAATCAGGCAACATGCATTGCTTAATGTATGTTGCAGATTTTAAAACTCATCCCCATTTGCTACAAAAACAGAGATTTTCTTTGTGGTATTTGAGAACAAAGCATATCACCATGGGTTCTCCATTAGGGACAACAATACACACCTAGCAAAACCACATTCCAAAGACCTAAAATAGCTTTAAAAACCTACCTTAAGAACTCAAACACAACTCCTATTTTTCTGTGCTAGCAGATAATGGCGAGCAAACAATATTTCACTGGGAGTTAAGAAAGATAAGGTACCACCACCTTTTGTGACATAAGAACCAAGTACTTTACAAAGATGCTACAGTGGAAATTAAAAACATTAGCACCAGAATTAGAAAATGGTTTCTAATTAACTTTTTATTTCCTACATAAATTTTGTTACCATCTTGTCCACAGATGTATTCCCACTGTTTCTTGGCTGTCTAGACTGAGCTGCATGGGTTCTTATTATTTCAGTTAGCTACTTTTTGATTCTTTACTAACATTTGTACTATTATATTAACTATCACCTCTCTTCTATGATTCTGTAAATAAACTAGAATCTGATTTCATGAGCAAATAAAATCACCTTCAGACACAAACCTGGGAGGGGTGTCTCTTAGAACAGTTTTAGCCCATGTCTCTGTTGTCTTATTCGTAGCTGCACAAGTGTAAACTCCTGCTTGTAATAGAAGTTCTTCTGGAGAAGTTCAGGGATGTAACCTGGCAGAGGATCATTCTTGTGGGCAATAGGAACTGAGAGGTAATGTTCAGCTCTAAAGCCATTGACCTAAATTGTTCAAGAAATGATCCTGAATTTGAAAGAAGAAACAAATGGATAGTAAATACAGAGAAGACATAATTCAGTTTGGAGAAAACATATTCTCATCTCTGAACAAATGAATGAAATCTTGCGTTTATTTCAACTGCCTTTCTATATGTGTAATACCGTAACTTTTACGTGAGACCAATGATTGTTCTTTAAAATTCCAGACCATCCAACACACTGAGAAATATTACCTAATTCTTCTAAATGAAATTCAGACCACAAAATCACAGAACTGAATATGCAGAGTAGTCACGATATCTGGACAGGAAATCCAGCCGTCCTGATCACCTTTGCTTTCATAACCACCAATAACCATTAGCACCTTCTGCATCTCTACTAAATATTATGAGCTGAGTACTGAAAAGAATTCAATATTCTACTGGAAGAAAAAGGACTCCAAGACTGGAGAATGAAAAGGAGAAAATGGGAGCAGAAGGTGCATCACTTCAAAACAAAGCTTTTGAACAGAAAAAAAAACCTGAAATACAGAATTAAGGGTTATCACAGGAGAAGAGAATACAGTTACTGGAAAAAAAATCATTTTTGGCTAAACAGTCTATGTTTTCTAGTTTTCCTTTGCATTAGAGTACACAATATAGGCCATGATTTCTAACATAACATGAAATACTGAGGATCCAGAAAAGAAACAGTGAAATACAGGATGTGACACATGACTTTTAGTCAGTGCATAATTGTCAGAACAGTACTTCAGAAAGCAAATTAAATCTTATTTTTTTTTGTTTAGTCACATTTATTGTTATTACATGTTACTACACTGTGTTTATCAGACAGCCTCTCTGGAAAGTCCTATTAACAAAGGGAAAAGAAAAGAAAGAACGGTATTTAGTTTTAGACCATTTCAGTTGAATTCTAGTCCATGCTCAGACACCTGGAATTCATCCAGAACAAAAATTGTATTTTAGAGAAAATGAACTAACACAGCCCTTGAACAGTTTATTATCCTAAAATTTCGCTGCTAGCTATAAATATTCCAAAATGTTAAAACTGCTGCTTGAGGGTATTTATGTGTTGGCTGAGCTTCATGTTCACGATGAAGTCCTGACCTATTCTCCATTTGACGAAACCAAGAAAAGGCTAAGGAGAATAGGAAGGCAGCTGTCCTAATATGACATTTCTTTCAGGATTTACTCCTTTACTCAGGCTTTACAATTTTACTCCAAGAAACACCAAATACAGTTGATATAGAAAGACCAAAGGGCGTTTTCACCTTGCCTACTATACTCCCCAGTGAGTGCAGTGAGACTACATATGGTTGGCAGCGTACGTGCTTAAGACCTTCGTTGGATTAGGTCCTGTGTCCACAATTTTAGAGCAGTGAGAAAATTGCCAGGAAAAAGCATAAATGAGTTCTGGCACAATGGACTGTGGACACAAGAATGAAGAGGTTCCCCATTATACACACACCACCTTTCACGGCATAAAAATAAACTAGTATTTCCAGTACCAGTTCATTGGGTAACAGAACTCAGAATAACTTTACAATTACATTTAATAAGGCATAGCACACAATTTTAAAAATCCTAATAGCATTCTGGAGTCCTTTCTCAGTGCTCCAATTTATTAAGGGTTTGAATGTGCTTCAGGTTCTGTGGCAGCATAGCTAGTGTAACTGGGGCAGTCATGACTTTCCCATTCCCTTCTCCTTCCTTGATCCAGCACTCCTGCTCCTGTAACTATGGGTGAATGATTCAGGAATACGATCAAGTCACAAGGTAGGACCCAATCACACATCATACTTAATTTGGCATACCTATGGGCTGCTGCCACATGGATAGTCATGCTCTCCTCTATGCATCATGATACACATAACACTCTGCTCCACTGCAGAACCAGCAGCTTTGCAGCTGTAGAAACAGTCACAGTGCACTGACCCCATAAAATAGTCACCTTTCCATTTGGTGGTCTAACTATAATGGATAAAGACTAAGGTTAAAAAAAAAAAAAAAAAGAGAGAGAGAGAAAAAGCTGTTTTAACTACATTTGGGGTGAAGTTTCAATTCATTCAGCTCCCTAAAGCTGCCTTATCACCTGATCATATAAAGAGTAGTGCTGGCACCAGTGAATGGTGGCTGAGGATGAGAAGCTAAGGCCATGGTAACTTCCCTGATCTAGGCCACAGCTCATTCAGATACAACCAGTGTGGTTCTCAGTTAGCTAACCTTGGTACTGCTAGCACCTAGCTGTGCAAAAGTTATCTTTTCAGGCACATTTTGCAACATGCCCTTAGCAACACTTGCAGTGATTGCTTGCTTTATGCTCCTAGCAGTGCAGGCCAGATGAAAGCATGCATGTTTTTAATCACGCTTTTCACAATTAAAAACTTTGCTGACTAGAGGCGAGAGAACTACTACCTATGTGATGTGGAACATACAGTGTGCTTTCTATTTTTACAATTTTTTACTGTGCTATTTTCTTCTATCTCCTGTTCTTATCTTTTTTTTTCATCTTTCTCACCAGCAACGACAGCAGTCGCCAGCCTCAAAGTGACAAATTGTTAGTACTCATAAACATGAAAAGAATATAACATTTGCTAGAATATAAACACCAGAATAAAGCTGGAAAAGAACAAAATTCTCTTGATTAACAGAGCCACAGGAGAACTCTGACTCCATCTAATTGCGTATAATTTCAGTATTTTTCACTCCTAACTTTCTCATTTAAGGTTTTTTTGAATGGGATTGAGATCACATCAAAATCCAAATTACGATATTTTGCTAGGGCTACTTCCCAGAAAACAAACTTTTAAAGTACTATTCTCCAGAGTGCTAATACATAGCTGGGATGTTGCACAGTGCTACACAGCCCATCACTCTGTCCCTGACACTTAGGGTACTAGACCTGAAGACAGCTATGACATCTGTGAGCCAAAATACATTTAGAAAAAAATAATCACTGATTCAAGTCATTATTAACATGAAGGCAAGAGCCCTATAGAGAAATTTTAAAGGCAACTATAGTAAGTAACAGTTCAGATTTGATTAAGCAGTATCTTATTTGTCATCTTACCAGATAGGAGCTATACAGTGAGTTGAAAAGCAATATGGTCTAACTGGTGTTACAATATTTTCTAGACATTGTCCTGTGAGGCAACATGAACTGTAAATTACAATTATGTCCTCAGTAAGTGATAAAACCCCCTTGTTTTGGGGGGTAGCATGAAAGAAATCAGCCTTAGCTGTAATACCACTTCAGATATTACATCCTGGGCTGATCAACATTTTGCAACACCTTTTTATTTTTCCTTTTAAAACAGGACCAAACCTTGAAAACAAAGTGTGTGCTAGCAAATACAAACTATTTTGTAGCCTTATGCACTGACATACTGCTTACTAACACTGAGGCATGGATAAAGACACACTTATGTAATAACAGAGTGGTAATACACACCAGCACTGCTTCATGCAGCAGGAGTACTTATGGTCATATGTTCCAGTAGCTATTACAAAATTCAGCACTTATACTGTTTTTCATTTACTTCTACTTCAGCTTCATATCCTACTTTTGGAAACACTTCAGTAGGCTTAATACTAAATCGGTGAGGGTGACACCCAACCACAGGAAGACAGAATTACTGTAAGAGGTGAAAAAGCTGAGAGGATACTCTGTGGAGCACAATACAAAATACCTCAGAAACAGAATGTGCTTAGCAGAGATGGCTGATAAATATTGGATGAGGCTCACAAAATTACTACTTACTTCAGGGCAAGCAAAAAGTACTGCATTGCTGGAACTGTTGATTTTAGTAACAAGGGCTACTGCTCTGCTGTTGCTTGTCCTTTTGTGGAAGTCTTCCTAAAGTGTAATATTGTTTGGTCCCAAGGTATTAAACAATTCTTTAACAATGCCATCTGATCATGCTCATCTGACGTGGCCAACTTGAATCACTTCTGGAAGCTGTATTTTTGAATTCTTTACTGTAATTGATGGGTATCTTAATCAGAAAACATCAGAAGACCTGCATTACCTATAACCAAAGTGTCAGTAATTACTACATTTTAATTCTCCACTGAAGTCAGAAATACGACACATTCGAGTGTTAGGTACAACACAGTCAAATGTGCTGCATTTCCCACAGGCAATGAGAACCAATTTAAGAACCAAGAAGTTCATGACAGGCCATCAGCTGTGACAGCAGGGAGAGGTGGGGCCCCAGAAGACATTACTATTAAGAGTAGAATGTGGGCTCCTGTGAATTAGGCATACGTTCCCCCTGGGAAACTGTGTCACCACTCAAAAACTGCAAAGAGCTCTTAACAATACTGTATACAAATGTAAAATAAGAATTTTACAGTCCATTTTAAGCAACCAGTTTTAAGACCTAAAGCCAGTGTGATCAAAATGTGTACTGCTCCAGAAGACCAAAGTGATAACAACTCTCATCCCCAACAGACTATTGGGATTCAGGGTCCAAGCCTCTTCTGGGACACATCAACGCTAACATCACAGTATCACCTACTTGTACAAGTAAGGCAATCACATTGCCTCTATAGAAAAGCTGTGAGTTTTAGAACCTTGACAGTGCAGCAGAATTTCGAATATTTCATCTGAATAATCAAGAGAAAAAAATTGATGATTCAAACCCTAGAAACACTTTCATACTATTCACAATATTATTTAACTCAGATGATATTCTCCTGGCAATCTACATCATCCATATTATCAATAATATCCATTCTTTGACAATTCAAAGCTCTAGCAAAACTCCAAAATGTCTTATAATGGCACAGATAATTTTCACAAGATGACATGGAAAACCTATCTGTAATTCCAGTAACACTCTCCAATAAAGAGCATGTGGGAATGTGCTCCCTCATTTGAGGCGTGTCAGCAGTTCTTTAAATGAGAGTCACTGTTTCCATTCAAATCCCTTATTTTTCAAGAGGTTGCAGAGTCAGCCCTCAGGGAGAGAGAACTGATCCTAGCAGTTTCAGGTGCTTCCATGCAATCTTGTATCTCAAAAACAGTCCTTTTTCTTTTTTCTAAAGAAAGTTTAAGTCATTAGCTCATAATATGGACGTCTGCCTTCTGGAACGGTGATGGGAGAAAGGGGCGCAAGACATTAAAATTACTTCTAAAAGGAGATATTTTGGAAAATAACCTCTAACACCTCCACAATGTCATTTTTTTCCAGTAAAGTTCCTAAAGACTAATCTCCCTTTGGTGGCCAATGTTGACAAGCTATAAAGTGATTCCTGGCATTTTGTGTAACCTGGAAAAAAAAAAAAAAAAAGACATGGAAAACCATTTTAAAGGTTCATCCTGGATTTAACTAATAACAAATACTCATCTGATATAGCAAACAATTACATTAATACTAACTTTGAGATTCTTAGAAAGGTACTGAAAGGTAGTCAAGGACTGCATGTTTATGAAACGTAACCCATACAATTCAAACTCAAAGTTTCTGCATCAGAAAAGCTCCTCCTTGGAGTGTTCAATGACTTTTGGGGATTTCCTAAAACTTGCAGTACTGGTTTTCAGCAGCAGAGGAGATCTTAAAGTGGAGTGCTTGACTCTGTTTTGTGGTATTGAATGTCTCCCATTTAATTACCTCTTTTATATAAAGATGAATGGTAGAAGCCAAAAGTGTCTGTATTCTCCTCTTCCTGCCAACTGTGTTGCCCAGGCTATGAAAAACTGAGGAGGGTTCAATAATATACCTGGCAGCCTCTAAATATTTTTGGCTTGGAATGTTGAGTGGGCATTCAAATAATGTTTCAATGAGTTTCTGTCTATTTTATTCTTTTATTTTTTTTTAATAATATCTCATTAGAAACTAGAACAGCATGAAATGTTTGTACTACTCAGAGACTGACAAGAACATATAGGAACCACTAATATCTGACACAAATAAACAAAAAATCGACAGCACAAAGTAAATTTTATAGATACTATTCTATAATGTCCAGAAAGTAGCACAGATACCTGTGTACTATCTCACAAATGAATAAAAAACTGACAAAAGAAGTGAAATCAGGAATAATACACTAATCCAAACAATATATGAAATTCAAAGCTATCCACATTCTTAACAAAATTATGGTTTCCCAGTTAAACTAAAAAAAAAAATGGGTACAAAACTTTGTTTGGAAGAACTAGAAAGTCAGTAAAGCCTTAGGTGGGAAAACAGATGTCTTGAGAAACAAGTGTTACTGAGTATTCAGTGAAAAGATTTCATCAGATCTAAAGAAAGCAGTAGCCGGCAGTTCATATCTTTAAAAAAAAAAAAAAAAAAAATGGTGGGAATATTTGTAGTGTGCACTTTAGGTGGCAACACTTAATATGATGAAGAAAATAACTGGTGCGAGGAAATAAAAACATCAGGAGAAATATTACAAACACTAGTAAGGAAAACAGTATTAACCTTCACCATCGCCAAGGAAAAATAAGCAGCAGTAAATAAAAGAAAAGTCAGACTAGTTTCTGTCCTGCTCATCTTCCCTGGTGGAAGATGAGTGAGTGAATGAATCCCAGTGACAGACAATCACCTCCTTGTCCTAAGCTCATAGTTACGCAAGATAATTGACAAGGAAATATGAAAACCAACATTTAGTCCCACAAAAAGCTTCTAAACCTCTCTTTTTTTTGATTCCTTCCACTGTGCTACAGTTCTCCTTTCTTGCACTCAAGACCTATTCATAATTCCTAAAAATCTATTTAGATGTTTGGTTTTGTTCCATATCTTGCCCTTTCTTCTCAATCTTTCTTTTATGTGCTTCTTATCTTCTATTATTCATTAAGAGTTCTCATATTCAGGTCTTGGTAAAATTAAGAAAAGGCTTTTTCACAGGTTCCAGAAAGCTTTGGATATGGTTACAAGTATGTTGCTAGGCCTTGTATCACTCTTTATTGCTCCCTAACTGCAACAATAGCAATCTTTTGCCAATAATGTTAGGAATGCCTTTGAATTCACTTTTTATAAAACCAAACCAACAAACAAACAAAAAAAACCCACCAACTACAAACAACTCTTTCCATTAAAACTGCTGAATTTGAAGGTAAAGGGAAAGTTTAAGCTCTCTATACCATGACCTGTTCATTTTGTACCTCTTTTCTGAGATATCACAGTAAATTCTTAGACAATCCATGAAGCAGAGTGTATGGTACCCCTCAGTTCTTTGTGGCATTAACAGTCATGAAACAAAGCAAAATTAGTCAGAGACTTTAACCTTTGAATGGAAACATTTTGTAAAACACAATCCCAAGCAATGGTAGGGGGCAAACACAGAGGCTGACCTCTTTACTCGCTGCAGTCGGTAATACACATTATAATATACTAAGATTTGCAAATAATAGAACATATTTAAGACTTGCTATGTTCTCATGTGTCGTATTGCATTTCAGAGGAGATGTATATACAAGCTCCTGCTAAAAGAGAAACTGTACTTCATTTGGTATTGACTTAATGAAGAAATTCTCACATTAATCTCTTAAGCTGTTCTGCTCTTTAGAAAAACAGACTCTGTGGAAAAGAAAACTCTATAAATCTCTTCAGCTCTCTCCAGAAAAATAGGCTTTTTGTAGCCCAGTGATTTTCTTTGCACCTTTTCTTGCGGAAACAATTAGCTTAGCAATTTTAAAGTATTAGGTGGGCACAGCTGCAGGCTCCTAGTATCTTTCCTATTGCATAGCAATGTCCATACAGAAAGAAACAAGAATCTAGTCTTGTAATACCACAATACAGCAGTGAGAAATACCTAAGTGAGCAACTAATGAGGTTGGGTCTTGAAGGAGCTTTCACTTACCTACGGCCATCATAAGTTTCCACATTTCGTCCGACTTGTTACTAATTCAAGATTCTTTGTTAGCAAATGAAAAAATACTGTGTTGCAACTCACTCATCAAAATGCTTGAAACCAAGCTCAAAGTATTAGCCGCACATTTACCCCCTCAGTCGAGCCCCATTAATTGTGCCTTCAATGATTTTAAAAAGTCTGAAGTCAGACCTGTTGTTCTTACTTTTGTCATGAGTGCAGTAACCAAACTTCAGGTTTAAAGCTGCAGCAGTGGACAGCTGGAAAGTCTGTGCTGCCAACAATACCGATTTGTTCAGCTGATTGTTCTGAAAGTTCATTATGGGCATGAAATCCTATTCCAGACAGCACGTACATTTTTCCAAAATTATCTTTAGCTTAATTTATACATTTCCCTTTTGTTTAATCTCATGTACAATACAGTTGGTATTGTGAATGATTTCTGTCCTATTATATTGTCTAACCTGAGAAAGTGAACTGCTTGGCTACGTGCATTGAAAATACTTTTGCTATAATTGGCAAGAACATCAGCATCCAAATGATTACCAGTGTAGCAAATAATGATAATTGCAATAACAGTAGTAAGACCATCTGTATCTTAAATATGCATGTTGAAATTTTAGGGTAGTTATTAGTCCAATACATAAACAATATATGTCTGATCTACAGCAAATAGAAATCTTCCACAAACCTGTTTTAGAGTTTTGACAGCATATTTAAACACCCTTCAAAACAAATTCAAGGATCTGTCTTTCCTCATTTTTGTAGGCAAAAGATAATATTAAGAACAGTACAGTACAAAAATAAAAAGACTCAGTGGAGAGCTGGCAACAATTTATATCTAAAAGCTCTTTACCATCTAACTGTTTGTACAAAGCCAAGTGTTAAAGAATACTCCTTTCTAAAATCAAATAAATGAAACACTATCACAAATTTCATCTTACATTACATCACTTTTTGATGAGCTACTTAACAGATGGCAGTTTCACACAGTTGTGTGTTCACGTAAACTCTGATTCATAAAAAAAATTAAGCACATTTAAATATGTCACTAGACCTTTTAAAGGAAAATAGTTTCAATGTTGTTTATTAACAGAGTTGTGCAACTAAGCATCTTCGTGGGCTGGAATCATGAGACAATTCCTTAAATTGTCTAAGCTACTAAGGAAAGCAATCTTTGATTAAAGGGGTGAAGCTGAAAGATCCTCTTAAATGGCACCTACAGCATCTACTTACATTGCCATTCAATGCTGGAGAAAAAGTAACAAAATAAAAACAAAACACATTATGTAATTCTTGCAGGAAAAGACATGCAGCTGTGCACTGATGGGTGCAACTTTGGAGGGTGCTTTGAAAATCTGGCTCATATCATCTTGTTTTACTGGAGTTTATAGCTCAGTCTCACAGTCATCTATGTATAGCTGCCTGTCTATATAATCAAGAGTAATATGCCAGATGCTTCAAATTAAAGACAGTTAAAAAATCTATTCCAAAACATAAATATAAATGCTGAGAGAGTTTTTGGTCTTAGATACTATGAGTATCAACGTATGAAAGTTTATTTACTTTACTGAATACAATCATAGAAGATGAGAACTTTGAAATTTAATCTTTAAGTCACCTAAATATTTGCATGACAGCAACATACGAAGAATTTAACTAGAACAGTGGCTGCACAGTAGTGAGTCCAAATGCCAGGCCTCTAGTCTCATTTGCGCTCATGAATAGCTTCTCAGAAATATTTGTGTTTAAACAATAAATGTAAATACTGAGCCATGCTCGGCTGCTCTCTCAGGAAGACAAGATTATTCTGAATTATTATGGCAAGGTCAGGCAAACATTTCCCTTATATATTAAAGACTTTTGTTTTGTTTAGATAGACCATTTACAGGACAGATTTACAGGATCTTTGGTGAAAAATTCTGCCAGGAAAAGCAAGTCTTGAAAGTAGTGGAAATTCCAATACCTGCATGACACGACACTTGACAAATCTGACTCCTAGTGTTGTAAAATCCCGAATGAACAAACAAACTACAAAGTAATCAGCACCCTTGTTCCACAAAAAAAAAAAAAAAGACCAAAACAAAACCAACCAAAAAAACCAAAGATATGTTTTTCAGCCCAATCGTTTCTTATTCATACTAACCTTTCATCTGATTTTCTATCAGTTTAGTGCAGTTACTCATGATTTACCAATGTAAAGCTCTTTACTCATAAAAAAAATCAATCAAATCCTTTCTGTGTAAAACATTCAGTAGGAATATGGGCTAGAAAAATGTGTTAGGAAATTCTCTTTCATAATAAGTAGCACGCAACATAGAGCATATAAGGAATTCAGAATATTTATTTTAAGGGCTATATCCCAATAAATGCATATGTTGTTATTCCATGCAAAAGCTCACCATCAGCACAGTTTAATTGTTCAGAGAAAAGTTGTTTTAAGGTTGTTACCCATATTCCTTAGAGATTTCTCTAAAAAGTCAGCATGTACAAGAACTTTCTTATACCTCTTTGTGACAAATCACATTTTCAACTCATTTCATCAGGAATATGTAAGCACACTTCCCCTGGAAATCAGACCACTCAAGTAAACTGCAACTCTAGTAAGAAATTCGTTACTTGTAAGAAAATGGAAGACAGCAGGAACAGTATAACAAAGAGAAAGTAACTCCACAGGACCTACAAACATTACATTTGTACTTGTGATTGCAGCAGAGGTCAGCATAACTGCACTGGTATTGTAGCTGCAGAAATAGTAAAGATATAACAAACAGACACAACTTCAAATTATATTCGAACTCTCCACCAGGCATGTGCAGCCCGCAATGCAATCTGTGCTGCTCTGTCCTCACTCTAACCAAAACACCAAGATCTAAATTAGAAGCGATTTATGATGCTAACATTGCTCCTCCAAATGCAGTGCACACAGACTCTGTATCTTGAGGGGGTAAGAAGGAAGAATTGTTTTCCATTCACTGGAATAGAAAATTTTCAAGGGAATATTTTGTACCCACTCAAAGTAAAAGCCGTCTAAAAGAAGCTGCTCCTACAACTGCAATAATATCATTAATTTCCAAATATTGTGAACATGATCCTATTCTTTACTATGGAGTCACAACATACTTGGACTAGAAAAAAAATAAGAAAATAATCAGTGAGAACTGTTTCAGCAATTTAAAGAAAACATCATACAACAAGTAATCCCCCTTCCAAAGAGGTTCTGAGATTGAGCTAAAACTATTCATTCTCTCCTTGCACAGACTTGCAATGTGAGTACTAGATGTCATTTTCTGCTGTCCTAAGTAGCTATTCCAATCAAAGCCATTCCTTCAGGTCCTATCACTGGTCCCCAGAGAGAAGAGACAGGGAAGATCTCTCTGGTCCTCAGAGAGAAGAGAAGCCTGTTCCTCTGCTTCCCCTTGTGAGAAAGTTGTAGAGTATCACTGAGGTCTCCCCTCAGTGTCCTCTTCTCCAGGGTGAAAAAGCCAAGATGCCTCAGCCACCCCTCATATGGCTTCCTCTCTAGGACCACCACCATCCTCATTGCCCTCCTATGGAGGCTCCTAAGAGCTCAACATCTTTCTTGTATCGTGGCTCCCAAAACTGTACATGCTACATTGAATTCAACTCTCCTCATTGTCCTGATTCTTCATCCTTTGCTGGATTCAAGTACTATGTACACGCAGATGGCAGTCTACTGCATCCAGCTGAAGTTCTTCCATAACCCACAGAATCCTTTGGGATATCCTAACTCTATAAGCTCATTTTATCCCTCTGATTTCCATCTTCCTCTGTGAATGCAATCTATTATTAGACATGTTTCTCTTCAGGTTTCCTACACAGGGATATTAGCCATTGTTTCCATGCCCACACCAAACTACACCTGAAAAGATGAACAGACCCCAAAGAGACTTTATTTTTTCTCTTCAGTTTTCATCCATTTGGTTTTGTAGCCTCCACCTATTTTTATATATTTAAACCTCTAGGATTAAACTGAGGGAATTTTTTGGTAAAGCACATTAAAGAAGCTTAGCATATCAGTTCAGCTGATACAGCACAATGAAAAATATTAGGTAAATACAGAAATCTCACTAAAGACAGTATAATTTTGCACTTTGAAACTACCTCTATAGCTACAGATATGAATAACAAAAGCCATCTGGAAGAGGAAAACAAAACCTCTCAACTTATCAGCCGAATGTATCCTGAACTCCATCAGAAAATGAAGGAAGATATATCAAGAAAAATTATTTTTACTTTACTTTGTCTTTTTTTCTCTTATTTACTGCACACAGTTAAATTAAATGCAAACTCAAATAAAAAGATAAATAAGACACAAAAAATAGTCTTTAAGGGCTCTTTATAATCACTGTGGTCTTGCTGCAGTCTCTGGTGCCTGAACAAGAACTCAGTCCAAAAATATCATGTACAGAAAAACACTGAAATGCTGTGATTTCATGCCTACTGTTACCTTCAGGTTTAAGTAGCTCCCTTGGCTCTTACACTTATAGTAATTAGAATTTCCAGACAGCTCAGCAGCAGATATTCTAGGTGTTCTCTATATTACAGCACTAACTGGCAGATGGCAGTCAATTATTACCATGAATGAATTAAATTCACTCCTATAACACATGGTTGTAAACCTAAAGACTTTTTAAAAGCTTTCAAAGCTTTCATTCTGCCTTTTATAGTTACAAAGCAACAACAGCCAGCTATGTGACGTAAATCTCGACTTTTTTTCATGGGCTGAGACTTACAGAAGGATATGCAGGTCCCCCGTGCTGTTGTTTCTGGATCTCCTGAATACATTTCTACACTTTTCCACTTAGGCTAGTCTTTTCAGCAGTAAGGTTATTTAAACATATTAGAACACTATCTACTCAAGAAAAAGATACATGATGTTCCAATCTCCTTGATCAGGAGATTGGAGCATCAGACAAAGAAGAGGAATTATCTGCCATATGTTTGTGATTTATTGATCTAGTTGCCTCAAGTTGGAATTTTATCAGGATTGTATCCTGCATCAGAGTGATGATATACTTTTCCATTATGAGGATGGTACTTAATATATCCAGATGGCAAAGGTTAAAATATAGGTAAGTCAACTTTGACAGGTTTCCTTCTTCTTACTACCTGAAGTCCATGAGGACCGCAAATAATTAGTGCCCTAAGAAAGTGAGAGCTTTAGGTCTTCAGGAGATTTTTCAGGTTGTTTTCATGAGTAGATATTAATTTTGGTGTTTTAAGTTACACCATAGCATTATTATGCATTGCAGCACTAGATTATCTTCCCTGCCCATTATTTGCTAATGTAAATTCTGCTATTGCAATTAAGCATTGCAATTAACTATATATCCCAACTCCCTGTCTGTCTGTGCAACATTTAGCTGAGCAAACATGCAACTGAATATTTAAACTAAATACATTTAAAGCTCAATTAACTGAGTTTTGCACCTGTATAAGGACTTTCTGTTTCTGACTATTCTTGGTTGCAGTCTCTAAGTTGCTCTTCTTGGCTTCAACACCTGTCTATAATGAACACTTCTGATTTACAAACAACATTCAAATACTCTTAAACATTACAGGACAAAATCAGACAAGGAATGGGGGAAAGAGAAGTGAAGGTACAACTTAGTAAGCAAAAGATGAAATTGCTGTTGTCAAAGCCTGAGAACTTACCAGGCACTTTATTAAAGTGTAATGCACTACTTTACAGTGTTGCTTTTAAAATATGTTAACACTATATCACAGTTCCCGGCAGCATAAAGTCTTTCCAGAAAATGTGTCATCACTGAATGCAGCATATTTTATAGCCAGTATAATTTCATTTTATTAGATCCAATAATATTTTTCTGAAATTCTAGGAAGTCTCCCCACAAAAGATAAGTAATGACCATGTTTTAATCAGCTGGCACAAAGTGTAACCACCATACCGCAAGAAAAAGGAGCCTTTATTACATCAAAATGTCCTCAGTTTCATTTTGCCTCTGTGGAAGAGGTCACAAACAAAACCTGTGAGAATCTCATTCAAATATTATGTAGCACAAAACCTTTCAACTGTGAAGTTATTTAATTCCAAGACTGAGCTCTACAGTTGAACCATTCTTCATAGAAGAAGCTGAATAACCTCAAAATCCTGCACATTGTACTACTGTAGCAAGAAAAATTGAAAATTATGCTAACAAAGCCTGACACACACGTCATTTGTTTCATATGTCCACAAACATTTTGAAAAGATGAACTGTACGCTTCTAAGTGAAATAACGTAATTTTCCTTTTCTTACCATGCTTGGATTTCTGCTTCGTGATCTGCCTGTGGCTGGAAAACATTGCTGTGGAGCCTGGTATTACGGTTCTTTCCTCTAAGTCAGACTCTGGGATTGTAGCACAGCCACCTAGTTGAAAATGGAAGAAACTTGATGTTGTGTTTATGTAAGAAAACAAATTCACTGGTGCATAATTGAGGAAAAGAGGTGATAAATTAGCTGACAGGAAGATACAAAACTAAAATAGTCCTGACTTTCACTTCAGAGAAACATTTGTTAAAGAAAACTATGACCATTGTTTAGAAGGTTGATTATGTCTTAATGACCTCTCTACTAATGTCATTTTGAAAAAAGTTTGAATGTATTTAGACCACAGAAAATGTAAAACTGGTTCCACACAAAACACGGAAAATGATTTGTTTTAAAGATCACATTACTGAGAGCTATTTTTGTAATAAAAATAATTAAGTGTGAATGAAATAACTTTACAGAATCAAGAAACCATATGAAGACTGCTAGCATACCACAGAGAATGACATGATAATTTTTTTTGGATGGGCTATTAAATACAGTATTTTTATTACTTAGTGCTAGAGATATGGAAACACAAGGACACTTTGAGTGTCCAGTAACACAATGCACTGGCAATACCTTACTCAAGTGATTTCAGAACGTTTGGCATAATAGATTCTTTGTAATTTTCAATATTGCTTTACAAGCAGTTCATTAGACAACCCAATTACTTACAGCTCTCTTCAAACCTGTTTAAATGCCTATGTTTAAAATATGAAGAGAGGTATAATCTAGTAGCAGTATCAGCTGAAGGCAGTTGCAATGGCTTGCAGTGCAATAGGCTGATGTGAATTTATTTCAGAACAGCTGTGGTCAGTACACTGGAGGATGTGTCACTATTCCACAGCAAAAACATGGCCTTGCAGTAATTGCACTGCCAACAATACAATACACAGCTGAGCTGCATCTCTTTCTCACAGCCCTCCCAGGATCACCACTAGCAAGCAAACAAATCCATGTACTCATCTATTGTGCTCTGAAAACACATGTTTATAAGCAGCACATCAATTCCCAGTGGAATGCACAGACTTTTCACCTTTATGTCAGAGTTGCTCTATTTTGAAAAGACATGTTCTACCCCAGGCCCCCTAAGCAGTGCAACCAGTTTGAAGGAACACAGGCTCTTCTCTCCTTACAAACTAAATGAGTAAAACAGTTCAAAATTAGGACACAGTCCCAAGTAGGAGAGTTGCGTTTTCCCCAGCAGTTTCAGAAACACTGATAAACCAATGCATGATGTTCCCCAGGCACGTACCACCCTGTCCAGCCAGGGGAAAGCATGAGAGCTCCTGAGAATCCTGTGAAAACAGTCATTACTACCAGACCAGGAATGAATACAGCATCTTTTGCTCCTAAGGAAGAGGAAAGACACGAGCACATGCAAATATACCCTAAGAGAAAGTATAAGATGCATTACAGGAGTTATGTTTGATTTCCAGCAAGCAAATTTTTTCAGTGAGAAAGGAACATTAGCAGTGAATGTGTCAGCACTGTGCAGACTGACGACCCATGACAGCTTCAAATATTTAGGATACCTGCTATGAAAATGAAAGCTAAAATGGGAAATTAGAAAAGCTTCTTCATATTAAAATACTATAACACTGGGATAATGTCTGACATTGCATTAAATATAAATGTACCTATGGGCTAAATGGAAATAAATATCAGGAAAATAATTGTTCTGTTCCCATTTGAAAATTGTGACTAAAATGTAAACTGTGAGATTTGAGGAAACAGAAACCAGTGCTTTCAATGTCAATTTAGATACTTTTCATTCTTATTGTTCAGATAAAATCTACCCTATTAAACACTTAGCTGTAAATAGAGGATACAAAATTAATAGTTCTTTTGGGCAAGGAACTTTAAGAATGGCATCATACATTTTAAAATGTTTTATAACACTTTCTATCAGCATGAGTGAGAACTCACCAAGTCAATTAGTATCTATTGAATTTCTACATGACAATGAAAGAACTTCTACAACATTCATTCTAACAACCTGAAATTCAGTAGCTTACATAGCCTTGAGAACTGATGGCTTTTGGTGCCAAAATATTTCACTATTCATCAATGCTGACAGGAAGTGAACAAGAGTTGGAAAAGGTCTATTTTGCCCTTAGCTACAACACGCTACTTGCTGAAAGGAAGCAGGACTTCCTGCTCTTGATTTTGATGTGAGAGATTTATTGAGATCTACTTGTCATGATACTATCAGAAGTTATTACAATTAAAAGTAAAATTAACTTGTTCAGATGCCTAGGGCTACAGGCAGGATGACTGGACCTCATCTACACATCAACCTTCCTCAACACAAGCGGTATCCACATCTTCCAATGGAACTAATGGCAAATTCCATTTTCTTGCTCCAACAGGCACAGGAACACTTCCTCAAGACAACAATCAATACCCTTGACAACATGCTCTGATCCCACACAGGAAGAAAGGAGGGGAGCTCACACTGAGACAACTGTCACAGTGAAAGAAGCGAAACATACAAAGTAAATTGTAAAGTTTCACTAGGCTGAAAAAGAAACTGGATAAGGCACAAATAAACACTACTGAATATAATATTTTAATCACTGTAGGTCAGGATTTTGTGCTTCCAAAACATTCTACAACTCAGAAGGGTAGCTATCTGGAAAAACAAACAAACAAACAAAGAAAAACCAACAACCAAAACAAAAGACCCACAACCCTTTTCTGCTAGAACTGTAAGGTTTTTAATTTCAAACTTCAGAGGTATCTGCTCTGGCTTCTCTGGTCAGAACTTCTACTTTAAGTTTTAAAAACTCTTTGAGTTTTTCTATTCATTCTAATAAGTATTTACTGAATCTGCATTTTAGCAAGCATTTAAAGTTTTTATGCACTTGGAACACTAAAAGAAATCACAGCACCAAAATAACTCACATTCGTTACCTGAATGGCACAAATCTGAAAAGTGAAATATTTAAGGAAAAAAGGGGGAAAGAGGCAGGAATAGTAGTACATAAAACTACACACTGGCAATTATTCAAGTTGAGAAGTCCTCCAGATGTCAGTCTGTAAACAGTGCTTCATAAAATGAATTTCCCCACTAATTGTTGGCAGGAATAACATCTAGAATATGTTATTACATTTGACCCACTCTTTCCCACTTTACTGTGTTGCTAAATTCTTGTCTGACATCACAGATCTTTTATCAGTTGTGATAAATCCAAGACAGCAAACTTTTGTCAGCAAAAGTGTTTGATAGGGTACAACACGCATAAAATTACACTCAAGCTAATTGTGAACTTTGTTCACCAAAGGAAATGAGACTTCTCTTGCTTATTTTCACTACATCTGTTTTTGTAACACTTTTGGTTCTTAAGTTGGAAAAAGATACCCACACCCAAAGGAAACATAAACATATAACACATATTGAACAAAAATTAAGTACTGACAGTTTTCCTACAGGTTCATATCACCATGTTTTCACACATTTTATTGTGGCTCTAAAAGTGGAAAAACAGGAAAACAAGAGTGGTATACATCTAAAAAAATGAAAAGGCACTTTGAGGTAAGGAGTATTTGAGTTTCCTCTTTCTCTTACACTCAGTCACAACCTCAACTATGCATAAAGTTTCCATTTTCCTCTGAAATTAACTATTAAAAGAGTCCACAGAAAGAAGAAAAAAGCTTCCTGAGCAGTCCTTGGCAGCAAGACAGTCCAAATGTGAGCAGAAGCCTTGTAAATAATAGATTTTGCATACATGCGTATATCATTATACAATGGAGATAATCTAAACAGTAAAACTATTTCATAGAGATTAAAAAAAAACATATTCAAAATCACTGGGTTTTCTTGTTCTGTCAACCATTTTAGGAAAGTGTATCCTAAAAATGCAGTCTACAACATTAGAGATCATTCTCTATGAAAGAGCTAATCAATTATTTGTACTGATTCTGCTAGCTACATTTATTCAAGTCCTTTAAATTTTACAAGAAAAGAAAGGAAGGGAAAAAGGGAGAGAGAGAGAGGGAGAAAGAGAGAGAGAGGGAGAAAGAGAGAGAGAGGGAGAAAGAGAGAGAGAGGGAGAAAGAGAGAGGGAGAGGGAAAGAGAGAGGGAGAGGGAAAGAGAGAGGGAGGGGGAAAGAGAGAAAGAGGGAGAGGGAAAGAGAGAAAGAGGGAGAGGGAGAAAGAGGGAGAGGGAGAAAGAGGGAGAGGGAGAAAGAGGGAGAAAGGGAGAGGGAGAAAGAGAAGTCAGAGGAGTCAAGGAGAAGAGAAAAAGAAAGCCTTTTTTTTTCTCCTAAATGGGTGTCTGATAAACAGAGTTACAATCCACATTAGAAAACAGTCCAAGTTTAGTTCAGATATTCACTAGCAAAATGTAGAGTCACTCATTAATCAGTTACAGATTTCAGAACAGAGCACCTTAATCTAACAGTGTGGCTACAGTTGTGCAGTCACACAATTCCATTGTTTTGGGTCCGATTTGACACAACCAAATTCATCAAAATGATGGAAAATATTTCTGTATTACATTCCATTAGAATAATAAATAGGGGAAAGAATTATACCAACAGAATATGCAGTCCAAGGTCATTGAAAATTACCAAAACATATTTTCAATGGGAGCACACGGAGACATACCAGACTGTTGTTCTGATTTACTCATGTTTTACTGAAATGTTTTTCAACAAAACTTCCAGTTCTTAAATTCCATAGCTTGTCCTGTAATAAATTGTCACTATTTGCACCTAGAGCTACACAGAGATAATTTGCTCCAATTGTGGGGCTTCTGTTTGAGCTTGTAGCCCATTCAAATATTTTGAGCATGCCTGAGTTCATAAAACCCTGACTTGGGAAGTTCAGGGTACTCTGGCAGCATAAACTCTTTATGGGAGCAACGATGGTGTTTAAACTGTCAAATTTCTTGGCCATTCCTCCAGGATGAGGTTCAGTGCATGTGGTATGCAAGTCATACAAATGGCATTGGGAAACACATTGCTGAGAACAGATCTAACAGCTGTTTTCATTAAAGAAGCATTATTGGATATTCGGCCAAGAATACAAAATCAACTTTCAGTAGTACCCTTACTAGCTCAGGACAGAGAATGCACTAACATTAAGATATATAATGCCATGAAATATCTACCAAAGTAATTTGTTAGCACTATGAACAAGGGATGAATGTTGACAGTTGTGCTTCCACCACATAAGTGTACTGTTGCATCCAACAACCTATTCACCTGATGAGCACAGACTGGCTGAAAAACATGCTCTGTGTTGTGATATGTGTTGGGAGAAGTAACATACTGAATTTTGCAGTGCTTAGAGGATTTCCATTTGCCTTTATGTAACAGAATAGAAAAATCAGCTTGCAAGAACTTTTCAGGAGGAATACAAGTCTTGGAAAAGACCAGAACCATATAAATCAATATATTTTTCAGAGTACACTGCCTCACAACACCTGGTGGGTTCTACTGACTGGGTCTCATATCCTCTTCCCTATATTCAGTGTATCACTAAATATAGCATTTATTTAGCATAACTAGGAATGGTTTTCTTTCAAAATACCTAAATATACCAATAGCAGAAGTTATAGAATATACTGTCATTTTCATTCAGTAACAAACTCAATTTCATGCCATTCTTTTGGGGAAAAAGAATATGCAAGGTTTTTGTTTTGGTTTACACATATAAATTCATTCTGTGCACATAAATGGACATAAATATGTATTAGGATATATATATACATATATATAACATATAAAGAATTTTATACAAACTTTTTATCAGTATGACATTTTTTCAAATCTCTGGAGTCTGTATTCCTTGCATTGTTTCAGTAATGCACAGTTGTAAGGAGACTATTGGATCTTTAGACTTTTTGACTAATTTATATCAAAAGTTTACATAGGTAACACTCTCTTTGATACACTTTCCCGATTATTTTTTCTAAAAGTGTACTCAAACTAATTTCCACTGTCATTTCTCCTTTCTGTCTGCCAACACACCCCAAGAGAATACCTCAAAGTCAATGATCAGAGCAGTTGGGATCTCTGAAGCGTGCTTGTCAAAAAAACTTGCACAATATTGTCTTTATGTAGTCTCTAACCTTTTTCCACCACTCAGTGAAAGTAAACAGACTAAAATTTGACTGTTATAACCTTGATAACAAACTCTTCCTGGTATTCATCCTTCTAAAAAATTTGGAGAAATATTTCCATTTAAAACACATTTCCTGAAGCACATATATGAAGCTTTCTTCCAGCTACAGACACAAGCATGCAGATACATATATAGACATTATGCACTTGTATGTATGTGCATACACACACAAATTTTGGACTTACTAGTGAAGGAAGAGCAAGTCCTCATTCCCAGCACTCAGAAGTTGAAGGGGCAGTAAATGTTTCTGGCCTAGTTTGTAGTGTTATAAACTATGAGTTTCAAAAGTGTTCTGTCACACAACCATACTGCAAGACTTTCAAGGTGAGTAGTCTCTGACTGGCTCAGGGGGACAGATAACTATTTACCTTCAAGATTAGAGCACACTGACCTAAGCAAAACCCTTAACAGGAGGAAGCTCAATAATACAGGTTAGCAAAAATGGGATTTTTTTGTCTTAACTGTGAAGAAGAAATAAAAGATAATGCAATTTGCTGCATGTGACCTTTTTATGCAGGGTATTTTGGATGTTTGAGACAGCCTTGATGGAACAGTAGTAAGACAGGAATAGTTAATGAGGGGTTTATGCCTAATACAGATCAGAAACTCAGTGAAATCAAAGAAAAGGCATCTGAGATGTATGCTAACACATAATTTAGGGCTAGAGAATACACAAACAAGGCCAACTGACATCAGATGTAGTATCAGATATATTGTGTATAACAGAAGACAGCAGACTAGTAGTTGGGATTATAATGTATGTACTGAAGATGGTATGTTGCTCAGAAAAAACAAAATTAAATTGGTAGAGTAATACTTCATAGCACCATTGTGATGGGTTACTGAAAGAGCAGTATACAGAACTGGTCGACTTGAAAAATTATTGTGAAGTAGTTTAATACACAAAATGCCAAATTTTAGCTACAGAACACAAATATCAGATTTCAATAGCAATTGCAGTTTCTTCAATATTATGAGAGTCAGAAAGTATGGCATTATGGAAATGAAATAAGATATGAAACCCACAAAAATAATCAGAGGATGACAGAAGAAAAAGGTTCCAGCATGATGACTAGTAAAAAGGTGAAGGCAATTTTGAAATCCACCTGACAATGTTCCATGTAAGAATCAAGAAAAGAGAATTATAGTATTAGTTCAATACTACTGAACAAGACACTCATAGAACATCTGGAATACTGAGTTCAATTCTTTTTACCATGTTCATGACAGGTTAAATAAACCTGGGAAAGTTCAGCTGAGGGTTACTAAGATCATATAGGAATCACCTTACTGACACATGAGCAGATGACCAGTCTTGCTTAGCTAACAGGACTAAAAATGGAACAGACTGATCTTTACTAGTAATAGAATTAGTCCAGAAACCCTTAGTGTCTGGAAAAATAAAAGACAATCTTAGAACAAGAGGGACTTGTTCACAAATTAATTTTTACTTGAAATTAGGTTTCTGACTACCAAGAGAGCAATGGCTTTGAACCACCCCAAAAGGGTAAATAGGGAGGTAAATAATTCTATTTATGAATGGGACTAAATTACCTTATTCTAACACAGAGATGGAGTCTCTAAACAAGGGATTTCTTTTATTCCTTCCTCTGCACCCCCTCCAAAAAGAAAACATAGGCAATAGAGGAAAAAACACATACAAATTAATCTATTAGTATTCTGAAATTATCCAATTTTCTGTTAGCTAATTATGAGTAGTTATCTACTTCTTAGAACATAAATAAATTACTATTCTCTATTTGTTTAACAATATTTTCACTGCATTTTAAGTGAACATAAGACATCACAAAAAAATGTTTTTCCTTTACCCAGCTATAGGAAGTAAACCCTTACTTCACAATGGAAGTAAAAATTGTAAAGATTTTAGGAGTAAGTATAATTGGATATTGTTCATGCTTAAGAACTCTGGTTCTGACAATTCTGACTCCCAAAAATATCTGGCAAACAAACGTACTAAATTTACATTTGGAAAGACACTGGATTCCAAAATACAAAATGCCAAATTTCATGCAACTAATCTGACATCATATTTTAAGAGGTTAATGACCTAGCCTCTGTTCTTCTGTATCTCAAGATAATACTTAGAAATACGCAACTCGGGTGATGAAATAAACATGGATAAAAGCATCCTCTTTTAATGTTACTGAAATAAACCAAGTAAACATCTATCTGGTGCTTTTACAAGATAAACAGCATATAGATCCTTTGAGCACTAAGGGTTTAGGTTATCAGAGTATTCACGAGGGGAAAAGAGAATTCTCTCTTTTAATAACACTGAAGTTCCCTTCCACAACTGGAATGGAACCTTTGCTGAAAAATCCTACTTTTCTGTTAATTATGTCAAAGATAGGATTGTTTTCAAGTATGTGGAAATTTCTACGTTCTCAACTGTACACAAATAGCAGACTTTTCCATAACACGTAGAACATGTGAATAACATTCTATTTGTTTAGGCTTTAAAAATGATGCTTTGACTTAATTACCAACTATGATTTTTATTAATTGTACTGGGAGCTAAGAATGAATCAAATTATAATAACCTATTTTTGCTCCAACAATAAGAAACATATGTTACTTATATTTACTTTATTCTCACTAGCATTTAATGTTTAATTTACTATATAGTACACTAACCAAATAAATCCAAGTATTATCTTGTGTTAGTTCAACCTTTTACAACATTAAAATCTCTGGGATTGATTTTAGGAGGAATCAAAAAAAAAGGGCAACTTTGACTCCATTGAGTCATCGTAAAGTGATTCAATTAATTTAGTTTATTTAGAGGAAATGAGCACAGAATTGCACATAATACTTTAAAATTACATCTTATCCTGCAGACAGAAGTTTTTCCTTTGTTTACAAGAATTACCTACTCAGCAAATTTTACTCTACAGCTAGAGAGAATTTCATTCTTTCACTAGTATCACAACTAAAGCTGTGTAAATCATGCTATTTTACTAAAATCAATATCATTCAAATGTCGTGAAAATAATACAACTGAAAACAATTTTACATAGATAAAAACATTTTGTATTGTTACTTCTGCAAGTATTTTAAGAAGTAGCCAGGCGATTGATGTGATAAACCTGAAAGAGAATCAGCTTTACAAAACTGCAATGTATCTTTCCATCAGACCAAGGTATCTGAAGATGTGAAAATCATGCCCCCAAAGGTCTCTAATAATTTGGGAGAATCTTGGCACTGAACTTTGCAGAGTGGAGGATGAGACTCAGTTTGGCTAATGTCATAAAATGAATTCCATCAACTAGAAGATAATGGATAGTTAGGGAGAACTCTGTTCAAATCCAGCCTGGGTTTTTGTTGGGGTTTTGTTGGTTTTTTTTCCCTTGGCTTTTTTTTTTTTTTTTAAAGTAAGGTCTGTTTTTACAATAAAAATGTTATGTCTCAAACAAAGTGGCTTTTTATATGAGAAGGCACAGGATTAACTGTTCTTTTTCCTCTTATTTAAAACCTGACATTGCTGCTACTGTCCAAGATAATAAATATAGTAAGTGACAGAGCAAGTAGAGATACTCTCAGTCTGCTACGTTTATGCCTTATGCTTATTTAATTATCTCAATCAACTCTCTAGTTTTTAAGGATTATCTTGTAGCTTGACCAGAGCACTGGGTTACTAATTTTAAAAAAAGTGTAACTGTGACTGGATATCCTGAAATCTGCTAAAGTAAAGAGTGAAGGCTGTATGACAAGGGGAGCCCCTACTTCCCTTTCCCTCCAAACCACATTTTTCTTTGTTTTGTACATCAGTGCACGCTAAAGGAAGTCTATGTAAACTAAACATAAATTCTGTAATGCTTATTTTAAATAAAACGTAATTTAGAAATGTTTATCTTATCTTCAAGGAAGCTATACAAAGTAAGATAAAGATTAAATTATCAAATATGCTATTCAAAATACCACTAAAAGTATTAGACAAATAACATGAAACTGGACAGAATGAATGTAGAGAATTTTACAGATTGCTTTGCACAGTCACACCAACCAACAAAAATAAGAAAGGAAACAAATTTAGAGGTCCTGCCAGGATCCTGCTCTGGTGCAGACTCTCCATGGGGTCACAGCATCCTTTGGGCACATCCACCTGCACAGGCTGCAGGTGAATAATCTGCTCCACCATCTACCTCAATAGCCTGCAGGAGGACAGCCTGTCTCACCACGGTCTTCCCCACAGGCTGCAGGGGAATCTCTGCTCCTACACCTGGAGTACCTCCACCACCTCCTTCTCCATCGACCTTGGCATCTGCAGAGCTGCTTATTTCACACATTCTCACTCCTCTCTGTGGTTGCACTTGAACAGATTTTTTTTTTTTCCCCTCTTCTTAAATACATTATCCCAGAGCCACTGCCACCATCACTGATGGGCTCAGCCTCAGCCAGTGGTGGGTCTGTCTGGAAGCCAGCTGGCATCGGCTCCATCAGACACGGGGGAAGCTTCTGGCAGCTTCTCACAGAAGTCAACCCTTTAACTCCCCCAATAACAAAACCTGGCCAAGCAAACTCACTACACTGTGTTATAGAACCAGACAAAAAGGACGTACCAGAATCTCTAATTCTGGGCTATAAACACAGTTGGTTTGGAAGGTCAAGTTAAATATTATTTGAAATTGGTATTTGCTGCGTAGAACCATTCTCAAATGAAGCTAGGCTTTAGCAAATTCAGGTATGCTTTAAATTATTTGATGGACTTGATGAAGCTACTGATGGAAATAACACCACGGCTGCTGCTTTTCCTGTAATTCAGCAATGTCACTTCTCCTTTACCAGCTCTTTTCACAGTCCACCTCTTCTTTCTTTAAACCATCTTGCCACTGCACTAACATAGCAGATATAGTTTCTCTGCTTGTACATTATTTGAAAGAAACTGAAAATTCCAAATACCTGTATCTGAGTGGCAAACCACAGATCATAGAAAAATGTGGCATCCAAAGATCCCTGCATTAAAAGGTTGTGTCCATATAAAGAATTTGTTGCATAGCCAAGCTCACTGAATGTCTGTGGCATTCTGATTCTTTTGCCTAATCAAAATGACTGAAACCCACTTTAGATTCTCTTGGCTTCCCTCCATACAATATGCTTAATGACTTCAAACATGGAATAACCAAAGGCCAAGGATACATTTCATTGGTAAAAAAAGTTTTCTCTGTCCCTTTGCTTTGATTTGGTTATGTCTACAATACCAAGCACAGCAGAGCAATAATCATCTGTCTTGAGAGTGTAAGACTTCACACTGAAGATCCAGTGTCTCCTCTGATCATGCTTAAAAGGTTTTTTAACTCTGTCCTTTTCTGAAACTTCAAGTTTTGTTCATGATTTCATATTCAACAAATAGTTCCATACATGTCAATGCACCTTCCTCCTCAATTAAAATTTATTAAATCAGACCAGTATCTAGAACGCGACACATCCCTCAACATTCTGAGTACATGGCAATACATTATAAACTTTCAAAGACTTGAAAAAGCTTATTTTAATTAAGCAGTCATTTCAAGACATGCTCATGAAGTTTTCCTGTATGTATAACAACCATTTCACAGGACTCGGGAATAACTTTAAATAAAAGTTAAAGTGATTATATCATTGTTATGAAGCACTACAACATCTACATTAAAACACTAGCTATACTTCATTCCTATATAGAAAAATCATGTGTTAGAAATACTAATCAAGAAACTCAATCGGCTGAACAGATTTTCCCTTTCCAAATGACCCAGAACTAAAAGCGAAATTGGAAAAGACACTGCCTAGATAATGATTTACCTAAATAGAGTTACTGAAATCCAGATTTAGTTTCCGTTATGTAGTCAAACTGCCTGCAGGTATAAGATCTTCAGCTGGCACCAGGCTTAATGCTTTTTTATCGATCTGCCCATAGCTTAAGTGCGCACGTAGGATATGGATTGTTAAACAATTCTTGTTATCTACCACTGATTATGGAAACACAATACGTCTTGCAGCAGCATCTGCACTTTCTCTTACATGAAATGCTACTTAAAGCAAACTGTTCGTTTTGTCCTGTGAACTCTCTAACACTTGTGGGGCTTTTATGCACCAGCTAAATGGCTGAATTTGTTAAGCACCGATTACACAAAAAGCCCTCTCTGTTACATCTCATGGTGTAGGTGATAATGTATCATTAGACTCTTTATATCTCTGTTGCATCAAATATAATGTACAATTATAACTGCAATTAATACAGCACATTCAGAGTCTTCCTATTTCTTCTCTTCCCCAAGTGACCCTTAGCTTCTTCTCATTTGAAGATTTCAACAAATTTCTGGGATTTGCTCAAGTCAATCTTTGCAAAGGATTTGGTACAGCTATTAATACTAGATGCTAAGTGTTTCCTCTTTGGTGCTCAGTAGGAATGAATAGAAAAAAATAATCAATGTAATTTTCATATTTTTGTTTCTTTTTGTCTCTCTACTTATCATGAAGAGTATAGCAATGACATCATTGCACCAAAGTTACAGGAAAAAAACAAGGCTTTTGCAGTTCTCTGATTTTTTTTCCTCCTAGAACACAATTACACATTTATCTTTTCCTTTCTACTAACACCAAATCTGTGAGTTAAACACCTTCTCTACCTTCTTTTTGTCCAAACACTGAATAAAGACCCACCTGAAGCGAATTCAAACTCTGAAGGTACTTCAGGGTTTGCTCTCATGCGTTCTGCTAAGTCAGAAGGTCACCAATCACTACATGAATATGTGTAAAACACTAACATACAGTCCTATCACACAAACAGGAGAAACTCTGACTAAATTAAGGCAATGGCAAAAATCCCAGCACATTCAGTGGGGCCAGGATTTCATCCTTATCTTGTTGATCAAAGCAATTATTTCACTGTTCAGAAGGACCAGACTGCTGAACCTGCCAAGGATCTCTTAGAGCAACCTACTATGGTGAATCTTAATTGTATATACCTCTATAACTATTCCTTTTTCATTCTACCAAGGTAAGCTCTTGACTTGTCAAAAATATAACGTAGACTGCATCCACAACAAAGATTTTACTTTCATATTAGCACACAAGCCAGGTGTACCAAAGCTCTCATTAGCATAACCTTAACCACAGGTATGCACGTGAATTATTATCACTCCCTCAACACCTATTACCAACCACTGATGGTCATACCTGCTGAAGTGGCGTACCTGCATTAAATAGGAATCACAAATTACACACAGTACTATACTTATTTTACAGTAAAGAAGTATCTTTACAGACCATGGACTCAAATTCAGAGTACATTAACCATGAACAGCACAACAGAACACCTCTATTTCTTCACAGGGTTTGCAATATACACTGTTACTACACTAACCAAAATGTATATGCAATTCAATAGCCAGAGAGAAACAACTTATCCACATAAGAATCAATTTTACACTAAGCTAGAACAAAACTCTGTTTTTAATGTGCTGCAAGGTTGACCGAAAACAAAGGCTCTTTTTGACATAGATACCAGTATTTTTTATTTGGAAATATTTGAGAAATCTCTTGTAAGATTGTACAACAAGCATTTTCCCTTGATAACTAATTAAATGAAATAACCAAGCAGAACTGCCTTTTTTTTTTCTCCTCAGACTGGGCAATTATTGCAAAGTATTAATTCTGCCAGTACAGTTCCTTTGTAGGGAAACATGGCAGTTGTTTACTGCCAAAGGCATCATAAGAACTTGTCTTACTTTCAGAGGGAGTCACAGACGCATAAGAAAATCCTGACTGTAACACATGGTATGACCCCTTCTAGATCTTAACCTCTTTAATTACCCCATCATACCCATCTGGAGTCTGTTTTACATTACTCCATAGAATCTCCTTCGTCTCAACACTTTATGGCAGAATGTAATCAGACCCAGGATATCTAACATAATTTATTCCACTAACTTTAATATTGTGCGTAATTCCTGTCACATTGTTGCATGCTTTATCAATGACCTGATTCAAATGAGAATGTCAGTTAATAACTTCATTTAAGTATTTCTGAACAGCAACCTAATACCCCTAATGACTACTCTGGTTACAAGAAACCTGCTCCACTTTGGAGAAGATAAAAAACAACTAATTCATATCTATTTAAATAGATTTTAAGATTGGAAAGGAACAGTCTGATCATTTAGCCAGGCTTTACCCTGAAATGTCCTCCCCAAATTCCTACATGTAATTCAAACATCCATTTATTTCTAAGCTGCTTTCAAGAATGTCATCAGCAATTATTTTTACTTTTAAAAAACCCTCAGTTTTGACTGAAAAGTTTATTTGAAAAAAGCGCTAGAAGAAACACATGCTTATCAGTACTCTGATACAATTTTAAGATAATCACTAAAGATTTCTCAGTGCAGCTACAAAATTTAATATAGTTCACTACCACATAACTTAGACTAAAATGGTTGTTCATAATATTTATTACCCTCAAGTTGCACTATTTCTGTTCAGCCATCCATTTGAATTGAGGCATCCTTCATCATCCATATACATCAGACTTTCTCTTTGATGTCTAATGGTAAATTTAAAGGCTGAGTAAATGTTCTTTGAAACACAGAGTGAGGCACAGCTGCTTATTGTTACATAGAAGACAGTAGCTCATTAAAATTGAAAGTCGATTAAAACAGTGGAACATGCCCCTAATCATATTCCAACTTTGAAGTAATACCCTTTTTCGGTGATATCTCTAATTTACAGTTAACTAGTTTTCTTAAGGTGGAATAAGTCAAGCCTTGGTAAGGTCAGAATTAATAAAGTACATCTTTCATCAAAAGACAGAGAGATCCCAGCAATGCACCCTGCTGTGGTATTTGCACTTATACCATGCAAACAGCCAACAGATAAGCAGCCTACCACATTAATCACGTGAAAGCCATCAAGCCTACAGTTTTTACCAGTTTGCTGAAGGTTTTTATAATCCTGCAAAAAAGTACTTCAGCATTATGTAGGTAACCACATTTTTTTATCAGTGCTTTAGCAACCTTTTAGTTAGCAAAGAGTGAGATGAATCTCTGCCTCAAAGTGTAACTGAATCAAAACAAAACATTAGGGATTCAAGTTTATGTAGGTCTTCACTTTTGCATGTCCCCTTATCACCACTGTTCATGTTTCAGCCAGGACACAATTAGAAAAAAAAAAAAAAAAAGACTACTAAAGAATTTTCAAATCTGCCAGAGTCATGAAGCATCTTGTATGTTTAATTTAATTTCATTTTCCACCAGACGAAAGTTTTTGGGATGGGTGAATCTGAATAAACACAAGGGCAAGAACACAATGAATTTATGGACCTTCAGTTACCATATGAATATGAGCTGAACCATTGATACCAGGTTTATGGGTAGACTAACAGCTGACTGCTCACAATAACAGTGGAGCAGTCATAAACATGGTCTCAGTCTTTAAAAATTAAGACCAAAAAAAATCTGCAAGTTCAATACTGATGGTAAACAACAATGGCAGGCATTCAGCTTCAGGAAAATGTCACCCTTTTTCTCCCTAAGAAAAATCCATCAGGACCATAGTAGGGGCAATTCACAATGTAGCTACCGAGGAACATTACTGCAGCCACATCTGCATCCTATCTGTACTGGAGGTGATCCCTCAAAAGACAAAAAATAAAAGTGAAATTGAGAGAGATTCACACCTCACTGATTGTCATCCCCAACCCAAGATGCTACCTTAAAATGCCACTATTTTAATCACAGGCTGACATGCAAGGGTACGAGTTTTTACCAATAAGACAGGTGGCCCTCAAGGCAATTGGCCTCTGGAGCTGGTAGACAGAGATAGGAAACCAAATAGCCCCCTTGTATTCCAGGAGGAAATAGTTGGTGACTTACTGAATCATCTGGATCCTCACAAGTCTATGGGACCAGACGGGATCCATCCTAGGGTGATGAGGGAGCTGGCAGAAGAGCTTGCCAAGCCGCTCTCCATCATCTTCCAACAGTCCTGGCTCACTGGGGAGGTCCCAGATGATTGGAAGTTGGCAAATATCACCCCAATCCATAAAAAAGAATGCAAGGCTGACCCTAGTAACTACAGGCCTGTCAGCCTGACCTCGGTGCCTGGCAGAGTTATGGAACAGATCATCCTGTGTGCAATCACACAGCAGCTACAGGATGGACAAGGGATCAGAC
>NW_020955207.1:3432551-3570898 GCF_003031625.1 Empidonax traillii
GGTGAAGGGACTTGAGCACAAGTCCTATGAGGAGAGGCTGAGGGAGCTGGGGTTGTTTAGTCTGGAGAAGAGAAGGCTTAGAGGTGACCTCATCACTCTCTTCAACTACCTGAAGGGAGGTTATAGCCAGGTGGGGGTTGGTCTCTTCTCCCAGGCAACCAACAATAGGACAAGGGGACATGGGTTCAAGCTCTGCCAGGGGAGGTTTAGGTTAGATGTTAGGAAGAAATTCTTTACAGTGAGGGTAATCAGGCATTGGAACAGCCTACCCAGAGAGGTGGTAGATTCACCATCCCTGGAGGTTTTTAAGCAGAGATTGGATGTGGCCCTTAGTGCCATGCTATAGTAATTGGAGTTGGATCAGGGGTTGGACTTGATGATCTTGGAGGTCTTTTCCAACCCAATCTATTCTACGATTCTATGATTCAGTGCTTGCTGAGGCACTGGTTGTACCCTACGCTCTCTAAAACCCAGCATGTCCAATCGCATCTGCATCCAAGTCTGCTGATCCAACCACCCAGAGGCAGTGAAAACTGCCCTACGTAGCCAGATGGATCTGGCTGCATAATATGTTCCCTGAAGTTCAAGAGCTCTCTCGAAAATTAGTGTAGTTAACCTCAGGGAATTATTCTTTAATTGCAGTGTACTTTTCCACTGCGGGGGGAAGGGGGGGGGAAGCCAAAACAAAACGAACAAACAAACAATAAAACCCACATCAACACCAAAAAAACAAAAGAAAAAGACAAGTCATTTATTAGTACAGACATCCCTGGCTCTCTGAAACTCACAACCCAAGAAAATTTTAGCTTAAGTTATAATAAAACTGCAATTTTCAGCTTTGTTATTATATAGTTGTTCATTTTAAAAACAATCTTCCCATACAGACTTTGTTATGCTAAGACTAAGACTCAAGACAATTTCAGCTTCACATGTTAAAGCCACTCTTTTACCTACTGAAGTTATGAGACCTTTAAAACTAATTTTTTTGTTTCAAAAAGGCACTGGGAACTTTTCTGTATGCAACTCAAAACCAGCTGTACTTTGCAAGTAAAAACTTTCCAAGTGCCTGGCTCTCTGCAGATTTTTGGCAAATCTGTTTGAAAAATTGAAAAGTGGGGGCCTGAGCCAAAGCTTACTGAAGTCTATGGAAAAACTCCCACAGATTTCATCAGGATTTGGATTAAGCTCTGAAAGAGTCTGAAGTAATTGAAAAATCAGTTCTGCATGTACAAAATATGAAATTTTCACTAGGTTTAGATTTATTAGACTCTTTATGGTAATGTGGAAGAGCAAATACACTGTAAATGGTGTTAGTGATGTACATATAGTTTTACACTGTTAATTCACCACAGACTTCCATAGACTCGTCCATGTTACTTACACTACCTACATAATAGAAATGTTGAAATCAATCCCACCTATACAAACACTTTTATTTCATTTTAAAGAAATCTGATTATTGAGAAAAACAAAAAAACTAATACCTTCGTTGCTCAAGTGTTTTTTTTTTTTATTTTTTTTTTAAATGAAGGCCGAACAAAACATGGAGTAAGAGTTTCCCTTCAAAAGCTTGTAAGACAAATTTCAGAGATAACACACACAAAAAAATTATTATACAAGCCATTATTTCATTCTGGGTACACTTTCTCAAGACAGTTTATAATAATGTAACACTAGCAATTGCAGCTCAGATGCACATAATTTATGGTAGTGTAAGGTTTACTAAACCTAAATGTGTCAGAAAATGAAGTCAAGTGGCAAATGCGAAACAAATAGGTTGTGGTACCTGAAATAATGGCCACAACATCTCCTGATGTGTAAAGAGTTGCATCTCTGCTGGCTAAAGGATGCTACTTCCAGTCAGGAGAAACTGAATAAGCCATTAACCTGTCTTGAGCTACATATCACATTAAAATAAGTATTTACAATCAACTTAAAAGAAATGTTGCATACATGTATGAAGGAAAAGAAAAAAAAGGAAAAGGCTCCCAAATAATCTGTGTTCAGAGTTATAAGCAAGGAGGGGAGACCTGGAAATTATTTTCCACACCACTCTCATCTCCTTCATTCCTCTGTACTATCTCCCCCCAATACCTTTTTGTGGATGGGTACTTTGCCATGGTTGTAGTTATGAAAAGTAGATAACCACTGCAATTTTGTGGTGGTCTTTTCTAGACAGGGACTGGAAAAGGAAAGTAATGTCATCCAAACTAGAGCTAATTATTGTCTTCAAATGCCTACAGCTCATGTATGAATACCAATGTACTCCATCATATAGGCTATTCTTGTAGGTTGTTCTTGAATATCACGGGAAACAAAAACTTGAGAAATCAAGAAACCTGTTAAGTGGAAATCTAAAGAATGACTAGACATATAAGACTGAATCTTCATTAATATCATACCTTAAATAAAATGATTATGCTATATTATTAACATTTGGCTTTTTTTAAAAAAAAATACAATTTTTATAGCCTCTTAAAATAACTATCTAGGTTTTAGCTTTATGTTTTTTAGCTGCTACTATCGAGTCTTCTGAAATGCAAGGGCAGGGCAGAGGCTGTACACTTTCTCCTTTAGCAATACTTTCTCCTTAGTTTTGGACAATTACCTTATTAATACATATTTTAGAAGTTTATTTCTGCTTGTGGTCTCTCAAGGACTCAAACAACATAGAAAATAAATCCCAGTGACAAGCAGGATCATTAGGGGAAACTTTCAACTGACAATTATTTTCACCAAAAGTTTACCTCAACATTATGAATCATTTGTGACCACTTATACCTAAGTAGGACGTATTAAAATTTAATGGATTTTGATGCAAAGAGCCAGCAATAGAATTGTGCACACCAAGGCACTAATGTGTTGATCCGCACCGTACTTAGATGAGGCAAGTTGGAATTGCAGTGCTGCCAACTAAATTTCATAGTACCACAAATGAATGACTCCCAGATCTCAAGTGGGATTTCTTTTTTATTCATTATGCATGACATTTCCCTCTTTAAATTATTCATTTTTTTTAAAGATGTTATTGCTTTAGCCTTCTTAACCTTTGTACTTCTTCCCCCTGTGGTTTTTGCCAGCTGTAATATCAATTGAGGAGGGGAGATGTTCTAAATAACATAATAAAAACCTTTTCACAGCCCTACACAGAAATATGTCTTGTCACGTTTTCATCTTATTTTGCCCCTTTTCACAATACTGGAATTTGGAATGCCCTGAAAAAAAAAAATTACACATATTTTCTATCAGTGCCTTCATTTTGATTAAAAAAAATTTAATTCCAATGCTTTACCATTGTTTACATAATCTCTGAAAATTAACCACTTGGAGAACTATCATTTGAGTCCATTTGATAAAAGTTGATCAAATTATTTTAAAGACCACCTCAGACATTCTTCCTTGCATTCTTCCTGTGTCTGATATTCAGATTTCCATCTTTAAAAGTCCTCACCCAAACCATGCCAAATGATATGAGAACAGGTCACAAGTACTGTTAAATTTACCACAATCTATTAATCTGTAATCTGTATTTTACCAGTAAAACACCTAAACCCAACTGTACGTAGGAGCTACGACACAAGATTGCAAGGCATATTTGAACTCTGTTTATACACAGACCTTGAGAAAGTCACTTATTTTTTGTATAGCTCAATTTTCCTTTCTGCATAAAGAAATGACCAAAGTTACTAAAACAATAGAAATAAAAGTTTTAAAGAGTAAAGTAAGTTGCAATGGAAAGAAGTTACAAAGAGTAAAGTTCCTCACCAGAGAGCCAAACAATCAAGTTTCTGGCTCCACTAAACTGCTCTTAAGCTTTTCTTGAGCAACCACAAAATCTTGTTGCTGTAAGCGCTCCCAAAATTCTCCCTAATGATTTGCTACTCCCCTTCCTTTTCTCTAAATCAGCTTTATGGGGCAAGGGACATATTTTAGTCTCAAAAATAGTAGTCAAATAATTAGTTTAAAATATTTGATATATTACTATTTGCTTATTTCTAGGCTTTTATATTAAGATAAAACTGCTCATCATTACAAGCAGAAAATTTTCTGCAAGAATATTTTAAACATGGAGAACTAGAAGTCAAAGTTGCAGCACCGTATTATGTTCCATTAGATACCATACCATGTCTCATTATTAGCTGGCACAACGCAGTTTAACAGGAGCACATGACAATGCCAATGGCTGTAAGAGTTACAGCAACTTCTTTGTTCTTATCATTCTTACATGATTATCATCTACAATTAGGCAGAGAGAAGAAAGTTATGTTTAAACTGGCACAACAGCTCAGCCATGCAGAGCTGCACAAATTGGACACAGAAGTGCACAATGATCACGCTGTTTACAGATTTAGTCTCTTTTACGCCTTTGTCGAAATCTTGTTACGCACTTATTAAAATCTTGTTGCCTAATAGACCCACACTAGTACCACAGGATTTTCTCTGCAGTTTCTGCTTTGGGCCACCCAGGTCGACAGCTGACCAAGAAAAGGGTCTTCCTATCCTTTTGTAGCTCCCTCTCACTGTCATTTACTCCCTTGGGTGGTTAGTGATAGGGTTACTTGTTCCAGCTATCACAGGGAAGGAACTGTGCATAGGGTTGTGTGGACATCAAAGGGCACAGTGTGGAGATGGAAACCAGCGAGGCCTAATGTAGAGAGGAGAAGTACAGAAAACAATTATGGAAAATCAGAGGGGTAAAACCAGACATTTTATCAAACGTCTGTTTCCCTTAAGGCAATATGAAAAATAAAGGAATTTTGAAAAAGCTTATACATGATGGATCTGTTCTGGTTTCAAAGCAAGTAGTACAAAAGTTCCCCCAGAGTAACCTTTACCTGGGCATGGGAGCCCTGGCTTCTACAGGCAAGAAAGAAAAAAAACATGTACTTTTTAAAATGTAAGCATACATTAATTCTCAAATCCGCTAAATACAAATTTTGAGCACTTAAAAAATAAAGACTGATGAATGAGATACTTCAGTGATACATAGTTATACTTCATATATTAAACAAATCTAGTTAGCCAATGTGAGAAAAAAACCTTTCTGTTTAAATGTAGTTAGTCTCTTTTTATATAATCTCATACATTAAAACAATACTTTTTCACTATTAGTAAACAACCCACTTTCTGGTGAAATCAGTCTTCAAGGCATTTAAGTGATCAACCTGTACAATTCTAAGGAAGTTAGAAAAGATGAGTTTTCCTTGCAACAATTAGAGCCACCTAATGTCAAATTCATATTTAAGGGCCTGAGCTAACAAATCTGTAGGAATGAATTGGCACAAAGTGTTTTCTAAGTGTGCTGTAAAACCCTCTGGGTACATCTAAGAAAAAAGTCCTTAGCAAATTGCCTTTCAATGAGAAGTAAGCACTGCTATTAAGGTTTAGATTCCTGACCTCACAGATACTTGCCAGTGTTCTTTAGATACTTTTGTAAATGTTACTGGAATAGAAACAGGTGGAGAATAGTGGAAACAGGTGAGGAACACTATGGAAAAGATGGGTAAATTCTGAATCTAATTCGATCTATGACAGTTTCCACTGACCAGTTCCATCAGTCAGTACTGACCAATGTTCAGGTCTACAAATCCTGGCAAGTACTTGCAGCAAGCTTTGTGAATACTTTTCCTCACATAGATTTAATAAGCAGTGCTCAAAAGCTTTATGAATACCCAATATTTTGAAACTAAAATAAGAAAAAAAATATCTAAAAACATTATTTTAAGGATTACTAAAGCAAAATCAAAAAAGTAGTTTAATACTTTATTGCTACAGAAAACATATGGAAAATACCTTAAGTGATACTCACACTTCTTAATGGACCACAGTCTTCTGCAAAAACAAACAACACTGGACTTGTGTCACATCTATGAGAAAAAACCCATATTTTTATACACTCCTTTGCACCAGCATGGAAGGCCATACAAAGCTGTCAATGCACCACAATCTCAGACTCACAATACTTGAAACGATTTCCAACCATGCCCTGTCAACCTCAAATGATTTTGACAGTATTTGCTCATAGTTCAAAATAATTGTCTAGTCCTCAGTGCCAACTAGTGTCTGTGCCCTCTTCAGGCTTCTGGAAATCCAAACTATGTGATTTTAACTTCTCTAGGAAAAAAAAAAAAAATACGGGAATCTGTGTGAGTACAAATGGCAGCCAGTACATTTTTCAAGATATTCTGCATTGAAGTCCATACTATAAAGTTTGAGAATACCTGACGTACACTGCATGTTCCGTTCCCCTAATGACCCCTGAAGAATTGATAATTAATGGTGTAAGAGAGGAATTTGCAACAACAATCCTATTTTTTCAGACTGAACAATTACTAGTCTTCCTTTATAGCACACTCAGGGTACTAGAAACTTTGCAGCAATGTTTGTGTCTAATTCTTATCTATAAATTAATACTGCTCTTCCAGGATCTCAAGTCCACATGTTTTTCCAATTAGTACTAACATTCTCCTCAAGTTAAACAGCATGTAAACAGAGAGTTCCTTAAGGAATATGACACATTCTGTTGCATCTCAGTTTCCCAGTGAAGAACACAGCTTTCAGATGGGCAATATTCACTCACAGATATCACCAGAAGATTTTTAAAAGAGCTTTTTAAAAGCTTATGCAAGGAAAACACAGAAAAACTTTCATCTCCTAAAGCATAGGTTTTAATTCTGGGTGCATATATATATTTCATGTAGTAAGGAACATTGTCTTTAAAGTTTGCATTTAAATAATTTTTAATCTCAGTTATAGAAACATGATTATACAAAGCAGAATTATAATCAACTTGATAAATTAAAAACTACAAATACAAAGCATCAAATCAAGTAAACACTACTATGCTTCTTCAGTATAAATACAGAATAGAAAACATCTGGTTAGACAACAAATCTGTAGGAAAGGGTCTTGAAATTTAAACAGGGCAGAGTACAGCAGAGTATACTCTCTCCTAAAGACTAAAGAAAAAGCATTCCCTTTTGGAAAACAAACAGTAAGAACTGAAAATCATCATGAAAAGGCTGAGATATTTTAATCACAATCAGTATAAATGAAAAAGTTACTGAGGGAAAGTACTAAAAAATATTCCAAAGTTTTAAACAATACAGAACATCATTAATTGCTACTTCCACCTTCAATATTCACAATAAACCAGTTTGACTTGCAGAAAAAACAGTGTATATCAAACACCAGGAAAATCTTCCAAGAAAGACATTAAGCTATCATAAAAGCTATCAAGAGATATTGTTCAACCTTGTTTGAGGTGTTTAAGAGTTCAGATAAACAGTGATGTCCTGGATACATTAAACCCATTGAAAGACAAAGGGGAAAACTAGATGGGCAGTCGTCTTGGCTTGTAGCTCTAACTTTATATAAATTTTAAATATTACACTTGCACAAAGCTATCTGCAAATTCTATTTCCTGAACGCAAACAATTCCTCCTTTTCCTTATAATTTCAGTTCTAAAGATTCAGTTGACATGGGGAGATGACAATCTTTTCCACAGATTTCAGTGATGTGGTCCAGTAAATGACTTTTAGGTTCAATAATAGTTTCTCTACTGCTCCAGCTATATTCAACTATGTAAGTACATCATACTAAAGCACAGTACAAAGATCTCCTAATGAAACAAAGAAACAAAAAATTACTGAAGTCCAGTTGAAAAGAGAAAGTAGAAGAAAAAGGATGGTCTTAAAGGAAAAACAAAGTCCTAATTTAAAATTAAAAATCCTTTCTTGAACAAAGCCTTGAACTGATAAAAGTGCCATTTGCACATGGCATGGGGAGCTAATATAGGAAAACCAGAATCACATTCTAGCCAGAGTAGCTGAGATACCCAAAACACAAGCGAAGCAATAATGTCAAGAGAGCTCCAACCAGACTGACACCTAAACAAGTCTTCAAACAGTCACCGTTAATACTGATGATGATTTTAAAAGCAATCCTGCAAAACACACAGATATTATAAGAGAGCATTAAAAACTACAGAATTAACTGTAGTTAACTGCAGGTCATCAGGATTCATGCTATAAATTCTCACAACCATTAAACTCAATACATGACAACCTGGGTGGCCCACATCACCTTTCCCAGCACTTCCCTGGCACTGACCCACACTTTGGGTTGGCATCATTCCCTAAGCCCCTCACCATTCCTCTCATCCAACTGTTTATGCATTGCCAAAGGCAACACAGTACATGATATAGCCTGATGTGGCTCACAGTTATAATCGTATTTAGCCAATGATTCTGATTAACTTTTAATCACCCATAAAAAAACATCTTACATATTGGAAAACTATCATGTCCCTCCTCAAACTTCTCTTTATTTTTCCCTCAGAAGAAACAAAAAGCAAAATTGTTTCCATCATTTATAATTTTTGTGCTCTTCTCTGAACTCTAGCCAATTCGTCTAGGTTTTCCTTAAATTGTGTTCCCCTGTGAATCTTTCTCTTGAAGAACAGAGAGAAATATTCATATCTCCTCATTAGAAGACATATGACAACATTCCAAAGTTGGAATTCACCTTTAATGCAATCATATTGCTGACTTTTATTCAGTTGCTGGTTTGCTATAACACCCATGAGCCTATCCTATGGCACCAGTGCTTAAGGAATTATTCCTCAAATTTTAGTTTGTCAGGATTCTTACTTGCTAGAGTCCTTAGCACTTGTCTCAACTGAAAACCATCTTACTAACTTCAAGTCCTTCCTCTAATTTATCAAGATCAGCATTATTGTTCTTTCAATATGACTGAAACTACTGCAAGCTTGTTGCAAAACCACAGTTTTAACATTCATGTCCATATGCAATCCCTGAAGCCAATAAAGAAAATAATGAACAAAACCAGATCCAGCAGGGACTATGGCCCACCTCTGACAGATACTCTTGGATTAACTACAATTACTGACAACTACTTTCGAAGGCGTCTTTCAAATAGTTGGACACTTAAAAATAATCATCAGCTTCTCAATGTGGTTTAAGGCAATTTCTCCAGATTTCAGGGTACACCATCTTGAACACATTAAATATAACTTCTAGAGACTGAGCCTACTGTTACAGTGCTGCAATGCCAGAAGGGTCAACTTTAAAAGAAATTTTTAGTAGTTGGTTGCTACGGAAAAAATGGTTTCCCCCATTAAGAAAAAGAACGGGTTTAAGAAAAAGTGGCATTGAACAAAATTCTCAAGCTAATGACAGCTACACTACTGAACAATTATGAGACCATCCCTGGCTTAGTTTGGAGTTTAAACATCCTGAAGAACTTTCCCCTACATTAACATTCAGTATTTAGTCATAAATCCTCAAATACAAACACAATTCTCAGTCTTCCTCTCCATGTATCGTTCTGCCTAATTCTTCCCTACCTACTCGTGTTCTCTCCTTTAAGGGCTGAGAGAAGAAGTTCCTCTATTTTCCAGGCACTATCAAAGAGCTCTTTACTCAACAGCGTATAGTTATTTTGTATATTGGTTTCCCTTTATCAAGGAAGGCAAAGCCTTTTATCAGGCTTTGTTTTCAGTTTCTTCCTAGTGCAGACAGAATAGGTGTTTTTAATTGAAATCAACAGTGAGGTAAATTTGTAGATTGTCCCCACTAACTCACTGTTTTCCCACCGAGGAATAGTCTTGGCCACATGAATTCATTTTACTGAGCTGAATCTCATCAGGCAGATGAATCCCAGGAATGTACCTAGAGCACTCCAGCTGCTAATGGAGAACAAGTACACCAGACAGGCACGGAGCTAGTTCTGAAACACATAGATAGCAAGTCATGTTGCCTGCCTCAACTACAACTCGCTGCAGATCTGCGTCTAACAGACCTCACTATTTGCCAAGGTAGAGATAGTGACAGAAAACCCAAACAGGTGACAAGACAAACATGTTTAAAAAGCACCAGTGAAAACTTTATTCTCAACAAGACCTCCAAGTTTTCTCCAGTCTGTTCAAAGACAAACACAGTTTCAAATCACATGGCTCATCCTGCTAGAGAGTAACTCCTTAAATACTGTGCTATTCTGAGCATTTGGAAGAAGTATTTATCTCTAATCACAGAATATTCTGAGTTGGAAGGGACCCACAAGGATCACTGAGTCCAAATTTTAAGTGAATGGCCCATGCAGGGATCAAACCTACAACTCTGGTGTTATTAGCACCATGTTTTAACCAAATGAGCTAATTTCAGGGTCAGTGAGCCTGTCCTGTAGTATAAGATGAAATTTCTTATTTCTGAGCTCTTTCAAAAATAATTTTCTCTCAACAGGTAATGAATAAATGCATAAACGCACAGACCTTTTATCAAGACATCAGGTTGAATTCTTAATGAAAATAAGAAAGTTGTATTAGCTTTTATAATTTCTTTCAATGACACCTTCTTGTGATACTCTGAAGTGCTAGCCTAATTAGGCCATAATTTTGATTCTTAATTAGGTGATTTGATATTCAAAAGGGTTACACACAAGAATCAGCAATTTTGAATTAAAATTATTTATTTTGAAATCTGCATCTGGATTACAGGTTTTAATTCTTTTTAATGTTAATTATGGCTAAAGGGTATTTCAAGAACAGCTAGAATAGCATATGTTGGGTGTGACACTGCTATATCAGGTCTCAGCCAGTTCCTTACAGGTACTCAATTTTCACTATGCATCATGTAAAATGGTAATTCTGGTCCCACATATTGTCAATACAGGGCTAACAGCCTAGAGTCAAATACCTTGTGTTTTCCTTGGAATGTACTTCTTCCTTGTTTCATTTGAGAGGTAGTATAACTGTCTACCTCTACCACAGTAGTAAAAATTATTCTTGCACATGTCACTCATGCCTTCTTGGTGTTATTTTGGCCTCATGTAATAGAAGACAGTGGGTTTAACAGTTTTAAATATTTTAGTCTTTGTATACACAGTGCTGGAAGCATGACCGGGCCCTTTCCCAAGATACCTCACCAGGAGCAAGACTTCTTCCAAGTTGTTTAAAATTTTTACAAATTTTACTCTTTCCTTAACAGAATTATTCATAATCAAATTGCATAGTTGCCTGAACTCAGTAACACTAGTCAACTATACAGGCAGAAGTGAATTTCCTTATTAAATCAATTCACCTTAGGTAGAAAAGGATGACCTGCAGCTATTCACACCTTTTCAGAATTCTTAGAAGAATGAAGACAATGGTTATATAATCAAAGGTCAACCAAAAAAGTGCCCTTTACACATATTTTAGTCTTGCAAAGAAATACTAACAACAATTTTTAAAACTAACATGACACTTTTTTAGCCTCACATTATTATGAGTCTGCTTCCAGATACGGGAATAGTGTAACACTAAAGAAAAATTACATATGTACATGTAATTCCTACCACTGCACAGTTTGCAGCCATTTTACCAGATCATTTAGAGCAGCACACGCAAAGGAGGGCTGCACAAAACAGTAACAAGGACTTCTGAGTTGCTGAAACACTGCACAGGTCATTCATATTATATTAAACAGGAATTTAATTATTCTTTGTAATGTAAGAAAACAATATACTGATAATCAAGATACTGCCCTAACACAACTCCAAACTTCATTCAAAAACAATACCCATGAAGCCAAAATAATCAACTCTCATTTTTAAGCATGAAGTATACATGCAGCACATACTTTTCCCTATAGATGTGAACACTGCTGTAGGGGAAGGAAGTCACAGAGGTCAAAGACCATAGTGATATTATGTGATTTAGGAGTGTATGAAGCTGAATGAACAGCCAACCCAAATTTAGAGCAGAAAGCTGGGAAAAAAAAAATACCTATTTCCAAGTCAGCAAGAGTATCTGATGTTTACTAAGAGACTCTCTGTCTCACTAGAGGAAAAAGGCACGAAGAAAATGTCTTGTAATAATGCTAAGATGTTAAACTTCAGACTCTACAGAAAAGGTAAGGCTTTGGCCCAACTATTACTATAAAGCAGGAATATAGGAAAGGAGAGGAACAAAATTTCCTTTAGAAATGGTAATTCCGTGACATTCCAGTAAATAATTCTGCGCTGTGAAATCTTACCCTCATTCTTTTTCTATATGAGAAATACTATTCAATACGTACCTAAATTAGTTTCGTCTTAAATTTCATGTTTTCTGTGAGATATCATCCACTCAACTACTATTTTCTAAAGCCGCAGATTCTTTTTATCTGGTGTTATCAGTACTTCATAATTTGGCCTACAGATATGCCATAAAGCCACTAATGCAACCAAAATCATTTCTTTATCAAGATAGCAGGACTTCTGACTCCTCCTTTTTCTGTCACAGTAGAAACCTACACATGTACACATCCAACTGAGAAGCGCAAAGAAATAAGTGATAAGACTTTTAGAGGATAAAGATGACCATCTGGAGTTCATTTGCTGCATTACTGTGCACATTCATTCTACTGTAATTCTTCTGGTCAGCAACACAGTGTTTGGTTTCCACAAGCAATGAAAACTAAACTGCCAATTAAAAAAAATGTGAAAAATGTTTAGTTTTAATATGCAAATAAATATTTTGAATTACGAAGAAGCCCTTCAAGGCTTACCTGGCATGACAGCAGCTTGCTGAGTGGCCAAGTCTGTACTAAAGGAAAGGCGACCACCTTTGGCCAATCTATCACAGAAGAGAGTGATGTTCTTCTTCAGTCTGCTGGTATCTTTGGGCATGCACAACTGGCTGCTGAGAGTCAGGGCCTGCTCTTTAGAGCTCTTTGACAAACAAGTCCTTAACAAGTAAGAAACTGCAGCATCCACAGTTTCTTCCCAGCCCTGCATTAAAGAAATGGAAATTAAATAAAATTAGGTGAACTGGAATATGATACAGCATATTTAAAATAAAGTAACAAAACAAGGACTGAGATTTTCAAATTAAATTGATAGATAAAATATAATTTGGAGATTAATGAGTGCCACGAACACTCCACTTCATCTTGTACAAGCAAAAGCTGAAAAAACAAACTTGTTCCAAAGTTAGATGGACGGAGATTTCTAATTTCAATAATAATAGCATAAGGATAGTATGTGATATAACACTTAAATTCAGTATTAATTAACAAAACTAGACATTCCTGGTTGTGACATTTAGAATTAAGAACAGAATGGAGATTTAACTAAAATATAATACGTAGTATAAAACATTGTGATGAAGATGCATCAAGGCAAGGGAAAAAACCCCAAACTTATCCACTCATACATTCTTTGGAATCACATTTAATGTTCTGATAACACACCATGACTGCAACCCAAAGCTGCAGACCCATTTATCAGTTATGATACCCACAGCATTAGCAGAGGTGTGTCAGTGCTGTGACGAACAGGGACTTTGATTTCAGCACAGCATTAAACTGTTAACGTTTATGAAAAAAACAGCTTAGTTATCACTTCTGTTAAAAAGTACTAGTTCCGTAGCAGCTACCTACGGAAAAGCTTTCAGGAGGAAAAGCTATATTCAGTGTTGTATTCAGTATATGTATTTCCACAAAATAAAGTGCAAACTTCTGCAAATAACACTCAGTAAAAACAAGAAAGCTTCTTTTTATGAGGCACCTTGAAAAACACATTTAAAACTTAGCTGTACTGTAGTTTTCAGTGAAACAAACAAATGTTCCTTTAGCAAGAATCCTGGATAGCAGAAGCCCTTATTATTTGTGACAAGGTTATTAGGTTAATGTCTAATATAATAATAAAGTCTAATATATGACATCTATCTCCTTTTTGCAATATGAAATGCAGATTGACTCCTCCTGATGCATTCTGAAATCTTAAGTTACACTCTGTGATGAGACCATATGATTAACCCAAAACATCTATAATGAACCAGCAAGACACTCACAAAGCCTGCTCCTGACAATATTACAGAGCTTGGACAAAGACTTCTAGTTTTTAAGCTCTTTTTGATGATGTGTTCTACTTGATTGAAAACACTCAGTTGTACAGCAAAATCACCTACCTATCCAAATTTCCACTACTTGATAAGTGTAACATTTGAAAGAATGATGGTGTCAACCCTGCCAGAGTCCACTGACAAGCAAATAAGTTTAATTAATTTCTTTAATTAAATACATACGGCTTGTAACACGGAGAAGCAAAGACCACCCTTCTTGACCTTGTTAAATTCCTAAGAACAGATCTAGGTCAGATGCTCACTAGTGGTCAAGTACATCAGTAAGACCACACAGTCATATGCACTTCAACCTTATCCAAACATACACTATACTTAGGGTCCTGAAAATGTGCTGTATGTGTATAGAATATTTATATTTTGCAGAGGGACAGGATCACCTAGTAAGGTTTTCTTAGTCAACATCTGCCTTTCCTGACTTCAGATTAACAACAGCATTAACCTACTATTTTATCAGTATTTGCCCCCCCAAAAACATGTAAATTAGAAAAATACACCAATCAATCAATCAATCAATCAGTGCTGTGGTAGTTTAACATTTTTCAAATATTCTAGAAAGAGTCCATTAGAGTGCAACGCATCCACTGACCTGTGATGGTGACAGGAAATCATCCATTCTGCAGCCAATTTAAAGAGGTTAATGAGCTGGTAAATGCTGTCTACATTCCCACATACTGGGCAATGAAACTCAATACGTACCCAGCATCAAAAACAGCCAAGCCAGGCACTCCTAATTATACTACAAATCATGAAAAATAGGACAACATAAACATAAGAATCTCAAGTTTCACTAAAAGACAAAAAAACATGTGATTAACTGGTGTCAGTATACAGTAGCTGAGAAGTAGGCCAATATGTCTGCTCAAATAAGTTGTAAAAATGCACGCAAAAGGAGCATTTAAATAAAAGTACTGAAATACAAGCTAACGCAAGTCAGGAAATTAAAAGTGGCTAGTATTCTGTCCTTGGCTCACACAGGTATGTTTTACTTTGTACCATAGCCTTAACATTTTCCAACCCTTGTTCTTGTATTTAATTTCCATGTAAAACTGGTTTCTCAGTAGACCATAAAACTATCTTCCCCAATTCAAGGTCTGTTGACCTACTAAGTCCTGTCAAATCCAAAGCAGCCTTTGTGATTAGTGAAAGAGTACACAAAGGCTACATCTAAAGGAAAAAAAAAAACTTGATGGAAAACTGTTGAGGTGATTTTATACAACTAAAAATTAACAGCTGCAAATAAGGCTGCATTTGTCAGCAATTTTTATTGGTGCAAAGGGAGAATCAAAGGATAAGAAAAATGTTTCACCCCTTATGCGTTAAAAAGGCTGCAAGATGTCTGAAAATGAAAGCATTCTAGTCTATAGCCCACACTGAAGAATAATTCTACAGCCACAGTTGTAATATTCACTAATGACTTCCTGTGTAGTATTCTGCATATTTGAGGTCTAAAAGGAACACCTTCAAAGTGAGTGTGATACCAGTAATCCATCATTCCATGACCAGCAAGCATTGCCATAACTGTGACAACAAATGTGAGTCAAGACTCACAGAAAGAGGCCTTATTAAACCATTCAAAGCCTTCCTATAATTGAAATAGATTAAAAAAAAAAAAAAAAAAACTTAATTCATCAATTTACTTTTTTGTTGGGAAAGACTGGGCTTCATATTTTGCACATATACATTATTATTTTTCTCCTGTGGGTAATAGGTAGAGATTGGCACTTTTAACCAAATCATATACACTGCAGGACTCTGAACACTTATAATCCATACAAACTATCATTAAACTAACACTAAAGATCTCAGGGTCATGGCATATCTGAGCTTGAACATAATTATACATTCAATCTCACTTGGGCATAAGGCTTCATCTAAAGTAGTTAATTTTTAGGAAGATTTTTAGATTATACCATTTGCCGAACAAGAAGGAACCTCTAAAATTATGTTCCCTGCAAGGTAAATGACTAACCTACAGCTCTTCTAAAATTCTAGACAATAAAACTGGAGGTTCTTCCAGCATGGGAGACCTCATGCTGCAAATCATCAGGCTGTAGAAAGGACACCAGTTCTGTGACAAAATATACAAGTGGGGAAGGCGGTTATTGGAGAAGTTTGAGGGCAGGCCCTGCTAGGAGGCAGAGCACTGCAGCCTGATGCTTGGCTGAAAGACTCCACTCCTCGAGAGCTTAGCTGGTCAACAGATAAGGTCAACTAGGCATGGACAGGGGCAGGATCTCAAAGAAGGATTTCAGTATTGTTGTTGTTTAGATGTGCATGCACATACATACAGGGAGCAGTGTGAGAGAGGGTCTGTTGTCAGATTTGATAGGTTTACTCATACAGTGTAGCTTCTCAACACACTTAGACACAAACGAATAATATTTGTCCTAAGTGTAAATAAATCAGTCTAGTAGCATATCAGTCAAGCTTGAACAAGATTGTTCCTAAGCTGTGTTCATAAAATAGACAGATATTTCATTCTGTATCTTTTACTTTGAAAGTCTTCATTGTTATTAATAATATTCCCAAGGCAACAGCCATTTTTCAAGCTGCCTATGGAGTGACAATCAAGACAGTTCTAAAAGAATTCAAATGCAAAGTGAAACATACTGCAAAAACTATGCAAAATTGATGCAAGATAAATTATGGGAATTTTTACAGCTGTTAACTCAAGAATTTGCCTAGCTATGTCTTATTTCTTGATTTTAGACACAATAATGATTTCATCACCTCTCAAAAATGCTGGAATACTTGAAAGCTTACCATACTGAATGACAATCTTAGCACTTATGCTTATCCAAACCACTAAATAACAGGTTTCTGCTTCTGAAAGCATTGTATATGCTAATTCACAAGAAACACCAGCCATGAGTCTCTCAACATTTTGCTTTTCAAGTAATTTTTAAAAAAATATTGTTACACATACAAACAATGGCTGATGAAATGGTAGTCTCCAATACAAGCACAGATCATTAGCAAAATTTGCCTGGATTCACTGTGCTACCAGTCATCCTAACACATATTCTTCAAGCATATTCTGTATTTCTAACTGATCTGCTTGTCTCCAAGACGATATAACAGTCTCAGTAGCCATGAGTAGGCATGCAGCGTTCACCTGTGCTACCAGAAATGGAAATGACAAACTTTCCTTGGGAGGGCCCCTGAAAAATTACTGCTAAAAATGAACTGATAAAGCATTTAGGAGACCTCTTGAAAAGAATCTGAATGAAATAAAAGAAAAAGCCAAGCAAATAGACTTGATATCTATAAAACACCCAGAAAAAAAAAAAAAAAAACAGTAAAACATTCGTGAGGTCTTAATGCATTAAATTTGAGCAGTCTCAAGAGACAGTGCACTCCTTTAAAAAAAAGTTTTTTAAGAAAAAATTATTCTTGGTTGGAGAATTATCCTTTTAAAAATATAAAACCAGTTTTCTTTAACATAGTCCATTAGAAACACCAATCACAGATTACTCTAGAATATTCTAAAATTCACTTTTGTATTAAAAAAAAAAAAAGCACTTCCACATATTTAAATAACAAAACCCTACCACTGGAATACCTAAAAAACAGGAAACTGGCAAAATCCTACAGACTGGTGGAATCCAAGTCTGATGAAAATCCAGACAAATGACACAAGTTTAAATACATGAGAAATCTATGAAGTGTCTAAGAAGGATATTTGTATTGAGCACACAATAAAAAAGCACCAATGACAATTCTTATAATAATCCTGCTCTCTCTAGTTATCTTTCTTTAAATCAATTATGATGCATAATGTTCATCATATTGACTGATCAGACTTTTATTACTATTGGCATTTAAAACACTTCTGTTCTAACAGGAATTTGCAGACTGATTAAAACAACATCAAAGACAAGGTAAGACAGAACAACTAAAATGAAGAAAATTAATATGATACATAGTTCAAAGCAGTGGGTGATTCCATTTCATTTTAAATCAAGGAAAGAATTTTAGGCAGAAGACCATCCTCACTTGTGAGACTGCACTCTGAAGTCAACCTATTGTCAACAGCTACATTACAGCCTTTATCGACATTTAAATCTTATTATGGGTTTGGACTTTGCAAATTTACCTACTCCAAACAAATTACAATTTACTTAAAACACAAAGAATAAAAGCCAAACAACAGCTAAAAGAAATGCAAAACTCAGGAGGACAAGGTAACATCTTCATAACTCTGACCACAATACGTCATCTCCTGAGTACTCAAGCTTTGAAGGAAACCTGACACAACAGACATTTAAGGCATAAAAGCTTGAAGAGTCTATAAACAACAACAAATAAAAGTGTACAGAAAGTAAGCAATTCTTACACAGAAAACTATGAGATCTCTTTACAATATTTATTGAAGTTCAAGTATAGCACAACAGATCTATGCAGAGCTATTTCACAATAAGTATTCATGCCAGCAACTATTTTCAAGCTACTTCAGAGCATTCAATTCAAATATTAATATCTCACGTTTTGAGATCAATAGACTGCAGATATCTGCTTTAGAAAAAATCTTTTATGAATAAGGTGGGTTCATTCAAAAGTCTGTCACAGACACACTTGTCATTTCTGCACTGCTGAAATGTGCCAGTCACAACAAAAACAGCAACTTTATCTCTTCGATGTAGAAATATTTAATAGAAACTCAGCAGCATAAACAACTCTCCACAAGAGCTTCTCATTTTGAGTCCTAATTGGTAAGCATACATTGATATCCTATGGCAACTTCACCTGAGAAAAAATCTGTATGAAATCTATTCTTTCCTGAAAAGCACACCATTTCTGTCCTCTGAAACTCAAGTCACAAACCACCAAACCCTTCTGCATTAAATATAAGTATAGTTTTTGGTGGATTCTGTTCTATGGACATTTAACTTTAGATCAAGGTTTGCTAAAATCTCTTTCTCTAATGTCTTCAAGTATGGAAGAAAAGCTGAAAATGCATATGGCTTAGTAATCAAAATAGCAGTTTTAAAAATATCATATAGAATATGCAGTATTTTTCTTTTGGGAATTCTGCTCTGAAACTAATACTTTACCAAGAATCTTCTGGGAAAATCATAATGTAAAAGAGCAGTATTAAAGCAGTGGGTCTTTCAGAAAACCATCAAATTGAGCATTACTAAACAAAGGTTCTGAAAGCTCCATCTATCAAGAAGATGACCTCTATCATTCAAGATTTTCATATATTTTTCAAGTCCAATTCAGGAGAAAGTCCTGCTCACAGAACAACAGCAGTTGTAGGGTTTTGTGTATTACTGAAACAACTGGTACCATGATTAGAGAGTGTATCAGCTGTACAAAAGCAAAACTCCAGGTGGGGATCATAGTCATATTTCTACAGCTGCTTAACTCTTCCATGCTTTTGAGTTTAGCAATTTGCTCTCATGGAAGTGCATGCTTCACCAAAAAATGATATACCAGTGTGACTACAGATGATGGTTTTATTAGCTATTCCATTAAAATTTAATCTCTGTCTACTGTAGCCAAATTTCCATGTAGGCTGCATCCTTTTGCATTGGATGCTCTTCATTTGCACAGAAAGACTTTCAAAAGCAGGTTGGAATCCGATTAGATCAGTGGTTTTCTTCTTGACAAGTAATGAAAGAGGAGTTGGCGATACAGATTCAAATTGTCTCACATCTCAAAATTGGAGCAATACAAAGTGTGTCCTAATGCCTGATTGTTTGGGGTTTTTTTTCTGGACAACAGTGGTTTTTTAAGAGTGGAGGAGAGGCAGAGAAAAGGGCACATTTTTTTCAACAGATAAATTCTCACTACATAACTGTAGAGTTAGTCCTCTAGTAATGCTTATTTGTTGTAATACAACAATTATCTGTAATAATGAAAGTTTAAACACTTCATGGGTTTCTGTAGAAGCTACTCCTGAATTTCTGAGGGATTTTTGTCATGTTAATTTTCTTCTTAACTTGACTTCTTATGACCATTGATCCCTTTCTGAGAACTGATGAAAGAAATTCTTGTATTCACTACGTGAATGGAGTGATTTGACTTCTTTTGTTGCCAGCTTGTCTGTTGTTTTGCTTTTTACCACTGAAATCATCTAACACTTCATCCTTCTTTTCCTCAAGAACTTTTCACCAGTCAGCTAGGAAAACTGAGGTGCTGTTTGGGTTTTGCAGATGTTGTCAAAGCTGTCTGCAGGCATGCAAACACACCAGAAGTTGTTCATCTTGCTGAAGAATGCTACACATCCAGCAGAAGGTCTGCAACCCATGAACTCTATAACTTCAATTAGATCCAGCAAGCTAATTTTTGACACTAGGAAGGAACAAAGGAGGAAAAACATATGCTAAAACAAGTGTATTGAAACTTCTTATTGCATCTCAGTCCATATGCCACTTTTAGATCAGTGATACACCCAGGTAGGAACTTTTCATCTCTTACTATGATATCTTTTATTAGGTTACCAATATAATATACTATGAAATACTGACAAATGAGTTTGTGTTTCCACAGCTCTGCGAAATATAGAACCTCACTCACTCAAATATTTCAGCTCTGAAAAAAACCCAAACTTGACAAGGTTGGTTTCCTGTTTAAAATCTCATCTTATTTAAATCTGTTCACCACCAAATTCTCCCAAAACACGCAGGTGAGGACAAAAAGGATAGTGTCAAACTGGTCTTGCATGTTTACTCGGACAGCCAATTTTCAAGTTTACTCCAGTTTGGTTTTTTCTTTTTCTTTTTTCTTGAGACAGTATCTTGGGCAGCAATTATTATTCTCCATTGTTAGTACAGACTTGACTTATGACCTGTTTTACTTTTGAGGTAGCCAAACCATATTTTGGTTATATCAAACTCTCTCTTCATTGAAAAAGTCAGGTGATGATGAAAGACATAAAATGATGTAATCTTCATACTCCTTCAATTTGGCCTGTCTTAATGCAAAGAATGCTAGAAACATAGCACTACAGTATTTAAAATAAAAGTATCATAGTTTTGATATGAGACAATCAGGAAATAAAGACAACAGTAAATATGCAGCTTTTAATTCTATAAACCCTGTCCTATTACGTAATATAAAGGTTATCCACTAATGGTGCTGAAACAAATACGTTGTTTCAGAATACAAGTAACTCCAGTAGAATTTTACAATCAATGATAAATCACAATAAATTTCTAAAACACTAGTACAATGTTGATCAATACATAGAATCGTAGAATGGTTTGGGTTGGAAGGGACTTTAAAGATCATCTAGTTCCAACCCCCCTGCCATAGGCAGGGACATCTTTCACTAGACCAGGTTTCTCAAAGCCCCATCCAACCTCACCCTGAACACAATCTGGCCCCACACCTGTGGATGGGGAGTCCACAACCTATTCGGACAATCTGTTCCAGTGCCTCACCACCCCATTCTTACAGTAAAGAATTTCTTCCTAATATCTAATCTAAGGCTATCCTGCCCTCAGCTTCAGGCCATTCCCCCTTGACCTAACACTACGTGCCCTTGTGAAAAATCCCTTTCTATCCCTCTTGTAAGCCCTTTTTAGGTACTGGAAGGCTGCATAGCAAGAGTCTGTGGATCTTTCAATTAGGACACAATATCAAGAGAATTCTCCACTGACAATAAACTTCTTTAAAAGAAGAAGAAAAAGAAAAAGGCAAAAGAAAGAGCCACTGATTATGTATATTGAGTGTTAAGACCCTTTGGTGAACAACATTGCTGTAATCACTGTAATGCATCGCTCTTGTCATTAAGGAGTTTAGATGACAACTGATCCGAACTCCTGGTATGCAGCACATACACAGTAATTACTACTACACTAAAATAGCTCTTTGTACATGAACTAGACAGATTACTCTAACAAAGAGAAAGTTTAGAGGTCCCCATCACGATATTACATAGAGAAAGATGTCTGATAACAGAAGCTTATTTAATTTAGCAAACAAAGGATATGTCTCTTGGGGCAACCGCAGTACTTTGTAGGGTATCCAAATTAGTTTAAAAGGAGGTGGTATATGCTGGAAGTAAATTAATTACAGCAGAACACACAGTTCTGCCTTGACTAATTAACACTAAGAAATAAGATCCCTGAGTAGGCTTCTGCTCACAACAGAGACAGTCCACCAAAGATTAACTTAAGTATCTCCAATATTGGCAGTAAAAAATAAGGTGCTGGCTCAAATTTAAAACAAAATTAATTCTTAAAACTTTTTAATTAAAATACATCTAACCAACAGATATGTCAGATTCTCCATTAGCACAAGGTTTATACCAAGGCTGAATGCTTACTCTGAGCTTGATAAATGTTCCAGGAAATACAACAGAACAAGACAAGAATACAACAATTTTTTCTGTCATTTGAACCTTTACAATTCATAACGCACACTAAACCTATTTCTGCATAATTTTGTTTAATTTTATGCCATCTGCAAGAAATAGAGAAAGCTTTCTTTTTTGTAAATCAGCATTATTACCAACCACCAGAAGCCTTTTAAAAAAATAAAAATCTTACACCTCCTTCTTATCAATCACCACAAAACCATCAAATGATAAAAAAATTGAAAATACAAATATCAAAAAATAATTTGTACCAGCCTATGACAAACAAGAAAATATGAAATATTTCAGCCTATTTTAAAATATTTTAGTCTGATAGACAGTTGGAGCTTTACATTTGAAAAGAGGTTACAATGACAAGTGGGGTATAGAAAATATAAGGCATAAAAAACTAATTCCATGATTAAGACCTAGGTTGGATTAATTACAAGAATTAGCAAAAATGACAATTTCCAACAAATTCTAAGAATTAGGACTCAGAAAAATTACTCTTGCCAAAGATGCAATTACTAGTTCAAAGCTTTCAATGTACTAAACATTGATGGAAAATTTAAAGACAAATTTGGCTACTATCAGCTGTGACAGAATTAAGCCTGCTAGAATTACAGAAGTAACCTTACCTTTGATTTTGAGAAAAACTCAGTAAAAGATTATTCCCACAAAAGGATACTTTCTGCATTACTCAAGAACTCTACAGTAAAACCCATCTGCTACCATGCATAAAACGTAGCAGGCTGTCTAGTCTTTCCCAAATGATCTTTTCTTTTTCTCTTGATTTTCATTCAGATCATCTTCTTACAGAAAGCACAGACATTTTTGATAGTAACTCCTATGACTTTTACTAGGCACTTAAAGATTTTCTTCTGACACCATTTCTCTTCATCATTTCAACTTTATTTAATCAGCACTGTGAAGTGGTAAATTTATAGTCCCTAGCATAAGTTAATTACACTAAATCATAGAGTCATTTAAAATAGGCATTTCATCCTCGGGCATATTTTTCTTCCAAATTACTACTTCAATAAAAAATTAAGATCTAATACAGACATTTACTTGGTTTGTACAATTCCAAACATAAATAGAGATGGAAACGTGATGGCATCTGTGATGCCATTGCTGCAGCTATTACTGTTAACTATAGTGTCACAAATGGAACTATGACAAGAAAGGGATGATTCTGAGCAATGAAGCACCTGTATGTCATTATTTGGTAACATCATGAGAACTATGAAAATATTTATTCTTTGGTAAAGTTGCTGTTGATGGTTATACCACAAAGGGCCCTCCATCAGTCTTAAAGTCAGAATGTTAGTATTGACATACATTTTTTCCCTTTATAATGTCCTAAACAAAAAAAGCATTTATAGCTTAATGATCAGACATATGAGCCATCAGTCAATCCAGACACGATGCAGCCATTACATCAAAACTACCCACTTCAGCATGAACCCATCGAACCCTTCAAATTAGCCTGGACAAATTCCCTCCTTTCCCAAACGGATTTCTTATTGTAAACAAAAACTCAGCATTTTTCAAATATCTTTTTCTATCCAAAAAGCTCAGCCTGGTAATGCGTAATCACTGGAGAACATCCCTTATCATTTCCATGATTTTTTTTTTCATTATTTCAGACTTTACAGTACTTCAGATTGCTGTCACTCCCTGTTATAAGCTAAAAACAAATGTGTTAGTCTTACAGAACAGTGACCAACTCTTATGAAAAAAAGTGAACTGTGCAATAGTATCTGTGGTACATTATTAACATTATTATGGTGATCATGGACTCTTCTGTCTCCAAAAGCACCCTAGAATATTTTTCTACCATATATTTCAACACATAGAAAAACACAGGATTCAAAACTAGTACGTATTAGAAAGTACAGTTTGCATGTGGCTGTAACACCAAACTCTGAAACAGAGACAATATATGCTTCTATATTTTGAATTGGACAAAACTGCACCTAACTTCCATGCAAACATGATTGATTTTTATTCAGTTTTGCTATCCATTTTGTAATCATTTCATTAGCAGAAGAATTAGCTCATTTATCCCACCAAGACCTGAGAGATCTCATTCAACTGCTGGTGTTATACTCTCCTACTGTGCAGAATTCATGAAAGAATTACTGAAAAAGAAGAAGGTCCTTGTATTTCCAATAAGAACAGCCCTTTCAGTCAGTTTAGTCAAAAGCAATGCTATTTAGGTGCTAGTTAGAAGTTTGTTGCCAGAAATGAAATATGATGCCAAATATCTCTTATTCCCCAAAAATACACAAGTTTGCAGTATTATTTCTTCTGTATCTTTGTAGACAAGCAAATCTAAATTTTCCATGTTCTTAGACAAAAGTTTTGCAGCAATGGGAACACAAAATGCCACTTTCATATTTGCTAAATATCTAACTGAATTGACTGCCAGGTCTGAAAAACAAGACACAATCTGTTCTAAATGAAATGGCATGTATGAGAATAATGTTGATGTTATGGTCAAAGAAGCATTTCTTTTTATGGTAACAGTATATTCCAAACATTTCCCTTTTATTAAAAAAACACTTCCATAGTTTAATGCTCACAAGGCAGAAAATGTTCTAGAGATGTAGACTGCATCCAAACTGTCTTCTGACACACTCTGTCCAAATAAAAACACAACAAACCATTGTGCGGAATTGTTTGAAGAGTAAATAAAAATTCTTCAGAGATTCTTCACTCTCTTTCACCAGTGTTCCACTTGACTGCTTGCAAGAAAACCCTGAACACAAGCTAGGAGCTTCTGTCTGTAAATATCATTGGTATGTCAGATTTCCCCATTCCCTGCCTAAGCTCCTTAAATTACATTCAGATTTCTGTGGTACCATAACAATTTCAATATGGCACGTAATTCAGTATTTTGTAAAGGTTTCGTTTCCATTTCCACCTCCAGTTATTGTTGGTTTACATTTTTCATCCTGACTGCTCTGTAGGATATACATCCTTACAATATTTATGTGAAGTCTTACAGCTTTAACATGAAATATTGTTAAGTACTATATTAAAACCACACCAAGATACATGCTGAAGTGATATCCTGTATTATAGGATATGCAACAAATTTTACCATATTGTGTCAAAACATATATCAAAGCAATGCAGTTCCTGATGGCAAAATAAAAAGGAGTCATGCAAAAAATGGCTGTTTGGGCTTTTATGAGATTCATAGGACCTTCCTTTCAGTTCCATTCATGGGAATGTATACTCCTCAGCTACAAAGCTTGATTTTTCAAGTTTAAATGAGGACTAAATCCAAAGCAAATCTCAGTAGAACTCAGGGGTTTTGCCTACTATGAGTCAATATCATGCAAAATGCCAAAACACTTTTTGCCCCCCAGGTGGGAATGGCAGATGATCCTTGATTCACTTGGAAGCCAGCACAAGCTGTCTAAAAGACCACAAACCATTCTAAGTATTCTGGGTATGCACCAAAATCTGGATTCACTGTGCACTGCAAAACCCTCTGTAGAGCATGAAAATTAAAACTAGTATGTAGTTAAGGTAATTCTGATTTTTTTATTCCCTAGAAGTCATTTGTGAAAGGTTATGCAGTACACCACATAGTTCAGATGCCTAAAATAAAGTGTTGAGATGTATTAATCTCACAATTTATTACTCTTCTAACTGTGGCAAACTATTGTTAAGTACTTCATTACAGTACCCGGTAAGAAAGCTGGACTTGAAACCAACAGGGGATCAGCTCTTAATTCACTTGAGAACATTTCTTAATTCAACTAAAGCAGTATTTAGCTGGGGATTTAAGGCATGGATAGGCCTTATTTTTCTTCACAGACCATTCTCCAAATTTTGCACACAATCCTACATGGTCACACTCATTAAAACAGAGCAGAATTTGCAAAATATCTACACAAGGCAGGACTCCATAGACCATGGTTTGGCGAATACAAGGACATTATCTATAACAGTATTTTCTTTGTATAGTTTTCATCCATAATATAAATCATTCTAAAAACACTGAGGACAAAGTATGGCAAATGCTTAATAGATGAAATACACTGTATTTACTGTGTATATATGTCTGTATTTTATATTTCTATTGAAATGTGCACATGTATATTATATAGCATTTACATTCAAGTCTTTAAAAATGGCAGTATTCTGTTTGTGCTAACAACTGGACTGAAGGTAAAATCAGCTAAATTTGTGTGAGACACTCCTAATTCTCTTGTTATGGAAAGGTTAAGCAGAATTTAACTGATATCACCTGTATCTTCTAATGAAACATTCTATAACCCACTTTACTTTGCCGCTTTCCTGTGAAATCAATGTAGTTTGCATCAAATATTGAATTTAATAAGGCTACTTATATTACTTCCAAGGATATTCTCCAGTAAAGTACAGGGGAAAATATGTTAATTTAAGGGCTTAAAGCTTTGTAAATGAGCATTTTTCAAGCAGCTCTTACAGATTCTTACCAGCTCTTGTGTATCTTCTGCTAATGGCAAAAATGTAGCTTCCAGAATAGCAACTTGATCAGTGCTGAGCTTCTGCCACAAACTAATCAGCATAATCACCAGATGGGTGGCACTTTTCAACTTTGTGAATGCCTGGAACATGTTGGCTTGATTTTCTTCTGCTGCATCTGCTAGAGCTATTACCTGCAAAAATTACAAACATCTGTTAAATATAATTTTACCATCCGTGAACACTCAATACTGAAATTACCTTTGGCACACTCTTGTTTTCCTTTAGAAGATCCTGAGGAATTCTGTTTTCCATAAACACAAACCACAGTGTATTAAATGAGTTATCACTGATCTAGACTTTCTTTTGCATACTCAAAGCAATTTCAAGTCCATATGGCAAGATAGGATTAATCTATGTAGTACAATCAGTGTAGAAAGAATTTTGTACAGAGCATATTTTTAAGGCATTCCTGAAATTGATCCCCATTATATCACATAATACATGACAACAAACTAACTTCCAGGTTTACACCACACAAGACACTTATCTCCATATGACCAGCAAGCCTACTGTATTAATCAAAGCCAGCACATCGATTCTATGCAATTAAAAATGCAATATATAATTATTTCCACGGGAACATAACTGTCATCTGTTATTTTATTAACTCTCATGTCTCTCCATGTCTTGCGCTAGTTGCTTCAGCTTTTATGCCAAAATGTAAACATTATGGATCGTGTATATGAAGGTAATACCACTACCACTCTGAGTGCCAGACATTATGAAAAGATTTTCAAAATAAAATAACAGATTCACTTCTTCTAATACGGTTAGACAGTTTTGCTGAGTACTTCAAGATGGGGGAAGGCAGAAGAGCTATTATAAGATATTCTACTCCATTCAGTAATAACTTGTCATTGTATATAATATGTCCACTCACAGCATTACAAAAATGGTTACTTTGAAAAATATTGCTATAAATGTCTTCTTCCTTGAAATACAATGTTTAAACATTTTCCATCACTGAGTGAAAAGTGAAGATGGCAGTGATTTCATTAAGCAATTACCGTAATGTCAATATGACAAGAGATTTTCCACAGTATTTGCACTGAATTACTTCAAGTAAAGGAAAGGAACAAAGGTTAGGATTTTATCCTGGGGGAATACAACTCTGGAGACCTGTTCTCATGTGTGTCACTACATCTTCATGTTCCCCAAATAATACTTGGCTTACAGAAGCACTGATGGTCATTTAAACCAACACAAAGCATCTCCCTCAACCACTTTCTGCTTATTTATCTGCAGGATGAAGTAACAGGTGTTTGACTGGAGCTGTAAAAAGCCTCACAAAAATGCTGTTAAAGTGTAATTAGAATTGCAACAGAATTTACAAAGTAAAACTTGCAGAGCCTGATCCATTAACATTTGGCAACAGCAGGAAAACGAAAATACTATATGATGCATCTTCAGCAGGGAAAGAAAGCCAACCAGCTGTTAGCATTCGGTGGAGGAAAACTATTTTTAATCTGCAACGCTGGCATTGGAGATGTGTGTGTGTTCCCTCCAAGCTCCCATGTGACTGGGAAGATAAAGACAACAGAATTTTAGGGAACTATAAATATGAAACATTTCAAACAAAATTTATTGATAGTTTTTGTTTTAGATTTTAAAATGTAATGTTTCCAAATTAAATGAAGAACCCACAGGATACTCATGAGTCCAAACACTACATAAATCAGAGCCAAGTAACAAAACAAACAAACAAAAAAGCCCAGCTAACCATGCAAAGGAGAACTGAGAAATTAATCCCAAGTAGTGAAAACCAGCATGGCATACTTTGGTTAGAGAAGAGTAACGATATCACTGACGTCACCTGATGTATTTGTGTTGGCATTCAATTTGCTCCAACCAAACCCTCGATGTTTTCCACACCTTGCGTTCTACACAGGGTGAAGTTCCATACCGCAGTCACTTTTTAGCAGTTATGGGTCACAGAGCCACAGGACAAACACAACACTGCGTAGTACCTACATCAGCTGCATCTGACCCCTTTAACCACTAATTGCACACACTGTACAGCTTCATCTTTATGAGGAGACAAGCAACAGTAAAATCTTCATCAGTCTACTATGGGCCTTCAAATATCTAAGCGCTTTTCCTGTCAAATATGCAATTGAAAATTGTGAGAAGATCAGTGAATTTACCATGCTGATGAGGTGTGCTCATTCATTTTTATGCTTCCTATAATACCATTACTGGATGGGATAGTACCGTTCAGAATTCCTAGAATTTGGACTAAAGGCAAGCTACCTGTAGCCTATTATGGATAATCCTCAGAAAATATCAATTACGCTGAAGACACTGGTAAATACAGGTGCACTTGTGTGACAACTACCTGAATCCCACTCAACAACAGGGCAAAGGCCACTTTCTAGACTGAGTCATTCATAAATTCCTAGCCAGTCTCTCACTCTGTGCTATATTTCAACTGACACTCTACTACCTACCTACTTCAGAAGCATAAATTGCATAAAGACAAATAACTTGCATGGCCTTTTACCTCAAGGATCCTTAATTTTAGAATACGCTTTCTTTCCATTTGATAACCATGAACAAAGGAGATCCTCAGCTTTTCGTAGGCTATAGATGTAAAACAGATATCCCAATAGTCCAAAAAAATACCAAATGTACCAAGTCTAAAACCTATTTTGAAAGCAGTTTCATTAAAAAAAAAAATAAAAATAAAAAGCACAACTATTAAAAAAGTTTGTCTTTGGCACAAAATTCTACAGTTCTCATGCACAATAATGCAAGGCAAATATTACACCAGTGAGAGACCTAAGTTTCTAAAGGTGAGGTGCAGTCTTGGGGAGCATTGCAGGTCACTAAAATATGAAGCAACTAAATCTTTAGATAACTGCATATATACAAGTTCTACTTGACACTTGCAGAAAACACAAAGAGGGGGAAAAAACATTTTTAAGTACTGATTATTCCATTAACAGATGAAGAAGTGACCAGATATAGCTTTTTGTGATCTGAAATATCCAGGACAATACAATATGAATTCCCACACTATAATGCAGGCATGCACAGTCGTGGTAATTTTTAAAAAGCCTATTATCAGGGACAGAAAAAAGACTGTCAAAACAGCACCATTTGAAATATGCTGAGACCTGAAAGCCAAAGCAATACTGAAAGCAGCTGGAAGGACTAAACATGTCTTGATAATACAAAGCTACACAGTAAATACTTGGGGGGGAATACATCTTTCCTCACTGAGTAAAATGACTCTGAAAATCTCCCAGGACATCAGCTATAAATTTTAGAAGTGTTTTGGGGCTCTTCATTCAAACACTTGCATCATTTAAGGATAAGTAAGTTCTAAAAACATGATATTCCTATTTTTAATTATTTTATCTTCACCTGAACAATATCTCCAATTATATTTCACAAGAGTTGAGGAACATAAAGAATCCATACCCTTTGCAATCTGAGATCCTAATCTTTTCAGATTCAGTCATGGGTTTCCCCATATTATTTGCAGTTCTCACAGTAGTTGTTCAATCTGTTTAAGATCTATTTTAGCATCTTTCTAAGCAGGTATAAATTTAAAAAAAAAAAACCCTCCCCCTGTCTCACTTTTTCACAGGATGGGTGGGAAGATACAATTGCAACTGGCAGTCTCCAGTGTAGCTTATCGACAAAAATTTTAGACCAATTGGAAACTACCAAGTAAATACTCCATCTATATTGTGTAAGACCTATCACTGCCTATTTAACATTTTTCTGCCTCCTTCTTGTAATAAGCTTTTAAACAAAGAAAAAGAAAAATAAGTGTTTCAAACTTTCTTTCTAAAAGCAGTGAAAGAAAGGAAAGTGCCTGATGTAGGAAAGATTTAGGAGATAGTGAAATGCATTAGAAGCACAGTGTTGAATATATATTTTTATAACTGATCAAAATTTATATTATTTTTTGTTAATTTTTTCTGAACAAACTCATGCTCTGTTTCAACAACCATGCCAACAGCAAAGGAAAAGTCAATTATTAATGAAAACATATTGTAAAAAGAAAAAAAATAGAGAATTTTTCTCTAAATGAAGATCATGTTTAAGATTTTTACTAAATTTCATATTCACAGTTGCAAAAGTAGAGCTGAAATCCGGAAATTTTTTTATAATCTTGAAAACTTCCCTCCTCAACACTATTATGAGGATAATTTCCAAGAGCATTTCTCATTTTCAGTCCAAAGTGTTCAAGCAGAAAGAAGTCTCTCCATGCTTGCTAAGTAGACCTTGTAAGATGTCAAGCATTTAAAAACTATAAACTAATGGTGATGCAAGTTTTAAAAACAGTCAAGATTTCTCCATTATTAGTGCTTATATAATACATTTTTAGGACATTGTTTAACAGCCAACAATAACTCCAAAATTGCTAATCCCTCTTGAAAAAGGTTTGCAACATAACCCACTCTTGTACATTCAGGCAAGTTCCTTGGGGCAATAATGACCATCACTCTCCCAGGCTTATTCTAATAATACAAAAAAAGACAAATTCAAATACAATTCCAAAAATAAAAAATGCCTTCTTATCAGCTGGATAGGAAGTTGAAGAAAACTTTGAGAAAGTAAAGGGTAAGAAATGAGCAAGAAGTTGCAAAGAGTTCTTTTGAGTTGGTAGTGGTTTCAGCTTCTAGTAACTGTTTTTAGCAGAAATCAGGCTTGAAGAGAGCAGAAGTTTGGCATTTAAAGAATACAGAATCCCTTTCCATTTCATCCATAGCACTTAGGAGCAAGTCTTCTATGAAAAAAATTCTTACAATATGGAAAACAACATAAAAAATTTAATTATTCTGAAGTAGACACAGGGATGGTGAATAGTTAGCAAGCTCACAGGTCTCTTCTGGCAATCGTTCTTATGGAATAATTTATTGCAAGGTAGTAAATTGATCTGATCCCTTACAACTATTTTTAAGAAGAATTAGATCTTCATAAACCAAGATGTTCATGAACATGAAAGAGGAAAAAAAACGAGAACTGAGAAATGCTAATTACTGCTTGTTCATTTTCACTGCCATAGGACACTGACCACTATTCTCACCCCTTCCCTCATTTTAGAGAAGGAAATACAATTTGGTTGCCAAATCTAAAACAAGATCAGACAGAATTTTTTTGTGCTTTTTAAGAAGTCTTCATCACATATTTTAATTCACACAGAATGTGTAAGCATTTCAAGTCAAATATGTTTTTCCTTACAAGCTCCTTTGTTTACCTTGCACTTGTGGGATGCAGCCACAGAAAAACTAAGACACCAGCAAAGCAGACTTTTAAAACAGGTAAGGCAACATAAGTGACAATATCAATTTAATTAATAAAATTCTCAATATCCCTTATTCTAGGAGTTGAACTTTGTTTTTTTTAACAGGCAAGTCTCCAAGTAGCTTCCAACATAAAGAAACAGTGATTAGCAGCCTGATTCCCGGTGCAGACCATCTCACTCAACAACCATTGTGCACAGAGCTTTTGACAGGTGACTAAAGCTTTATGGAATGCGGGCAAAGATATCCATGTCAGAGAGCGATCTTTATCAAACACTCTGTCACCAGGAAGAATAACCACGTCACTCCCACAAGGGAGCACTTCCAAATGCTGTGGCGTTCCCACAGTGCCGCAGTGGGTACGCTGGAATTAAGCACCTCAGGCCACAATTATCTGACCCTTAGGAGAGTGCCACAGCTAGTGCTAATCACGACCACAGTTTTTAAAATTGTGGCATAGGACCACCACGATGACAACAAAGCATCAAATTCACTAGACACTAAATACTCGACTTTCAAGTGAAGCTCAACATGGCCATGTTCAGAGAAGACCGCAGAGACAAAGGACATTGCAACATGATGACTCATACTTTATCTGGATGCACACAGCTATCTCCTGAAATTCTATTGCCTCACTAGATGAACATGAAATTATCACAAGTAATCACTACAGCAATCTGTCTTGGAAACAAGAACAGTTAGATTAAGAAAATACTCAAGGGAAGTTGTGTGGTTTTGTTTTCTTCTGCTACTTCCATAACAGAATTACTGCTAACAGCTCTACTTCACCTTTCTAAATTGGAGTTTGCCTCAAAGCAGTACTGTCTACTAGCATACCAAGGCTTGCACATTATGATGACAGTCAACTCAAACACTACAAGAGCCAAATGCATGTATGATTTAAATTCAGAATCCTCTTTTGAAACTTCTCACATTTCAAAGCTGTGCCCTACCTCCACAAAACCAAAGTGGTAGAGGGTTATTACCACAAAGAGTAACACTGCATCATTTTTTTTAATTCTTTCATTTTAAGAATTAGTGACAGTGATGTCAATAAGAAAATCTTTGGGGATCAAGTAACTATCATTTCAGCTCTATAGCAAGTTTACTGCTTATTTCAACACATCAGTGTCTTATACTGCTGCCCATCATTATGTGATCTTCCTTGTGTAAACCCATGGCAACAGAAATGAGGAATTCCTTTTGTCTCTGGTGTCCCACCTGCAGTAAGGTTTACAGTTAAGATTATTTTAACTTGACTAATATACTTTTCTCTATTTGTCTCTTTTTTTATATGTTTGGCTTTTTGTGGTTTTGGTTTTGTTTTATTTTGGGTTTTTTTAAGGGTTTAGCATTTTTGAGACACCAGATAAATTAATATGGTCAACAGTAACTATACATAGATGATTATTTAAATGCTTGACACTTGACTTCCTCTCAATAGACTATCCACAAGTAAATATTGCAACCAGTTCTGCATGTGAGTAACTGCTTGTTATTTGGTACAACTATGAAATACCAAGACGAGGAAAAAAATTCTTGAAGGAAGGCTACAAACATGTTCCAAAATACATATGATACTCTGCAATACATTTAAAACCAATTCTATGTTATAAAATCCAAATTTAAAAGTGGAGTTACAAAATTAGTAGCTTATCCGACTGAAGTAACATCTGTTACAAATTACATAAAACCCCAGAATCCAGTGAGTTACAATGAATCCTCTACTTACCCCTTTAAACAAAAGTTCTATTTAAGCAAAGGGATGTGCTAAATAACACACAGATATGTCACAGAATCTCTGATAGTCAATGAATGCTGAAGACAGAGTTTCACTGTGAAGCTGTGGTTGGATTGGCAGCAATGTATATAAAATATAGCCAAACATGAGCTAAATGGAGACAGAGAGGTGGAGAGTTTGGTTTAAATCACCAAATATATGGCGTTATGTAATGATGACCAAAAAAAATTTACAATAAAGGAATGCATTTTAAACACTTAAGGTTGCACACTTTGTATGTTAATATAAGCTGTGAACTTAAACAAACAGTTTTAAAAAAACAGGAGCCTCAACCTGCACATTTTTAATCGCTTTTCAGTGCAATGGGATCTAGAGATGGTCAAGAAATCAAGACAAATCTTTGAGATTGTACTTCTGCAAACATTCAAGTACAGTGAAGCTCTATGGGTTAAATCAAGGATTTGCTAACTCCAGTGGGAGCACTGCCTTGAGTCAGTAAAGGCAGGATTTCATCCTATAAAGATAACTACTCTCCTTATCATCAGTCATGCTCACCTAGTGGGGGCAAAAACCATTTCCAGCAAGTTAAGATAGCAGATGATGAGTGTAGGTTTAGAAATCTAGAATAAATCCACAAGTTATTGCTATCCAGAAAGTACACAGTAAAACACATGTCCTAGATCAGCTTAATTTCATATTTATATTTCACTGTAATAGTGAAAAATAAAAACATGTTGACAAACAGATCTTTCAAAGGGTAATAAAAACATATCCAACTAATACATAATATTGATATTTTTACATCTGTATGGACGAATACAAAGCCACTCCAGCAAACTCTATTCCAACACCTTGAACAATAAAAGTATCAACATTTAAAAAAATCAGCAAGCCACTCAAGACAGTGGACTTCTAAGCTAAATTCCAAGTCATTGCCAATCCCACTTGAAATTTTGGCACTTCTGCTTTATACTGAACCACCTGAAGAAATTTCCAGAACTTCCCATTCATGTTGAGCTAGCATATAATTTTAAGTGATTAAAAACCATTGTGGTTACTAGCACAGTGTCTGTGAGTAAAAGTAAGACTAAGAATGATTAAATTAAAATTACACACTCTGGAAGCAAATTCTAAACATAGCAACCAAAGAAAATGGATGGCAGGCTAATTAGAAGCTCAAACTTAACTATAGCACTAATTTCATGACGTCTCTCATTAAAATTACTTTTCTATTTTGAGACATGTTATAGAATTTCTCTATTATTAGAAAAACCTTGAGAACATATGCCAGAACATTTGGAAATAAAATGTGCTTCTCAAGCCAAAGTGCAAAGGTCACAAAACACATGAATTGCTTGCTTGAATACTTTGTCTTTGAATTACAAGTTTTCCGTAATTTCTTCTATTTTTTGGTACTGAAAGAGACACAACCATTTCAAAACAAAGGAACATCATGATGAAATGCAGGTTTTGTAAAACTCAGTCAAAAAAAACACAGTTTATAAACCTTGAAGAGAATTCAGCGAAGAGAATGGAGTTCACTAGGTCTTACTGGACTTACTAGACAAAAAAAAAAGAGAAAGATAGTTTCAAAAGAGTCATTTAGTGAAAGTAAAAGTTCATTGTTCATTCAAGGAGCAACAACAATAAACTTCAGACAACGCAGACTCTTGCATTCCTCCACAGATGAAGCACAGCTCAGACCACATTAATTGCTTGCTCTACAATAATACCCAGCAAAAATCCTTTACAAACTACATCCTACTTCATATGACAATCTAAGCCAACAGTTACTGCCATACAGGTATGATTATCTTCAGTGATGTAGATTTCATTTTGGGGGGGCAAGACAAGTATTGAAAGACCAAAAATATCCTACTGCCAAGTCACACAGCAGGTGGACTTAAACCTAATAATGAAGTAGCAAAGAGCTTATCAGATCCCTGCCTGAAGCACTCCATCTACAGAAAGAAAACAACAAAAAAATAACCACCTGAAGTAACATTACACTGTGTTCAACAGCAACTTTTAGGTGTTTGTGAAAGAAACATCTTTAGGTCACCAAATTCATTGTGCTGCAGATAATGACCAATGATACTCATTAGTCTGCACATCTGGAAGAGCACCTTCTAACTCTCTTCTCTCAAACAGACAAATTAAGAAAATTCCCACCTGAAATACCCTGCTAATTCACAAGCACAAAGGCCACAGGCACTCGATCAGGTTTTCTTTACATGCACACCTGCCCAAGCCACACTCAGGCAGTGTGTTCTACCAGTTAAACATAAGAGTTAGAACTTCGGCAGAAATACCAAAAAAAACCCCACACAAAATAAGAAAACATTCATCCCCAGAACTGGTTAATTTTCTGTTCAAAATAAGATGAGACACAAAACCAGTAATTATTTTACAGTGTAAAACCCATATTATCAGAGGATTATTCTGGTGAAGTAAGCATGTCTCACCACAGGCTATGGGTTGGTTTTCAAAAAAGTAAATGCCACCACAATATATGCACGTACATACTTACAGGATTGGGGCCTTACTATTAATCACAACATTGTATGTTGTTCTCCTGCTGCTCTTCTAAACAGAGTTGAAGCTATGCAGCTTTCTAACTTTCATTTCAAAATACATTATTTAATTATGTGCTTATAGTCTCTAAGTCTTCAAGGAATGTCACCAAAAACAATTCACAACTGGTACTGTAGGCAAAAGTCCTTCACCCATGAATTTGGGAATATGACTTTTTACCTACTTTCAGCAAGACAATTGCTAACCCAAATCATACCTCACATTGTTTTTCTTTTCCTTAAAACGAATGAAAAGACGGAAAAGCTAATAAGCCATATAATGAAACACCTTCCAATATGTTTAGGATCAATTCTCTACCAAAAGACAAGATGTGTTTATCTCAAAACTGGCAAGTTTTCCAGACATTTTTGACCTGGCCTCACTATCTATTACCCCGGTATGCTGACAGAAAAGCAAGACAGTTCAAGCCACCTGGAATGAAAGGGGAACAGTTTCTCACCTTTAAAAAGGCTTTGAAGGCACAGTCAAAAAGATTCACAGTTCAATTTAACATTACTTACTAGAAGAAAGCCATTTTTTCCATGAAGGAAAAAGTGTTAAACAGCCTACCATCAAATGCATAATGATTAATGTATTGAGATAGCAACCTTCCATGCAAACATCTCATTCCTCAGCTTCTCCTTTATTCTAACAGACAGCTGAGCCTACGGAGGAGATTGGACGTGTATAATCTTTTTCAAGTCCTGCTGATCCAGATTAAGATTCCCACTGGGCTGCTAGAAGCAGGGGAGTAAAGGAAAGGGATAGCAAGTGTCAGGTATGCTTCACTGTCTGAAAAGTGATAATTAACCTTGTAACTTTCCCTGGTTTAAATCTAGAGAAATCTCCTCATTGTTTGAGCAGAAGTTTATGGACAGTTCTACTGCACAACATTTGGATTAACAAATAGTACCCTCCATTATGTAGAGCAGGAAAGAGCTCACTTTTCAACGCTAATATATAGCCATACGCAAACACACCCCACTAAATTAGTAACAAATGCATCTACTGATTTTGGCTGAGATGGATTTTCTGATAAGAAAAGATTTTCCTTAAAAAAATAGCTCAATTTGTTCCCCTGATGTAATGCAGCTGAAGTTCATGCCCCAGTTCAGTCAAATCTAATAGTTTTAACTTAGTTTCAACTATTACTGGTCATAACAAGATGTATTCAAAGGGCTATTTATGTTTGCTTTATTCTATTGCATCAAAGTTAGGAAAACACATCTGGGTAGCGTACATTCTAGCCACACTGCAGACCAAAAATCCAGATAAACGTTTTGTCTAGAGGGATGACTAAATAAGTTGGCCAAATATCAGAACAAATTCACTTTGATGTTTTAAGTTGGTGGAGCTCAGAAACATGACCCAAGTTATACAGTTACATCCTCTGAAAAAGAGTAGCAACTCTCTCTTTCTTTAGCATCTGATAGGGTGGGGCTGGGGGGGGGGGGTGGTGAAGAAAGAAGGTTTGTTATGAAATTCAGAATTCAACATGAATAAAATGATAGAAACCTAAGGAAAAACATTTGCCTACTTTCACTCCTATTCATGAATAGCTTGTATTCATATCTCTTCCAGGACCACTTTCAGTGCTTGCATCCACTGTAACAAACAAATGCCATGGAGTCTGATTAGGAGCCCATAAAGAAGGATGGCATTAGAGATTCCCACTGCAAGTGCACACCTGAAATCAGCTGAAATCAGATCACATCAACAGGTTCCATGTAAGCAATTCCCTTATGAGTGATGCTGAGACACTTGTCAAAAATTAATGGGAAAAATATATGAAAAGAGATAAAACCTCACATCAGGTGTAGAACTATCTTACTGAGCTCCATCAATCACATAAGAAAGCAGACAGCTGGCATGTTGTTAAATGATAGGGCTGGAGAGAATTACTGAGCACCATTCCTGTGGGAAGAAGTACTAAAGAAAACCCACTGCACAATGACAATATGAACCAAACATTAGGTTCTTCACTAAATGGAAAATTCCTAGGGGAATATATAAAACAATTTCCCAAAGGAAATAACTCCGTAGCAAAGCTTACTGTTAAAGGAATTGGAGGAAGAAATGCCTGCTACCCTTGCAGTGCAAAGAAACTATGAAGAACCAGGAAGATGTGCTCTCTTGCTTTCTTTTGGAGCAAAAACAGGAACACAGCTGTTAAAAACAGAGTGAGATCCACTAAGACAAACACTAAGATGAGGTGGCTAATTTCCCTTTAATTTCCTTTATAAAACCTAGATAAGGTTTTTGCAACATATATGCTTATAAATGGCATCTTTTTACAGTGTTCGTAACACTTCAAGGTGTTAAAAATATATATAAAAAAATAGACAGCAGTCAATTTCATGTGATGAGAATAATTTTTCAGATTTCACATTAAGATTGAAGTACTGAATTCAAAAGAGCATTTGGGACTTAACACGGCACTGAGCGTTGAAGGATCTCGTTTGAATTTTTTATATTTACAAATTTAAAAAGCATAGCAACTAATTCTGTGAGTTAGATATTGGTCATTTCCTAAACAGACACACTTTGTTAATTCTACATGAAGGGCGTTTCCAGCATTTCACTATCACTTGGAGTTAATTTCTACTACTTCCTACAGGGAAGTCTTCCAGTTAAAGGCACAGTTTCTTTCTTACAGCACGCACAAGGTTAACTGTACATACACTGAAGTTTCCTCAGCTATCAGTTTGACTCTCCACATACTCAGTTGACCAAGCTTTAATTGCCACTTCACAGCATTGCTGCACATTCTAGTCTGCATATCATTTGCTTGATTAGCACTGTGCATCTCAGTATGCCTCCCTGCCAAGTTATATACACAAAAAAATGTTTACTAGAAAGTTATTGCTTCAAAAAGTCTCTCTAATGCAGTTAACTTCAGCTGGGGGAAAAAAACATCATTGTATCCTGCAGTTATCTTTTCTAGTGTGATCTAAGCACTTTAACTGAAATAATTTTCTTAAATATAGTATATGAAGGTCAAACTTCTAGTCTTGGTTGTTTTGGATTTTTTGCCAGCAAGTGTAAAAACACAGATATTTACTCCCCAGTTGTTCTATAGTAATTCTGTTAAAAAATTAAATCTTGTCCAAATATAAAAAATAAAATTGACGCCACTATAATGAAGCCAGATATTTTGCTTAAGTCAAAGTAAGCTTCGTCACTGACTTCAACCTGAGATTTTACCTGAGGAAAAAAGTCAAATGCAGAAAGTAAAAAAGCTAGAAAAATACACTTCCTCTATTAGATAATCCTAATTCTTAATACATAATTATATACTAATAAACTAAATAGGCATAATTCTTAATACATAATTCTATTCTTAAATAGTAGTTTTCTGTGTGTGGATGCTATCAGCTGCTATCACTCATACCACTATTCACAGAAACAGAAAAATTGAAACAAACTGAACCAAAGGTTACCCTGATAATTCAGTTGATAAAAAGTAGCTCTGTATTAAATGAAAACAAATCTTTCCCCCCAAGTTAATATTCAGCATTTTCAACATTCGAAGATCACTACCATTATCAGGAGTTATTATCAGAGTACTGACGGACAAAATCCCTTTCAAAATGGCAAGGGGGTACTTCTGTCAGTAATTATCCCTGCTAATTGGAAACTGCCCTTTTTCATTTAGTCCCTTCTAGTGAGTGCTCCTCTTATCTGTTTTTCTCCATGTGATATCCAGCCAGTGCCTCTCTCAATTCCCCTATTGCTCTATTTAACAGAGTTAGCCCTCCATAATCACTTGTTTTCTTTTCAAATGTCTTCCAATTTTCAATATGTTTCAACTGGGTATTTCTCAATTTATTTATTATCAATCTATGAAAATAATACAAAGTATTTTTTTTTGGTCACTTGATATAACTGGTGGATGAGTTAGGAGCATATCTTATGCATGACAGGGCACCAGAATACTCCTTTTCTTTCAGCTTTGATGGTGATGTTTCACAGCTGACATACAAACAGTCTACAAAAAGGTTTTGTCTGAATCTGTAATCCATCAAGAGGTCTTTGAAAAGCAGCATAGCTTTTGTCCCCTCTCCTTTTTCTTCAGGTACTCCCCTGTCTTTTTCTGATGATTTTGCAAAATTATATCCATAACAGTCAAAATGGAATATAAACTATATAGAATAACAACAATCCTCAACTTATAGCATTTTTCTTAACCACTGCACAATAAAATTCAAAAGCATATAATCAGTAAGGAGTATATTTTTTAATAGTTTAAACTAAGCATAGTTTAGGAAGAGAAATAAAATCTCCTATCTTTCCATGGAGTTGTATCAAGTATTATTGATTGTATTGTACTCCTACATAACTTTCTAACAAAATTCCATTTTAGCCATTCCATTATTTTATCCATGACTAATGTCAGACCAGTATCCTTACATTTATCTCACTTGAATATCAACTTTACCCAGTTCTCTGGAACTGCCTTCCTCTGTTGCTTCTTACTGACCTTACTTGTACAGGGGATTGTTTGTCCAAACTTTTAACATTCTTAAACATGAGCTAAACTATCACTGAGGATTTTTAAAGGTTTACAGTAATGTTTAATATTCTCCTTAGTGACTGCTAGAAACTATTACATCATTTGATTGGAACAAAACTTTTCCCTTTAGATCAATGACGAATAGATATTCAACATTTCTGCTTCTTGAAGTTACCATGTCACATCACAGCTGACAAAAAAAAAACCAATAAAGTAACACTTCTAATGGTAAAAAGTATCTAATACGGATGTACCAGTCTCAAATAACTGAAACTTTTCAGGTTCTGAAAGATTTAAATGCACAATAATATTCTAACATCCTTGTTTGCAGAATGGCTCCCTCATACTGACCCGTCTACATGCATTTCAAAACTGATTAGAAGAAAGCTTGAGGAAAAATATGCTATTAACTAATTAACTTAAGTAGGCAGGGGATCAAGCAGGTTTCTTCCCCATTGTGCTACAGTGTTTCAACCCTATCTTCTGTTCTCAACCTGACGGATACTTCTACGAGACACACAAATACCTCTGCACTAAAGAAAACTCACACCTGCACTAAATGTATTCTTAGAGCCTTTCCTAATCTGTGTCACAAATGTAACAACAACTGAATTTCTATTTCCTTCCATTCCTTTATGCTTCAGAGACATCTGATGTCGCAAGTTCAGTAAGCAAAATATCAGCTCACTTGCTTTCAGTTAACCAATAAGGTAATTTACAACTCACAACTCATTTTTTAGAGAGTTCATTTTGTATACACTGAAACTGTAAACATTATTAGCAGTGTGTTCTTAAATTTTGTATGATGAGAAAAATATCTCAGTATGTATACAGATTTTTTTAGTATGTAAATGCATTGTGGAAAGTATTTGAAAGCATCAGAGGCATTTATGACTACAAAACTGATGTGCTTGTCAATTTGTTACAAGATAATTATACAATCAAATAAGGTCTTAAGTCACTTTATTTTACAGTATTCAAATATCTGATTATACTATGAAAGCTTCAGGTAAATTGGAAGCATGGGGGCAGTTATGTTCCACAGTAATACAGCACTGCTGTATTAAAAGGTGTTCACTTCCCTGTAAGGGTCAGATTTGGTTTATATTGCATGGCCCTCTAAATCAGCTGGGACAGTAGTCGTACTCAGGATTTCTCACGCAAGTTAAGAGTTGCAGGATTCAACCACTGAAGATTCCTGGGTTTCATTTTCCACAGCTAGGGAGACTAGAGGACAGAATATTTATAGAATAGGATATTTTGAGAGAGAAAGAATTTGTATTTTTTTTCCATATATGGAGAACATACATTCTATATATAGCATAGAAAGGATATTTTTAGGGACACATCTTCACTGCTGCAAACTATTCTCACAAGAAAGCAATTAGAATTTAATTTGAGTAATTGTCAGGCAGATCATGAGACTTCTGTGTCTGGTCTTTTCCTATTAACTTTTTCGAGTCCAACAAATAAACAGCTTTTCCCTCTATCTCAGTACAACTACCTTTATTGATGTTTAAATAATTGATGATGTGAATACAGGTACCAATATACTTGTCAAAACAAATATATTCCACATATTACTCTAGATCCCTATAATTGACAGGCTAATACATTAAACCATGGTACCATATACTTTGTGGGAAGTAAGAAAAGTATATGTTCTCATTACATATTCACTACTTTACTTCTCACTCTGCCTGCTTGGCAGCCCATGAAATTATTTTATTGTGAAAATGTCCAGTTTTAAAACTAAATCGGACTGTCTAATCTTTTTATGTAATATCTTGTTTTCATTCCCACCATGTTTTTCATATCACTGCTAGAACATGGCAGCCTAAATTTTTTCTCATTCCAACACAATTTCTAATTGCTTTAGAATGCATTACTTGAATGGTCTTTAATTTGAGTAATTAATTTGGATAACTTTTGGATAATTTTGATTTGCTGTATTTTTTGAGTCTTAACTCATTCTTCTGTTAATAAAAGGTATGCTTTGATTTTGCTTAAGATCATTTAATTATCATATAGTATAGCACCAAGACCTACAGGCAGTTTTATGACTTCATTACCCTAAGTGGTATCAGCTTCTTATCAAAAATTCTGCATGCAAGCTTAATTAAAACATGATGGCAAACAAAGAATGAGTTAATTTAAAATGCAAATATAAAACATATCCTAAGGAGAAAGCACAGGCTGTACATCACTACAGGCTCTATACCAAAGTACAACCCCTCATTAGGTTATTTAAGTGTCCAGCAAAGAACTGTTTTGCAAACAGGTCAGAATTTGTACAAGTCCTTGAAAGAAGTTGGGATCATAAAGGGCAACTTTAAAAGCAATGGTCCTCCACCCCCACTAAGTTAATGGGAATGGCAAACACATTCCTCACAGCAGAAGGTGACCTTTATTGTTTTTCTAATTGGGTTTCTGTGTCTTCTTCACGCCAGGGAAAATTCTGTCTCAAACTGACAGACTTTTTACAGCCACCTGGTTCTGATGAACAGGAATACATCCACGTGAGAAATGTCAGTGAACTTCAAATGGCATATTGTGCACTCCGACCTCTGAAGTCAAACGTACATGCAAATAAAGCCCTGAAATGTTTCAAGAAAGCAATTTCTACTGGTGCATATGAAAATGCAAATTGCAGGAGATTAGCCTAATAACTCACAAATGCTGACCTTAAAATAATCTGCTTCTAATTCCCCCTTAATTTAAAACCAAATATTTTAATAAGCAGGTTCCTTATCAACTGCTTTCCCCCTCCATATTTTTCCCCTCTTAACAGGTATAGTATTTTTCTACAGTGTTGATTTGATGATGTTTTCCCATCAATGGAAATTAAGCAATGATTCTGCCAAAGAAACAGAAAACTTTTTGAGTAAATTATTTTCTTTACGCATTTAGCTGCCTTCAAGCTTTCAGAACAAGACTTACTACCTTCTTTTTAACCTTTATCATTTGATATAGTAGAAATTTTACCAGCTCTTCGTATCTCATGTGGAGAAGAACAATGTCACTGGGCACATTTTCCTCTTTGTCCTAGTTAGCACAATTAAGACCTTTTAAATGAGTATTTTAACAAGTATATTCTTGATTCCACATCTTTATCTCAACTTGTCAACAAGCTCTGCTCCCCATGGAAACAAACAATAAAAGACTAACTTGACATCTTTAACAAAGGTTCTGTCCTTCAAAGACACTGGGGTGAAGAAGCAATTTAATTAAGATGGGAAAAGAAGCTGCCAATCAAATTTTAAAACACCATTCATTAGATGGGTTAATAGGTAAAAAGAGTGCCACAATATCTGGAATCCAATCTCTTTCACTGCTGCAAGCAATACCTCATTGAACACAAATTGCTAAAAGGATTGACATAATATATTTTGGGGGAGGGAAGGGTTAGAAATGTTCACATATTCCAGTGAATCACCCTGCCATAATCTTGCAAAGTAAGACTGCTGTATACCCCTTGGGCAAACACCTGTTTACGAATTGGGACGTATCATTAAACGTGACTTCACCTTCTTTTATGCTCCATGCCAAATTCAGTACAACTCACTTGGGTTATGCCAGACCAGCATTCCATTCCCATGTTCTGGACAATTCATTGCAACCTTCAATTTGACTACTTATCTAAGGTGTTTAAAACAGTGCCTGAAAACAGGGAAAGAAACAGAAACTGCTTTCAGATTTTCCACCTCAAGAAATGGTGCCACTAGCTTAGTTAACACAAGCACACCCTCAAAAACTACAAATGAATGAAGCAAATTATCAACTCACAAATTGTACAGCACTTCTCATTTATCCATTGATGATGTCATAGAAATTTATAGAGTAACCTTCTTAAACACCAAAATACAAACAAACATGTCAGAACACAGTGGAGAAAACATTCTACTCTGAAAATTACTCAAAGGACTAAAAAAAGCTTTTTGTCATCAATGGCCTTTTGGCCAAATTCAAATATGCAGATACTTACATTTTGTAGGTTTTGCTGAAAATTAACCATCTCTAACAAATAATAAAAAAGTAAAATGATGACATATCTATTCCTTTGAACAACATCAGTACGAGTCACGTGCAAAATCAGAAACCTAATTCAATAATATACAAGCTAGTTAAGTACCATAGATTGATATTCAAATGCACCAAATCTCTTCCAGTAAGTTTGGAGAATATGAATACTCTAAACACCTTAAAGCTCACTGTTATTTCAGGTACCTAAATAAGGCCTAGGAACCTACAGTATATTATGTCAAATTTGAAAGTGTAAAGTCTGGTACTTTTCATATACAAAACATTCACCCATCTGCCATTTATTTCTGTACATTCTCATTATTCTTGTTATTTCCATCAGTCATGTCTTCTTTTGACTGTGCTGTAGAACTGTAGATAACCATGGTTAGAAATAACACAAGAAAGACTGATGGAACATTATAAATACACACTGTTTCAGTTGTAGTGGGCCACATCCTGCTTACTAGGGAGATGTTTGCTTTCTGCAAATATACCGCAAATGCATACCATCTAAGCCAAAATGGGGGTCACTTCCTACATTGCTTCCTCAAGTATCAAAGACTTCAAACCAGCGAAGCCAGCTCTGGGCCTGCAAGATTCCCTACTAGTCTGTCCAACCTGTCTCTACCATCCCAGTGGGCACAGCAGGCTCTGCTTTGCCCCCACTGCACTGCCCCTCACAATTCTCCACAGCACACGAAGCCTTCGAGTAGTCACAGATGCCAAGATCTCAACAAGCTCTAGTGGACATCTGGGACATGCTGGCATGTTGTCCCCATATGCTATTTTTGAGGGAGCGCTGGAGTCTCTCTTTAAAAGCACTGTGGTCACAGGGTCTATAACACATCCCCATCCTCCATCCCAAGAACAGCTGCCCTTGAGTGATTCGGAGTGAAATAAAATTCACTTTGAAGCCCATAACAGCCCAACAGGAGGTAGAGAATTCCCAAAATTTCCCAAACAGGTTACACACGTTCTTTTTCTGGTGCTGAATATTAAGAGGCAAGATATAAATGTGCTAGCTAATGCTTTCCTTAAGTTTTATGCCAGGCAGGTCTAATGATTGCACTCTCAGTGTTTTTAACTATGAAGACATCGTATTGATTTTGTAGTTTAGGCCCAATATTTACATTCAGGTTTTCTATTTATTAATGAAAATATAAATTAAAAAAGCCACACATTTTAAATCTGAGAAAACTATTGCTAGGCACTTGATAAAATAAATCATCAAAATAATTAAGATTTCATTCATATTACAGTGTGTTCTGAGTAGTATCTATATGACAGCAAGGATTGAGCACTATAGCAACAACTTCTGTGTAAAACCTGTTTAACAGCTAAATCCCATGAATTTAAATCCACCACTGAGCATGTGAACAATGTTGTTTCTCTGCTGCAGCTCTGACCTGAATATTAGGGAAAACATCTCACCTTATTTGCTTTTCACTTGAAACAAGGGGGAAATCACTTATACTTAATGTTTCTTGGTAGTTCTGATCTTCAAATGATACCTGTACTTTCAGAAGCTAGGGGAAGTAGTGAACCTTGAGGAATGTACCACTTGTGGAATTAAATTGCAGTAGTAAATGACTTTTGAAAGTATTCTCAGAGATCATCAGTAAACTGTGTAAATGTAGAGGAACCAGTAGGAAAATAAAAGGGTCTGTAGGGAATACATTTCCCATTTTCATTAGTCACATCTAGCATGGAATAAAAAAAATATACCCAGACAACAACACGCAATACCTCCTTATGAGGGCATACCAAATAACAGTATTAAATTTTAAACAATTCTGAAAAATTGAAGGTTGAAAGACTTCACTATGAAAAAGAAAAAAAAAGTATTGCATTTAGGCAGAAATAATCAACTGTATAATACAGGGAAGGGTATGTCTAGGGTTATGTAGCAGATCTGCAGAGAAGGATTTCAGCATTACACCGAATCAAAACCTGAAACAAATTCAAAGGTATTCTGCTGTTGCAAAGTAAAACCCACAAACAGAAGAGTGCAATGTATAAATGATGATTTTGTATATATATATACAAATAAAATAAACATTTTATAAAAGTTGAAAGCATTCTTCCATTTTGCTGGAAATGCATGAAAGAACAGGAGAAATTCTTTACTGTGAGTGGTGAGGCACTGGAACATGCTGCCAAGAGAAGCTGTGGACTTCCCATCCCTGGCAGTCTTCAAGGTCAGGTTGGATGCGGCATTGAACAACCTGGTCTAGTGGAAGGTGTCCCTGCCCATAGCAGAGGCATTGAAATTAGATGGTCTTTAAGGTCCCTTCCAACCCAAACCATTCTATGATTCTATGAAAAGACTAAATATTAAAATTAAAGACTCTGTCAATTAACATTCATCATTTCCATGTCACTTCATACGTAGCATTTCCCTCTAGATTTTTTTTTCTGATATCTATGGCTAATTTGTTGTGCAGTTCATTAAGCAAAAGTTACTTACAAAAAGGTGGAACACATTTTTGCATTTTAGATTAATGAGCTGGGGGAGACACAACTAAATCTTTTACTCGTACAGATTAACTGCAGTGTATTACAGTTGCCAGGAGATATAACCATTTTTCTCTGTGTTCCCAAGGATTACACTAAGTATTGCTGAAATTCCTGAACATTGCTCAGAAACAGTTTAAAACAAAACATTTTATCTTAGTCTTTGCTAGAAACTAGCACTAATGCTTTAACCATTTTTTTTCAAAAAAAACCCATAGAAAATAAAAAAAGTCAACAATAACTTTTTCCACAAAACTCAAGTCTTCTTTAAAAGTAATTTCACGCATCATCTCATAATCTACAAGCTTGAGTATCTAACTATACAAGATCTGTACATCCAAACATAAGAATTCTGTAAGTAACTTACTACATCATAGATTTGAAAGACAGCACTAATGCCTTGGAATAATGCAAAAGAAATAAGAGCTCACGTTCTCCAACGTGGCTGAGCCTGGTGCAATTGGTGCATTATGCTGCCTTTCAGCAGAAGTGAACCAAACCACTTAAATTTTGTTAACTGTAGCCACGGGAACCCTGCAGCTAGTCCCAATTTATCTACTCTCAGGGGCACTCAAGCATGGCCCTACATAGGTGTCTCAGGAGTAACTGGTATTTCTCTGTCCTCTAGAAGGATCTAACAAATCAAATCTAAGAAGGTAAGTACAGATGGCACAGGATTCTCCAGCCACGACATGAACAGGTCAGTCAGGTGCAATTCAGCTCTAGCCCAGAAATTTTACTGAGGTGCTTTTAGCACTGTGTATACCCAGTGAGCTTGGGCACAGCATTTCACACCACGAGTTCAGAATTGCAGCACAAGCAGAATTAACTCATATAAATGCAATAATAAATAATACATGCCTGTAACAGATGTGTAGACAAACCCTACCAAAAGCAGAACTCTCACAGCTTCATCTTTGATATTGAAACAGTATTGTCACAGAGCCAAGGATCTTACCAAATAGATAAAATGTTGAAATGTAGTATATATATGATTGCAATTTTAATTTTAGCTCACATTTCTTCATTATCACTAAAGGAAGAAAGTGGCTGAGTATTGAAAAACAAGTGCTTCAACTCCTGGCTCAACTCGCTGTCATCAGTTCCTCACGCGCTAACTAACTAGAATAAAATCTCACACCTCAGTCTCAAGTGACAGATCAAAACTATAATGTAAATTATCCAAAGAATACCTCTGTTCCACCCCATTTCTGTCAAATTATATAATATATTAGGTCTAAACAAAAGAAAGTGGAATACGTGGGTGATGTACAGCCATGGCTCAATCCAGCCATGGAGACAAGGCTGTCCCACCTGTTTTATTATGAACACTTCACACGTAAAACACATTCCCACCTAAAACATTTGAAACATTCTAGAAATCAAACAGAATTTACATTGCTAGAGGTATTCTACAGCTATCTTTATAAACTCTGTGTTCTATATACATATGAATATATGCACACAAATACCTATTTGCACACACTATATATAACATAACATACTACCCACTATATAAATATACATCCACATATCAGCTATATAAAATTAGCATGAAGAGTCCATGCACTTCTCACAAAATTATTGTGAAATTAGGTCACAAATGAATACTATTTTCATGGGTTTTTTTCCTTCTAATTATACTCCTTAACAGGGCATACTGCCTACACTAAACAGAACTGGCCCTTCTCAACAAGACCAAAGTGATGTTATAACACATTTTTCAGAAGTGAACTGCAGCATAATGCAACTAATATGCATGGAGCACACTCTCTCAGGACTAGTATTCTGCTTCCAGAAGAAGGGAGGCCCACTTATGCAGCTGACCTCCCATCCTGAGAGGTATTAGGACTCCTCCTCAAACTACCGAGTTTCAATCCTGGCATAACTCCAGTACTGCACTCGTTTCATAAACGTGCTTTCAGAGCCAAGACATCTGCGTACTTCAGTGACATGCAAGTTATAAAAGGAGTGTTTATATCCAACTTCAGCATAATGTGAAAGTTTAGCAGCCACAAGACAGCTTTATACAGTGACTGGACGTTACTTAAAGGCTTCATTGTACTTCCAGTGACAGTACTCAGCAAAATAACTAGAACTCTATAAATTAATTACACTTTCTTCTAATAATTACTAAACTCCCCTGGGTTTATAAATAAGGTGGCCCAAGCACAGGGAAACATGGCAGGAAGCCCAAAGACTGATTTAAAATTTATCCCTACTGACCAGTACTTCCCATTATCATTGTTCACTGCAGGAAACAAGAAAGTAAGCTTCAAATCATGCAATATGCAGCCCTGCAGCTGCTGAGCTGCACAGCTTTCAGAGTGTGCTTTGTCCCAAGAGCCAGTTCTCTGATGGGGTAACACGAAGGGACCAAACTGCTTTCATGCCCCCAAATCCTATTCCTGACATGGTGTTTAAAGCCTTCACTCCTGTCTCCCCTCATAGTTACTCTTCCTACATGCATCATTCACTCCAGCAAACTCAATTTACATTCAAATGCTTTACCAATGGTTTGAAAGGAATGAAAAAAAAAAAAACAGTCTTTTCAAATATCTGTCTAGCTTTTTCAGACAATAATGGTACATACCGCTTGCCTACAAGAATTACTTACTCGTCTTCCAAAAAAAAGCTGGACACACAGAAAACAACTTATAAAATGCATTATTACAGTGTTTATAAAAAGCCACTGCTATGAGCTTAGAGTGTAAATATGTTTTATCATCATTCCTCATCATCTGAATCTAGATGGAAAAGTCACAACTGCTAACAGTGATACCTAGATAGATACCATATTGGAAAAGGAATGCATGAGTAAGGATGAGAGAAAACATCTGAAAAAAGCACCATTTGTACCTAACCGTCCATGGAAGATGTTCCAGCAGTCGCATCAAGACTGTGCTAACTCTGCTTGTTGCTTTCAGCTATAATGCTCCTGCTCTCATTTGCTAAAAATTTCCATTTTAGATTCTTAAATACATAGTTTATTTAAATCTATTGTGAAATGTGTAGGAGTACACCCTTAAATAAGTGAAGAATAGAGTCATTACAGGACCTTAGTAATTTGACAGAATAATCTATGTAATCTTTGCTGATCATAAGTTATTATATATTTTAGTATTATCAATCATACCTGCCTACTTTTGCCTTTCCTTTAAACCTTCTAAGGAAAGAGTGGGACTTTAAGTCATTTTCAGTAATAAAAAGAAAAGGAGAAGCATGCAGTACCAGTTTGGAAAACTCTATAGATGCTTTATTTCCTCAGAATAGCTAGAAAGCACATTCCTCTTCTCCCTTTCACCTTGCAGATTCCCACTGCCGCTTGCATCTTCCCATGACTTTCTATACACATACCCCACATTCCCTGTCTGGTGGCTTTCACGCTCCTCTGCACAAATTTCCTTTCACTGCACACATTCCCTTCTACTCAACAATTAATATATGTCCAATACACCCCTTTCTATCTCCATAACCATTTACATTCACTGAAAAATACCTGAAGGGATAAAGCAGGCCTGATATAAACATTTAACAAAAATTGGGATTTCATAACTTCTATCAAGTAATTAAAATTTTAGATTTTCATCATAATTCTTAGGGAAGTTTGTCAGCAAGCATCAAACAAATAGTGGTTTCAAGATGGTTTACAAATTGATATAAATTTGGCAGGTCTCCATTGTTTTTCACCTCGCTCCACTGATTGCCAGGCAAGATAGTAAACTGCCTTTTTCCACAAACAACGAAATAAAATCCCCATCTCAAATGTGTGATTCTGCTCCATCTTAATGGCTCCTTGAAATGTTTTATGGCCTTTCTAGATATGCCCAGTGCTAAGGCAAGTGTAAATAAATTCAGAAGTCTTTGAGAATACAATATTTAAATACGGTATACAAAGCTTCTTCTGTGGAGCTGGGGTCAATACTCAATACATTACATTTTCTGAGACAGCTCTACTGCCTCCTTTTCATAAAGCCTTACTTGTAGAGTGGGGAAAAATGCCTTTTCCTATGAAAGAGCTCATCTGCTAGCACTGCAATGAATAGGACATTTTTAACTACAAGATGAATGTAGTGTGAAATGAACACAGGTATCTATGATCCTCCCTAACAGCTCTAACAGCAGTTGTGTTATGAATATTTAAATAAACATCTGGATTCCCTTTAGAATTTAGCTGTGAAGGGAATGCTATACTGAGAATGGTGAATTGAGAACAAGGATTCAGACATTCTTCTGATGCAAGAAATTATTTGTTACATGGTTCATGTATCTGTAATGAATACAAAAAAATACCTAAATAACAGCTGGAAAAAAAATAACCGAAAATGCAAATTTTAACATTTTCATTTTGCAGAATATTTGGCAATTTAAAATCTCAAAGCAAAGTATTAAAACTTTCCAGTAGAATTTAGAAAGCTATTCAATTTTCAAGCCATTTAATTTTGTGGGGTTTGAGTTTTGAAATGGTCATGCTACCAACGTGCACAATACAAAATCATTTAAAATCAAAAAATATGAAGAGTGGTAAATCATAATTCAAGTGAGACTTAATTTAGCTTCATTTCAAAATACTACCTTTACAATTTCCTCCTTTAGTCTTAGGAAATACAAATCACTTTAAATTTTTAAGTGAACCAGAAATATTTACATATGTTCCATACAGAAAAAAATTGAATAGAACATTCTGACAACTACAAATAATTCTGAAATTTTAGTGACTTGGCATTTTCAGATTAAAAAATACTCTGTCAGAAAAGCTAAACAGCTCCAGAGAAGAGACATAATGATCTCCAGAGTAATGAATAATGTAGTGTATATATAGGGAAAGTGTAAAAAACTCAAAAGATGAGGTAAATGTGGCAGAGAAAAAGAAAGAAAAAAAAATAGAGCAAGAAAGAGGAAAGAGATATATCTGCAGTAGATGCCAGAAGGAAGTGGATCCTGGACATCTAGATTTGTAGGTGTTAAGAGACATTGAATTAAAATAAAATCGTAGAAGAAAATACCATGAAAGTAGTAACCTTACTTCCAATTAAGGCTCAAAATATTTTGAAAACTATCCTTTTCAGATGACAATTTCTGCTATGAAATCACTGCCCTAAATATGCTTTTGATATTGCAATAATGCAATAACCTGGAGGTGGAACAAAACATCCAATATGGTAGTAGCAATGGCTTTAATTGTGGAGTACAGGTTCTCCTATTATTTCATCCATAAGGCTCTATATGAGCTGTTTATATCTGTACAGTCTCAGTGTACTTCAGTAAAACTTTCACTTCAAGGAAAAAAAAAAACATATGAACATAAACCATAACAGGCCCTCGGCAAAGCTCAAGTGCTCCCAAATATCTGCACGGCCCACCTTAGTCCAGTTCTACTAGCAGCGCTCTGCTGCTTCCTCATCATTTACTAACAGTCCTCACAAAGAGGTTTTTTTGCACCTCTGCCACACTGGAAAACTGATGTTTGTGTTTAATTGAACATTGCTGTTCATCAGTCTTCCTACTGCCGTTTACTACTACCATCCCACAAGCCTGTAATGTAAAATTTGTGAAGATACAGAAAATTCCATTTTCTTGTGATTCCAAGTTTATGCCTTCACGACTAAAAATCAAATATTGCTTTAAATGGATGATAAAACAGGAGTCACGTGTGGATCTTAAGCTACATTTGAAGGAATACTCAACACTGCTAGAAGAAAGCATGACATGAGCAAAATGATCTAACACTGTCCGTCAAGTTTTTTACATTTAGAGGACGTATTTTTGCAGATTAACCTGCTAATCTGTTATTTTTCCTAATGTTATACACAGCTGTAAGCCTCCAGCTCTAGTACCTTTGACCAGAAAAGCGTAAGGACCAAAATTCAACAAGTCAGCCTGGTAGATATATGATTCTTCAACTACACTAAAATACACAGCAAAATTTTGATGCCAAAACAATATTCATTCCTGTTGTTGGGTTTTTTCTACCTTTTTTTAATTATTGGAAAGATCATTGTTTTTTTGTTTCAAGAGGAATTGTAAAATCAACTATCTAGAACAAATTCTCAAAGGATTACTAACTCCAACAAATTGAACAAAACATTAAAAATGCACTTAAAAATAATATTTCAAACATTAATATAGAGCACAGTTCACAAAAATAACGTTTCCATAAGAAAAAATTGCCGACATCCACCAACAATAAATACTTGAAAAATTGAACAGAGAAAGAAAGGTAGATGGAAAAAGAATTTCCTAAGATGACACAAATTCTTTATTTTACTCAGTATGATTAAAGAAAGATTGAGACTCAATGTCCTCTTAATACACTATCACTTGCAAATAGCACTTACCACTTAAGTTGCACTTTTAGTGCATGCCTAGTTGTACCATTTACACACTAAAATGTAGCAACTTAAGACTGTAAAAGCTGTCTTAGTAAAGCTGAAAAAACATCCACATCTCACAGTATATTCACTGGATTACGTTGCCCACAATGCAACTAACTACATGCAATATATAAATCCTAAACATCTAAGTGACAGAGACTGCCTGCTGGACCTAATTATTTATTTTCAGCTGCTGTGTTATCAGCTGGAAGTAAGCAAGGAAAATCTGTCCCTAAGTATATTAAACTTAAAAGAAAAGAAAAACTGTTTACACAACAAACACAAAATTATATGCTAGCTGCTAAATTCCCTTGGTGTTATTTGGTATCTGCTAAAAGCATACTGGTAAGGTTTGTATGCAATCAGTTTGTGTTACCAATAAAATGTACCTTCCTCAAACTAGGAATAATTAATATGTATCACCTACCATATTTCTAAGTAATTTATATCTACTATTTCTAAGTAACTTATATATTAATGTTGTTGTATATATTAACATAAAAAATTACTTTAAAAACTAAATGCTAATTTTCATTGAATTGAGTAGCACCTAAAAAAAAATCTCATTTGCTGGACTTCATCTGAATTTTACATCTGTATCGATCCTGACTGAAGACCCTGGCACACAAGGAGTCTGTGAGCCACACATGTCATTTGCAGAGGCCAGTGCTCTGCTGCCTGCCCAGAGTGGTCTTCAGGGTTGTGGGGCACAAAACCCACAGGACAAATGCAACCAAGCCACTGTGCAGAGTGGTCTGCTGGCAGCTCCACCTCTACACCAGCAATTGTACCACTTCCATGGCCTTGTCTTTACCTGAAAGTGCAGTAAAGTTTACAGAGAACATTGTTCCTTTCTTTTTTTTTTTTTTCTACAAATGACAGAGTAGTTTCCTTGTTTTCCTGCAAAATCCTTTAACAGCTGGAATAGCCCAAAGTGAGAATCTCTTCCAAAGCTGTTGTCTGACCAGCACACTGCACATGTGTTGGAGGTAGTGTTGGGGTTCGCAGTATTTGAAGAGATGCTTCTTACAATGTTAGCTCCAACAAACAGCTTTGGGAATGATGCCTTTCACAGTCTGAGGGCTGGTTTTATTGGGATCACAACTGACCGGCAGCTTCCAGTTCAAACCAACATCTCATGGCTATATTGTCTGCACATCTCTACTGCTGACTTAGCACACTGCAGCCAGGAAGACCATGGTAGCTTGGGGCTATACAGTAGCTCCTGCTACCCACTAAAAGACTCAGAAAGCCAAATCCAGGAAAGCAACTAATTGATGCTGTGCATCTTTACACAGGACCCTTTACAGAGGGGTTAAAGCACTACCCTAGGAAGTCGGTTTCCAACCTCCTTAATTCCTATTAAGCTTTCTAATCATCAGGATGAAAAGACTCTGGAATGGCACCCACCAAAGTTGGACTCAAATGAAGTAGGGAATGCAAAATTTATAATGCCAGAAAATAAATTATACAAACTGCAAGGCAGTGAGAAGAAATATCTTATAATCCACTGAGCTTTTTGGCTATGCTATGTCCTCCTCTGGCCAGACTAAATTCTTTCCCCATAACTGTCCTATTCACTGGAATGCATTCAGATGTAACTACTATTATGAAGGTCAAATACCACATAAGGTATGGTAAAAATCTTTTTTTCTCATATGCTGGATAATATCAGGAATAGGGGGGCAAGAAATACACTGGGGATGGGTTTTCACTGATTATTGAACCATTTAGGTGAAGCCTCTTCTCTGTTTTTATATGCAAATAGATTCATCCTATTTTGATTAATTCTTTAAAAATTAACTGTTATAATTTTCTGACATCATATATAAGCCTGCTGCAATTAATGAAGAATTATTTTAAGCACTCAGTCTACTCAAGCATGTTTCTGAAAACCTGACTATACATGTGAGGCAATCGTTCAAAGTCTATTCTGTAAAAACAATGGTAAAATCAAAGCAAACCTGAATATTTAAGCCTTTACTGAAAATAGTAACTTACCCAGATTTTCTATATTACATCTACTCAACATCTCACAATTTTACTATAATGAAGACATGACTTTACCACTGTAAATAACTGAGTTTTCTCTACCTCATTTTTATTTAAGCTCTAATTATTATTATATTAAGGTCAGTGTACTATTGACATAAGTTCCAGCACGCACATTTCCTTCTCAGAGAAACAGAAAAAAATTGCATGTATATGAGAGAAGTATCTTTCAGAACATCGAGAGCCTGTTGAAGAATGTTGGTCTAGTTATTCTCCAAAAGGCTGAGCAAGTCTTTTCCCCAACTCCAATAAAGACCATAGTACAACCATACCTCTTGGAATAAGCACATACTTTAAACCAAATATACCCAACTTCCCCCACCATCATTCTTTAAAAGAGACATTTTTATTTCCCGTTCCTTTGGTATACTCTTCCTTGACTATTGAATCTATTCCTTTTGTCCCTCAAGCTGTCTGTTTTATTCATTCCATCTTATTTATGCCTTAAAATCTAGAGACTCTTTGCCACCCTCATCTCATTTTTCCAGAACCGTGGGAGTCAGTCTGGTTGATCTGTGAGCTTCCAATTTCCCCAAGAGAACTCCCAACCTTGTTCAGGCTCTCCCTGTCTTCAAAGATAAAAATCCAAAGATTTTTCACAGATGCCAACCATTTCTCCTTCATGACATATCTACCTTGAAGCATGGGATGTTTTTTTTAAGTATTCATACCAAGAAGAGACTATCTCATTGTTTACACAGCTGTTTTAAAAAAATGAAAACATTTGAAAGAAAAATTCTTCAAGCTTTTAATTTTATTTCATTGTAATTCCACATCCTATGCATTAAGGAACTAAGATATTTTTTAAATTAATCTTTATTCATCTGTCTAAAGCTTCCAAATTTTTTATGACCTAGATTCTCAGAAAAGTGAAGTCTACTTCTCTCAGAGGAAAAGATACAAACCCTAAGTATTCACCTAAGTACACCAGGCCCAAATCAATCAGTGAACAAACAGATTATCGGAGAATCTGATGAACGATTCAGGCTGGGCCTGTGGTACATGAAAAAAAGTTCCTGTACTAAATTATAAAGAAGTAAATCCTAGATTCAAATGAAAAAGTTCTTTTTTTGTACTAGCATTAGGCAGACCTTCAGTAATCTTAACCATGCTGAGCAGTTGGATTTAGCACATATTTAAATCAGCTCTATACACAACAATTTGTATTATCAAAATTGTACCCATAGGATCACACTTGTGGACCAAAACGCCAGACAACATTATCTGAAGGCTGGTTTTAATTCTGTTCTTGTTATTTTTGTAATGTGATGGTTTCAGTTATTTGGCTGTTCTAAAGACATTAGCTATAAGGCAAACAAAGATATAATGCATGAACCAAAAATAAACCAGTTCTGGTATACTTTCTGCTTTTCACAATTTGGTTTTATAGGTCTACAGTACACTTACAACTCTCATTTCATTGGGGGGAGGAAGAGGAACAAAGACTGAGCAGTATCAGTCGCAGTTCGCTCCGTCTTGTCACTAAACATGAAAGGGGATCTGAATGACTGCAGAAGTCACTGTACAGAGACTTCACACAAGATTACCACTACAGAATTCAGCATAATGTTGGCATTGCTAATGGGATGAAACTAGAACAGTATGAATAATACATTACATGCACCAATCAATGTTATACTGTAATGGACTGATGGAAAATAAATACTCTTCATGAACACCAAGGAAGAACTTCCAAACACAAATATTTTATGTTTATTCATTTATTATCTTTACTAGATGAAAAGACTCAACTGTGACAAAAGTGTAAAGGCAGCATAAATGTTGCTTTATCTTTACCAAATATTTATTATTGCTTTGAAGCATGACTAGCTTCTGTATTTGCTGGGTTTTCTTCCACTCCCCCTGCTTTCCTTCCCAATTAGGACACACAAAAACCTAAATGCCCCATTCTGCTTTAAATAACTTCTAGGCCTCTAGAAATTATTTGGATTTAAAAACTAAGATAAAGTGGTATGTGTAAAGATACTTTGTCTTATTTTGCCTTGAAGTTCCAGATTTTCTTCCTCTCTTCAGTGCGTCACCTTATCCATCTTTTCTTCCAAGTACAATCTCTATCACATTCCTTCAGCCCTCAGTCTTCCTAAACTCTTCTTACCCAAAAGCAACAACCATTCGCACATATGTACCTCCTTTGAGCTAAGATTGATCTTTTTTCGTCTCACTAGCACTGATAACTGCACCCACCTCTATTGTGGGCTTCACAAACCTATCCAAGGCTTAGGTCTCCTTCCCTACTGCCCCACAACTTCCATGAAGAGCCAGACTGTGCAGATCATAAATACCCCCTTCTAGTTGCAGTGCCTGGAAAAGTAAAAATGAAGACTGCAACGGGTCTGGTATGACGATAACAAAGACATCTCTGTATTCCAGGCCCTTGAAACTCTCCTCCTTCTCTGCATGTGGCTCACGAGCTATAGTCAGACCAGGGTCATATAGTCTGTATTATCACTGAATCAAAAAAACACAGGCACAGCAGATCCTCTTGAAGTTATCACTCCACTTCTCTTTTCCTCATCTCAAAAAAAAAAAAAAAAAACAAATAGTGAGCATGCTCTTTGTAGACACTGCCTTATAACATTCCTCCCACTTGCTGATTTTCTGGAACTACTACTTAGACAAAATGGTTCTCAAAGACTAATGACTTCTTCATATATTAATATCCGAATCAACCTACTGACTCTCACTCATTGTAAGTATCAAGGCATAATAATTATCCCAAAATCTCCTCAATACCAAAACTTTCATGACTATCTTCAAGTTCATTACTTATTATTATTATCATTGTCATCATTACATTTTTGCAGTGATACCTCTATCTCAATCACCTGCAAACCCCGATACTTTTTCAGATTGTGATTTCAGATCTACCAGTGGTCTTCCCAGCAGAATTCATGAAGCAATCAGCACCTAAAAATACAAATAAAAACTACCTGCATAGAAAGCCCACTTGATTGGCAAGTATACAGCTGAACAGAGCCAGCCAGAAGGTAAAGTCACAGGCCAGCTCCTGTCTGCTACCAGTGCCAATTTAAAATATTCATTTTTACAACATTAAGGCAATGCTTCTGTATAACAATGACATGCTGTTTGTCTGCATTTTAAGCATTTTATTTTATCTTTCCTTGCTTCCAACTTCCAAATAGCTAGAGAAAATTAAAAAAAAATCAGAAAAAAAAATCCATCAGTGTGAAGATACCCACTATGTTACCAAAGGAAAGAGAAACACTGTATTAGTCTGTACAACATTTAAGGCAATGATTGGTAATTTAAATTTGGACTGCCTGCAGAAAAGGGTGCCAACTAGAGCATAGCCACACTGTGCTACCACAAAAGAAATGTTAAGAGTAAAAGAATACTGTAGAGCAGGCCTAAAATTAGTCATTGCCACATGTCCCACACCATTTGCAGAGAATTTTATACTTTTCTTCATGGTCCTTATGGCCTGTATTTGTTGACTACTTTTTCTTTAGTCTACAAAAACTAATAAAGTGCTGTGAAAAATTAAGTATTACTTTCACAGGAATAATGGTCATTCCAAGAATCACATTTTCTCATTACTGACTGATTCTTAAATATATTCCCCTTTGTCTTCTTGTAAATAAAATCTTTACAAAGCTGAAGCCAGAAAAATACTACATGAGCTTTGCACCATTCTTACTCTCATTAAGTTTTTCTGGTATGGGAAAGGTCAGCAACTAATTCCCTTCAGACTACAGACTGAGACAGATCCAAAAATTTAAACAAAAAACAGCACTAAAAGCCAATAAATGAACCAGAATCATCTTATTGTGTAACAGTTTTCCTAAATACCTCCATGTTCTTATCACTCTGACCTTCATCTTTACCCAAGGATGTTAGATCTGTTAGACTCAAAACTTGGTTAGGATTTGGTGTACTGAAATGGCAAGATCTTCGGGGGGGAGGGGGGGGGAAGAAAACAAAACTTTACTTTTTGCTTGCACAGCATGCAATACACTGGGTGCCTTGAGCCTATAGACTTGAGTCTGTAGGTACTCCAAAAATTTAGTTACTTCACACTGCATTGAACAGCCTGATTAGAACCACACCCAGGAATTCTCAAATTAAACAAAGTTTTTTCTTTCTGTCATATGAGAGTTTCAAAGTCACAGTAGAAGAAAATCCTTCAGCATATATCAGAGGCTGTTGCCACCAGCTGCTGGAGTCAGAAGACATGGGAGAATTGGGAGAATTGTTAGTTGCAGCAGACTGAAATGTTGGGATAGTCTCCTAAAAGCCTGATCTGATTTCTCTCCAAACAAACATCCCTACCCCTTCAGCATGGCAACATTAGTTTCTGCATATGCTACTTCTCTCACTGCGCCCTGGGGAACTGTCCTCATGTGACCAGCGAGGAGGAATAGGCAGAGGAAGGGACTAATGCAACAAGCAATACCCTGCACCTCTCCTGGGCAAAGTGTCAGGGAAGGGCCGCTGGTGGCAAGAGGGGAAGAGGATCTGCTGAAGGATGGGAGGGCAGACTGGGGAGGTGATGGGTCACCAGGGCCCACAAACGAGTGGATGGGGATCCCAGCAGACTCACTCATCCTCAGTCTCTCATTTGACCTGTTCATGTTGATTAATGAGCTGACAATGAACTCCCTGGGAACAGTTCCCACTTTAACTTTGGCAGTGCAAGGCATTTTGAAACCCAGGATCAGGAGGACCAGGGGATCAGGCTGCAACCCAAGCAGTGAAAACGTAAGCCTGCTTAGGGCTCTAAATCCACATTCTGACATGGGAACAACACTAGAAACGATTCTTAAAAACCTATGGCTTGATTCAAATTATATGAATTTTAGGAGATGGGTTAAGGAAAACCACATTCATTTGAGATTTCATAAGAAATGTTTTACTCATCTGTTCTAATTTTAAATTTCTTAATATACATATTAAGCTAAGAAAATAGTGAATATATGTAGCTCTTACACTCATTAACATGTTTTAAGGCTAAATTTCTTCTTTTCAGTTTCTGAAAATTACTGCTGGGTTTAAAGTTACAAAAAACTACACTTTTAGGTGGTGTCTTCACTATTCTTTTATATTGCTGCTATCCAGCAAAACCATGCCTATATAAAGAAAAGTTATCCTTAAGTGGGTCTAGACATGCAGACACATAAGCAACATGCAAGAATACTTTGGCATCTTTGGGAATTTCCCCTCAAGATTAAACTAGAAGACTGACTCAAACTGTATATGTTATCCAGAAAGCACTATTTGCACACTACTCTTATTTACATTTTGGAGGGTCAAGGCAACTATATAATCTTTTCTTAATGATGTCAATTAAAGTAAGGTTTTAAAAGGATAAAGAAAAACGTTGTGGTGAAACCAAGGCCAAAAACATAACGCTTGCAAACTTCAAAGCAATCATACAGGTAAAAAAAAAAAAATCCCAAACACTAAAAGCTACCAAAGAAACAAAACATTAGTAGCTAAAATTATAAAATGCAGGAGAGGCCAATAGCTTAACTATGGGGAAAAAGGGAAGAATCCTGAACTGTAGTCTCAACTCTTCCATTAGTTTGCAATCCAGCCTCAGATAAAATACTAACCAATAGCATTAAGAATACCTTTATACTTTACTTATTTACTTATTCACTAAACACTTCTTTAATGACTAGTAAATTCTACCAGCGTTTCAGAGTTTCAGAAGAAAAATATAGTAGAAAGAACTTAACTAAACTGCAATCTTCTTATAAAGTCCCTCCATAATTTGTTTGGTATTTTATGCATGATGAGCTCCTTATCTAAGTTCTTTTTTTACAATGTACCAACTCTTGACAGGAAAGCTAAACATATTTACAATATTTGTCTTTTGCTGCACTCTGCTGGAACAATCCATTTTTCCACTGAAAGCAAAACTGTTCTTTATACAATGCAAAAGTTAACAAAGAGATGCAAAAACCTGGGAGTCTTAGTTCTAGTAAAAAAGGTGCTCTTTTGAAGCACATATATTGTCAAACCACAATTTAGACAATTAAATCCATTTTCAGTTGGCCTAATAAAGTGCTCTATTTTTAAAGTTAGAGCACCCAAAGCAGTCCTAGATAGACCAGGATTGAAGAGGGCTCCCTACTGCTCAGAATAAAACTACAACAAATTCAGTGCCTCAATAAGGCACAGAAAAGCCCCTTGAAACACAGATTAGAAGAGCCTGGACTTGCATGCATCATTTTACCTATCCTTCCCCTGATAAACACACTATTTTGAAAAAGCAAAATATGCACAGAACTCTAACCCCCTTCATTTGATCCCCTATCAAAATAGGGGAAAAAAAATAAAGAGACAACATAGGTTATTATAACATTCACAGGAAACAAGACAAGACTTTGAATCTCTTTAAAAAAATACTCCAATTTACTGGACATTTTATGAAATGTTTCAATTTACAGTCCCATTTGTTTCACTTTAAAAAAATGAACAAACTTACCTGGGCTAGAGAACAGACCCCAGCTTGTGTTAACAGTCAGAGCTATTAACTCCCATGATATTTCATAGTTGAGGATCTGATCCAGAATCACCAAAACATGCTACAGAAATTAAATGTGACCTCCTACTAGAAAAATGCACCTGTGATCAAAACAAAGTGTTCTGACTTTTTCCTTCTCCCTCTCCCCCATGACCACTCCCCAGGGAGTAAACTCCTTCGCAGTAGCCATAAACTTAAAAAAAAAAAAAAAGAAAATTATTAATTAAATATCACAGATGCAACTGAACAGAAATGTCACAGGCTTGTTCTAGCAGTCTTCCGAGGGCAATGAGGAAAAGGTTTTACTCAGACCTGTCTTGGGAGTTGCAAATACAGATGCTGGCACCAGTCCCAGAACACAAAGCATACTTTTCAATTTTTACTAATACCTGCTAAAATTGTATCTTGGCATTTTTGCTTGGAAAAAAAATTAAGGAATGACCCTTCTTAATGCTTTGTAATCCACATAAATCTCAAAAACTCTTCTCAAGGAAAGGTTTCCACAGAATCTTTTTCTTTTGGAAAATAAAACAGGGCTTCTTAGGCAGTCGTCGCCTTTACAGATCGACTTGCTGAATTCAAACCCAAGAACAAATACAGACAATAAGCAACAAATCACTCAAACCTTTGCATGAATAGTGAAGTAATGGATTCAGAACTTACGGATACAGAATGGATAAACAGCGACATAGGAAACAAAGCATGAGAAGTTGTTTTCAGAGAAACTATCTACTTCAAAGTTTTAAATACTTAGCCTAAAATTGGATAAGCTAACCACTTTCCCTGCAAATTTGCTGCTGGTATTGCTACCTATCTTTAAACCTTTTTTGAGTAAAAGTTTAAAAACATACATTTCAGAAATTAAAACTGGTTTTCACAGGAACAAATTTATACACTAGAGGGTAGATGTTTATCTGTTCCATAGATGGGTTTCCCACAGAAGAAAAAAACAGCATGAACAAGATGAAGACTTGTATCAATGTGTTTTTCTCCACTTGTCGCTTGCCTTTGTTAAAAATAAAGTCAGTGGTATTACCCCAATAAACATAAATGGAGAGTTATACTTCAAACTGTAACTATGCCAGTCTGCAATTTTTAACTCATAATGTAACAAAATATATAGCAAGAATGGGTGAAGGAACTTTTTGGAGACAACAGGCTTCCAAAAGCAAGTGGACAGTGCAAACATCAATTTAAGAACTAGATAAGAAGAGCAGTAGTTATGTATTGGGTAGGAATCAAGTCAGATAAACAAATCTGTTGTAAACAAGCTTCCCCTACCGTGGTTCTCAAGAAAAAAAAAGTAAAATAGGAAATTAAACAGGATACCTTTGCATATGACAGGGAATTTAACAGCATGAAATTCTAACTAACTGCAACTGCACACTATAATCTCTTCACATGGCTTCATAGAGAAGAAAAAATAGCAAAAGATAAAACAAAATAAAATCCAAGAATACAATCCAATTGACGTTAATAAAATACTGAAGATTAAGTCAACCTGCAAGCTGTTAATAACTTCTGCAGTTTATGACTTCTGCATACAATTAAAAGACCAAAGAGAAGTGATCTTTCAATTTCTCAGAAAAGACAACTCAACAAATGTTTTAATGAATCATATTCCTTGTGATTCTGATGAAACAATACAGCCTTCTCCCCAGTAGGAAGTAAAAATCTGGAAGATAGCTCTTAGTAGCCAAGTAAGCTGCTTCATATTTCTTTCCACAATAAAAATAGAATTTTATTGTATCAGATGCTTATAAAAGTTAAAAGGAATAAATGGAGGTAGAAGACATAGACCATACCAAAACACAACAGTCTTTTTGAAAATACTTATTTTCAGACAGACTTTCAATCGCCTGTTGGAGTGTTAACAGATAACACATAATGAAATACTCATTAAGGAGAAATGAAAAAAATAAGGAAAATGCAAAAAGTTTACTTTTCCTCCAGCAAAGCATGGAATTTCTCAATACTCTGAAATCCCAATCAGTTAAAACAAAGGCAAGGGCTACTGTTTTCTTTAACATGACAAATCTATTTAGCTAGCAAATATTTAACCAATAGCTAGAGGTTGCTCTTTAAGTACTAAGTAATGAGATGTAATTAAGGTAGCAAAGGCAAAAGGTTACTAATTTAGGGCATTTCTACAGAGTAGCGCTTAAATTATAGGTTTTATACAAAACGCATGGGCCAATGCACAAGAAAAAAATCCAATTTTAATGGAATGCAGAACAAATTAACATTTTAACATTATAATACTACCCAATTGTATAATGGGATTTTGCTAAGTGTCACAGAACAGAAAATAAAAGTAACACTCCAAGGTATGCTTGTTAACCTCTTCAAGCTGAATATATTACAAGCCTACTGACAGCAGTAAATAGACCCATTGTGACATGAAAGACTCTGAATTCAAAGGCCTTTAATAGGTGTTGCTTTTTCTAAGTAGACTGGCCTTAAGAGTATAAACAACGAACAAGATAAAAATTATGTTATCCATCCCAAATACTTTCAAATTTCCTAAAGGGAAATGGAATGATTCCTTTAAAAATACCATTTAAAAACTCCAGTTCCTGTGATATATAATGTCTCTTTCCCTCCTTCTCCTACCCATGTTACAGGAACTTAGCCTGGTAAGTATAGCCTTCAGCAACCATACCTATGGCTTTCCAGGCTGACCAAAAGGCTTTCTGGAAAAATAAGGATTAGAGTTGTTTCAGTCAAACCCTGTCACCTCAACATTTCAGCATCCTGGTTGTCCATCCAACAAAGCACTCAAGCAAGCACTTAACTTTAAGATATCTAAATAACACCAAGTCTGTATCCATAACAAATTGCCAATATTAAACCAAGAAATTTGCAGCCATAAAACTTTGTCAAAGAACTCAAGGCAAGCAGAATGGGCAGAACATTCTATTTAATAAAAGCCTTAAAATACTATCTCCATAGTTATGATACTCATCACTACTGTCTTCTTCCTTCCTGACTTCTGAACCCCAGAGTTCATTACACCAAATTAACCACCTTTTTCTTTTTCATCCTAGTTTAAACTATCCACAATGGAATAATTAAAGGCTTCACAATGTAGAAACACCTACTCTGTGGAATTTAAGCACAACTGAAACATAAAACAGATTTGTTGAAATGCCAACTGGCAAGAAGAAATAGGAAAGCTCTTTTCCCTTTTGTTTTTGTCAATTTACAGATTTAACCAACAGTTTAGCTCCAACATAAACTGTACCTTTTATTAAAAAGATCTAAATTGGGAGAATGACCACACAAGTTACATTTTTCCTCAGAGTGGTAGTGGCTAGAGCATTAGCTCTGAGCTGATTGCAAGGAACACACATACAAAGAAACAGATTTTTATTTTTTGTTGATAAAGCATTAATGCTATTTTTGAGGGTTTTTTTTTTCTTCAGGAATCCAATCTACCACTATACTGGCTCTGGTAAGTAATACCACACAGAATCTTAACTGAGCTGACTAAGAGTGTGCAGAACAGGGGACTGATGATGTGAGGTCTATTCCTACCACTGACATTGGTCTATATAAGTCATTTTGGACCAGCCATCATCAGTGACTAAATGAAATTTCACACCTGCAAGAGTACCCAAGAACAACAGAAGAGTAACTCAGAAGCTCATTCTCTATATGTTAATGGAAATTAATAAGTTTTACAGACTGATGTAAAATAGTTTTTGCTTAAGTTTACAGACAATACAGCTTGGTATTGCTGGGTTTACAGTACAGGTACAACAGTAAGCAAATCCACTTCAATATCCAATTCAAATCAAGATCTGCAAGCATTAGATAAGTAAATAATTTAGTTCATTTGGCCATCAAATATTTATTTCCCAGGTGTTTTTAAGTTTTGTTTTGGAGGAGGGACATATTTTTGTTTTGTTTTAAACCAGAGTTCATCACAAAATGCTACTGAATTACACAAACTGTGTAGCTCTCCCTCTTAATATTTACTGCTGGTCTAGTGAACACATAAATCGACATAACACAAGCATTTCACTGAATCCAAGTATCAAAGTCTGAGAAATATTTACTCGGCATGAATTTGAAAACGGTATACATTTGCCATAGATCCACCATTCAAAACTGTCATCTAGTGAACATTAAAGAAATCAGTATCATTTATTGTGAGCTTACACCAGAAAATTACCCAGTTCAATGTTAATTCAGCTATCTGAAGGCACTGCACCCATGTACACACTGGTTAAAAAAGTACAGTAATCATCCAAACCCAAACTATTAAAATTACATCACAAGCCATCAAAAATGGTCTTAGTTCTGCATGCAGAAATCAACCAAAATGGATAATAATTTAATATTCAATTAGCTTATCATATCTGGACTATTCAGTTAAAATAAGAAATTTTATAAAGATCATGTATGCAAACTCCCAAAGAAATCATGGTAACTTCTACCAGATATGCTCACTAGTTCTTAGCTATATAGCCTTTATGCCTCAGATGCTTTTGTACTACATAATTACAGGGCTGATATAGAAAACTTTCTAGGGAGCATGAAATAAGAGTCATTTCCATCCATCTATGAAGACAGTATCAATTTTTCTTATTCAAGTTTTGATTACACTACTGCATAGCACTTTTTCTCTTGCCTATGGAGTACATTTCTCCCAGTGAAAGAGCCTGTCAATGATTTAAGCTTCAGAAAGAGTATCTGGTAATTCAGATTATCAGATATGACATTTCTTTCAAAGAAATAAAACTCAGTATTCCTTTCTTTGGGGAATTGTAGCCAACCAGTTCCATTTTCACTCATTCAAATGCACACAGGTTCTTTCAGCCCCTATAGAAAGCCCTCATACATGGTCTGGTGAGCTCAAATTAGGATGAGGATAGAAGATCTACCCCTACAAAGGAATATTATTTCTTCCCCTTCAAAAAGTCACTAGCCAACGCAACAAAACGTGACAGAGAATGTTTACGTCACAGTAAGTAACATAAATCACTTCCTACTATTGCCTTTATATACCAGGGGGTACAATCTGTCCATACCCCTGAGGACTGAATCAAAGTCTGGGGAATCCTCCAGTAGGTCACATTGGTGCCACAGGATTAAAGTCATAACTGCAGCCCAAGTGGAGTGTGTGTGTGTGTGGGGGGGGAAATAATAAAAATCACACCTTTGGTCCTCTACTGATTTGAACAGAGCAGTGGGTGTTCAAAGCTGGCTATTCATAGGTTCAAGAGGAGAAATTCGGTAGATGAGGCTGTTGGGCACAGCACAGCATAGCTGGAACCCTCCTCTGTGGAAAATGTGACAGGTCAGGCTGAATGCAGTCCAGCAGACCCCAGCTGAGGCCCTTTGTGCCACATCTACACACACAAGGACATTTAACTTCCAACTTCTTTCTTTTGTGTTGGCTGCAGTGTTTCCAACTCCTACATGGGTCTAACTCCCTCCACAAAAAACCCTTATTATATGAGTATGATATCAGCAATATTACCCATTTCTCCCAAAAACTGAGTAACCTGAAGTGAAGATTGTCCCACAGTGAAGCAAGTAATTGCTACCACAGACCAAAATCAGACAATTTGTGCCAGCCATCCTAATATATGCTTCCCAAGCACAGCTAACTACTTTCAGACATTTTTGGAATACATCTTCTAATAAAAAGCAGCTTTGATGACATTGTAAGTATTCCACTGTTAAAGTTAAATAAGTCTTAAGGAAATAGAAACATAACACTATGTGAACACCAGTAAAATAGAGAATTTTAATTATATGTAATGGCCAACAAGCTGCTTTTAGTGGCTATGAAAAAGCTACATTTAGCCGAAACAGCAATAAAACAAGAGAAGTTAAATATAACTCCTCCAAAGAACAGCATATTTATTCAAGCCAAAAAGAGCTAATTTATACTATGGGTGTAGCTCTCACTGACATTATCTGGGGAAAATGACTATTACAGGAGCGGGTGTGATATACAGCCCTTGAGTCATGCATGATAAACCCTAATGGTTTTGCTTTGAGGTAAAAGTCCTTACTAATCAAGTAATGAATCATTCCCAAAACGTCAAGTTCCTGAGGCCGTATGTGTCAGAAGTGCCATTTGAGAGAGAATACTCAATCATTAATGATCACTTCTGAGATTTTTATCAACTGATTAATAAGCAAGGAAAAGAGTTAAGGGGCTTGAGCAAAGAGTTAATGGACCTTTAATGACATTCCCTGTGTTTTAGTGAACAGAACATATTGAGTTTCATATGCCACTGACTACAAACCACCCAAGTGCTCCACACATTGCAAGTGTTAAAATACTGCAAGGAACACTAACTATGCTCTCAAAACATTAGGAAATTATTTTTACTTAAAAAATTGTAACACACACACTTATTGTGTATAACAACTAGCAATGCAGTAAGTTCCAGGTTAGAAATAAAGAGTCTGGTTTCCTAAATCGGTAGATGGAAATGAATTAGGGAGAGAAATGAGGAGATTATTAAATAGTATAGTAGGTGCTGGACCTGTTTGTATCAACTATCATGGAAGTAAAATTCTGACTCTTAAAAAAAACACTAAAAAGACACCCAGAAACAACTCTGATGACTAAAATGAATTATTTGTAGTTACACAAGTACATATGCATGTGCACATGTACACAAACACCGACATCTAAGGAGGGCAGAGGCATTTGCCTTCAATATACTCTGCATCTTTGTGCTGACGTCATTATGAAAATATCAGAGGAAATTACTCTAACAGCCTGAAACAACCAAGGATTACTAACCTAGGGTATTTCCACCTCCCTTGAACAAAGAATCTGACCATACAGAAGTCAGTTCAATCATGTGAGTCTGCAACCAAGCCCCAGAAACAACAGACTCAAAAATCAAATGGAAAGGTATCATCTGATAGCTGGGGGAACCCTATTCTGAGAGCAGAGAAAACCAGGAAACAAACAGAAGCAAAGAGGGGAGATTTGAAAGGAAGCACAAATGCAGTGACAAGATCCAAATCTCTTGCTGAAGACATGAAAATAAGTTAGAACCTTACAGTTAGAGTAGCTCTGTTTTCCACACAGATGTATTCTTCAAGAAAATGCGTGTACATATGCACACTTTGAAATTCCTTCACAGAATTTAATTATAATGTACTGCAAGTGTCAAATAGACATGCCCTCAGTAGTGAGGAAATTCAGTATCAGGAACCGGACAAAGCTGAAAGAGCTGTCACCACTCTGAGTTAACGGGACACCAGGAAATTCTGAGCTGGAGAGAAACCAAATACAAGATCGAACCTAGAGCACTTGCCCAGAGACCAAAAGACAGAGCACCTAAAATACTGCTTGTCACAGCACCCAACAGCCCAGTAAAAAGCTAAAACAGAGCTGTAGAGGCAGGTGCAGACAGTCACAGACTTGTTCCATGCCAGCAGAAAGCCAGGAGACCACAAAGCATCTCCACCTTGGAGCCACGCAACTGCATTAGTGCAGTGCTATGAAGAAGGAATGTTAGCATATTTTTTTGTTCAACTTTGATACAGGTGCAAAGCTTCCAGATGACATCATATTCACATCTAGCTGATGCTGAGCACAGGCAAAGCAGATGCATGACAATATGGCAGGCACAAAGGGAAGCACTTAAACACTGGGCCAGAACCTCATGCCTTGTAACCAGGCTCTCTGGAATAACAGTGGCTTAAATTAGCTAATGATCTGTTCCAAAAAGTTATCAGAAGTGTTAGACAAGAAGGACAAAGTATGCTAACATTTAGATACTTGTCAATAGTTAGTTGAAATACTGGTTTTCATATGAAATGTCAAAATTTCCAAGAGGAAACCATATTATTCAGAGGATATAATTCAGAATCAAATAGTTATCCCAATCATGTAATGATTTACACCTAAAACTAATTTTGTCTGATAGTGTCAAATACTATAAAATGGACAAGAACCAGCACACAGTATTTTAATACATAAAATACTGCTTGATTAAGGTTCAGTACTCTTGCTTAATCGCAAACCACAATAGAAGAGAGACATAACATGCAGGATCAGCAACACTAGGCAAGAAATTCCTCACAAATGTCTTGTTGCAAGTAAGTAAGTGCTCAAAGTTAGTTCCTTTAAGTTCTGTCCAAAATTTAGATTAATTACACATTCTGCTGAAACCTCAAGAAACATAAATATTTAGTGCACTTCCCGTGGTGTCCTAAATTATGTCCAGGGATGAAAGAGATTTGCTTTTTTTCTATATATTTAGCTTTGAAAGTTCGATGTATCATAGCTTTCTCTTGTTGGAGGCTTTTCTAAAAAGAAATTTTAGTTAACTCTTTAACAGGAGCCGAATGTTCTTTCGGCTGCAAATCCTACGTGCTTTAATCATGCGTTGCTCTAATTCTCTATCTTTCTTTGAGAGAAAGAATACTGTAAAGTTAGCTTTAGATTTGATTATCTAAATGTCAGCTTTCAAGACCGGAACAGATCCTGTCTTGTAGTACAGCAACTCAGTGTCACTCTGAAAATGACATGGGTTCCATGTTCCAAAGGGTTCCAAAAGGATCAAACCAGTTGCCCAAAAAAAGTTATCCATAAACAAAGAACAAGGACACTTCAGTACCAATCCTGTGTTGTAACATAAAATTGTGGGCTGGTCCTAAGTTTTTTGCAGTTGGCATTCATAGCACATGAAATAGTTCATCTTTCTGTTAAAATTATGCTACATCAATGAAACAGATGTGTAAAAAAGGTCACAACGTTCTGAAATTATAAGAAGCAGCTTTCTTCAAAACTTTCATATGAAATGAAAGTGGCATTGCCTGTGACATTACTATTAAAAGAACCAGTGCACTCATTTAGAGACATTTGACTTCCAAACCCTTCACAAAATTCATCTCTTTCTTTAGAAGTCTCCTCTGAATTCTCTAAGATGCCCACCAGGGAACATCCAGGGCTGTACATGCAAGGGGCAGCTCACATCACAGACCTCAAGGAAAACAGCTACCCTTACATGTGAAAGTCACAGCTTTCTCAGTCACAGGCAACAAACTTCTGCAGTTTACTGCCATGAAAGGAATTAAAATAAATCCTGCTGATGGCATTGCCTTCTCTATTCTAAATGAAGAGTCACAGTATCTCTAACTGGAAGCAATTGTGTTTGTTGACCACTTCTAACAGACTGATGGTGAAATGCTACACTTATTTCCAGAAGGGAAAACAGATGAGGGAGGCTACACTGAAAAAAAAACACAAACCTGTAGGAATTGTGTTATTTCCTACTACCTGTGAAGAGCAACCTATGAGCACCTCTTGAAATCTGAAAGACTATTCAAATACTTTTTCCCTTGTTTCAAGAAGAGATTTTAAAAGAAAAATTCAGAACTCACAAGATGCAAGGCCAAGAAAAGCCAAGATAAATATCATATACTAAAGACAGCAGAATGATCTGGACAACTTCTAGTCGTTTACTGAGCAAGATCTAGAAATCACATTGAAAGCTGCTTTATTGCTGCTAACAGCCAAGTATTTCTGAGAGACGGGTTATTCAATAATAATATTAATAAGATGAATGTGACTGAATAGCTGAATTAGGAGAAAATAAAGGGAATAAACTCTTAGCATTGATTACTTTTAGAAGTTCTGTTTTAAAAGCGTGTTGGGCCCTCTCAGTTACAGAAGATGGTCTCAAATGGATAACGTATTATACAGAAAGCTAAAATGTCTCATTGTTTAAAAATAAAAGCAGTAATTCACTGACTTGACAGTGCACAAATAAGCAACTGTCAGAGCGGTGCTGGGGCAAAGGGCAAAAGTTGAGATGTCACTATTAGAAAGCACAGGGTGAAGATGAAGAAGCCTCAGAATGTGGGGAAACCTGAGATACTGTGCAATAGTGGCATCAAAGAATAGGAAAGGAACTGTGTTTACTACATAGGATGGAAGTGTAGGGATACAGGACAAATCAGTTTGTACTCCAATAAAAAGTAGAATAAATAATAATAAATAAATAAATAATACATTTGTTTTTGTAAACTTGAACTGTTCAATCTTGTCTCAGATTCATGTTTTAAGTACTTAAAATTGATTAAAGAACAGTTAGTGCCTTAGGAGAACTCCACCCCACATTTCAAATTCATCCTTCCTCCTCTTTCCCTAAAGCAATGTAACTGTGGTAGGCTTTTAAACATGGCTACAGGGTTAAACACAACTAGACATAGCTAGTATTGCTTATATTCACTAGGATAAAATCCATGTGGGTTGAAATAAGAAATTGAAGGATCTCATTTTTATGACACTTATTAATTCCAGCTTGTACCTGGAAATCCAAGTAATGTTTGCCAAGAGTCAGTGCATGAAAATTATGATTTCAGGGCAAGAAACTGCAGCCACTGCCAAACTATGGGTTTTTTTCTAATATGACAGAAAACACATTGTAGACATAAAACATCATTAAACTACACTTTCAAGTAATAACATGTCTCTAGTAGGGGAGCATTATACAAAGTACATGCTGTTTACAACAGCTACCATAAAATTTGCTGCAATCTCATTCCATATTTGAAGTTCTTTAAACTACAGAACATATATGCAATCTCAACTACCGTTCAGTATTAAAATCCTCTCTTAAAACAAGTGGTAGCAGCACGTTCAACTGGACTGCTACATTTTTTAACCAGAGATCAAGAAATTCATAGACATACAAATAGCATATATTGCAAATTGATTTTTCCATTTTTTTTTCACAGCACCTTCCTACAAATCATTCTTAAAGATCATAAAAATAACATTACATTTTTCTAATATACAAGTCTACTAAATATGTAACAGCTTTTCTTTTCCTTCCAGAATGGAACACCTGATGTCACTATTTATTAACTGTAGTTACTACTCACTCCAATCCATTTAGAACTCTAATATTATTTAAGACAAATTCTAAAAGAAAATATTAAACACGACTATAAAACCAAAAGCAAGCTTTTTGTCATTGTACACACCAATGCCTGCTTATACATTTCTTCATTATTTTCAAGATGAAAAGTAAGGCTAAAGTTTCCTTATAATAAACCCCTTCAGTAATTTTATTGTAGCACTAAATATGGCCTGCCTTGTTGCTTATGTACAAGGATTAATGCAAAAAACTAATTCATAAATAGAAATGTTTTTTACTGGAGAATCAAATGCAGCCTGAATAATTTTCTCTTGTTTGGCAAGCGTAACTTTGACATGCATTGTACATCTACCTACATTTCATACAAACACAACTGCTACTTGAAGCTGAAAATCTGAAAATTAACATTTTCCATCTACTTTAGTTGTAAAATTCAAATCAGTTCAGCAATTCGTAACAATTTACAGGTGGGCAGAGAAACGGTACAGAATAAGTTTAAAGTAGTTCTTTATCACACCTAGGCAATGAAATTACATGACTTGAATATTCATTATTTGATTTGTATTTAAAAGGTTGTTCATACTAAGGTCATACATCTGCTCCATAACTGTTCTGATAGAAGGAAAAACAGGAAGCACTAGGAGGCACCTTTATATATCCTAGGCTATATAAGTTATTCTAGTAAGAATGTAATTCATATAGTGCCCAAGTCCTGGAGATTCTGTACTGAAAAGACTAATAAAATCACGTATTCAAACTAACCGCTAACTCCTTTCTGTTCTAGATGAAAAGGTTTGGAATGCACTATAAAACCAAAACATACACATTTCCCTTCTGCCTACAAAACGCAATGTAAAAAGCAACAAAACTTTATTTTGGTACAGAACAATTACTTTAGTTTAAAATGAGAGGATAAAACAAGGCAAAGTTTGCATTATAAAAATATTTAATATAAGGGAGGAGATGAGATTCTCAGACAATTATATGAGAATAAAAATCATATTTACTTCAATGTCAAAAAGCCTACATGCTTAAAAGAATTTTTGGAGACTTCATACTGTTCATATTTAACCAGCCTCATTATTCCTTTTCAGAAAACTCATTTGCCATATTTTGAATACCTCAACTATTTGTATTAGACATATTTGTTCAAATAAAGACAGAACATGATACTGAATTAAAGAAAACAAGGTTTTTTCTAATGTAGAAAATGCATCATTGAGCCATTTTTTTTCACCCCCACAGCAGAGTCAATACTGAAACCTCCCACAGCTCCCACTTTTGAAACAACATATGCAGCAGTGGGGTCTCTGTGGCAATGACCATTTTACTCCATTTTGTTTGTACTAACAATAACAACACTTCTCTATTGGAAGGGAATTCCCATGAACAAAAGAAATTACAAAAGAAATCTACCAAGAAAAATGTGAGCTTGCTTAAAACAAAGTTTTAACAACTGTGAAAAAATGTAAGCATTCGTTCTCTGAAAAGAAATCTTTTTCCTTGTTCTCCTTCCTAGTTCCAATTCAAAAAGCTCACAACAGTAATGTTAAGAAAAGCTCCCATCTAATGCTAGTTTGAAGGATCTTGTAAAATAAGCTTCTGCAATATTTTTTTGAACAACTTGATTTTTGTCATATTCTCAGAACTCATCTTTCAAATCAACTGCATAAGTAAATTTTCAAGCCCATCCCAGTTGCTTATAAGTTTAGAGGCAAAAGTTCTACACAGCAAAAGCAGACTCAGGAGACTTACATTAATCTTTTGGGCTTATTTAGTCACGCCATTTCAAAGCGTTAAATAATAACCCATCTATCACAACAATAGCTAGTATTTCTTAAAGCAATCAGAAAATCCCCACTTTCAAAGTTAAACCATCTTATGTTAACTCATTCACAGTAGAGACTGAAATAAAGGCAATTCTGACTCATGTATAAGCATATATGGAAAGGCAGTTTTCTCTAATTTAAAGAAATGTTTTCTTAGATGAAACAGTAAGGGCAAATACTTTCTTAACAGCTTTGGGGTTTAGTTGTTGTGATATGCAACACTGCATAAAGGTAAGTCTTTTTTTCAGCAAGGAATCTAATTGTAACTCAGCTTCTCAAACAAGGCACGTTAGAAGGTAAAATCAGATCCTCCAACAGAAAAGCAAAAACCACATAAAATAATTTCTTAACAGAGGGAACACATAATGAAAAAGTGTTATTCTAAAGCAATGTAGAGCTGAGGTAGGAAAAGGAAGAAAAATTGGTTTATTCCTTGTCCAGTATGGGGATGGTTCAGGAATGATTTGTTTTTTTAAACACTGTTCTTCTGCAGCTATCACATTCTGAAATGATTAGAACATAAAACCCCCATAGGAAGGACATGGTCAGTCTCAGACAATTTTGTTGTGAATGTTACACCAGCCAAACCATTCCCCTAGTTTACAGTGTACCATAAAATATTTACACAAGCTATGAACTATAAAATATTTTCACATGAACTATAAAATATTTACACTATCAACATCAGTTCAGAAAGAATGATGTGTTGTCAAGCTGGTGTGACCCAGGAGTAAAGATTTTGTGGTCGCAGATTAAATAAAACCATTGCAAATCATCTGGAAAGTTACAGGGACTATTAGGTTAAACAAATTACTGCTTCCTGTTCTCTTGGATGGTAAATGTAACCAGGAAAGCCCAGCTTATGTGCTTTAAGCTAGGTTTTACCAACAAGATAAAGAAGGGTTAGGCTCATAATCAAACTGCACTGACCTCTCTGAATGTTCCCTCTAGCAAGGTGTCCAGATGTTGAAGAGGAGCGGGAGTTTTGTCTTTGAATCGTGTCAAGAGTCGTCGCTCAATAGCTCGAAATTGTACGGCCCTTTCAGATAACAGCTCCTGAAATTTTTCAGCATTCAAACGGAGCTGCAATTTAAGGGTTTTCAAGAATTCAGATTAAGGGTCATATATATTGTATGCACATTGCAAGTGAAACAGGAGAAGTTTAGTAAAATTTTTGAGACAAGAGTGTATTATACAAATATGATGTCATCTATACCAGTTTCATATTTTACACTCCTCATAAATTTTCAAGAATTATCACTTCCTACTGACTTCAACATTAATTGTCAACAGTAAAATAATCTGCGGAAATGCACAAACTGAAATTTCACCACCAAGACCTGAAGGTTTCTTCTTGGTTTGGTGTGCTATTTATGACACACATACACAGTGTATTGGACTTGATATTCAGTGTAGTAGAAAGTAAATGGTTATTCCCTTAAGCCTGAATTCTGTGCTGTTTGACTGTCTTCTTCTAAAGTGAAATTCTTTTTTCCTTTTTATGTATACTGATCAGCTATAGCAACAGACTTCCTCAAAGTGTTCACAAAACTCTGAACACTGCATATCAAATGCTCAGATAATAAAAACTCTTATTTTATCTATTAAGCATCACCAGTACATGCTTTTAACATTAAACTGACGAAAGATGAGTCTGTCAAAAAACTGAGATACCTCTGTACAGCTGACATGCTATAACTAGCAGAAGACACATCAAGACACTCAGTTTTTCACATGTGAGCAAAAATGTCCCCAAATGAACAGAAATCTTCTAAATTTAGAGATCAGGTTATATTTAAATATAAGGAAACATGTCTTTATGTCAGTACACGATTATGAGGAACAGTTCAAAGAAGAGAAAAAGAAACATTACGCAGCTTTTCTAGAAATAGTAGTAAAAAATGGACATATCAGGTAATATTCTCCCAACTTTGCCAAAAAAGAGTGTGTTGAAACTAACAGGACTGGGAGCATAAGGACCCACTTTATAGATTATTTAACTCTTTTAGGACCAGATAATTATTGGAAAACTTCAGAAATTTCAAAATAGCCAGCAGCTACCTAACTAGATCCTAAATTAGTATTACAGCAATAACACCTATGTTTCAAACTTCAACGTATTTAGGCTTCATTAGATTTTACCACAAGCTTATGCTTAAAGTATTTCTACCAGTCACTTAAAAAGACACAAACATTTTGACTTTCAATTTAGTTGAATAACTACCATAAGCTTGAGATTAAGACCAGGATCTAGGCTGGCTTCCTAAAAAAAAAAATCCCAGAAAATTCCAAGTACAGCTTCCATCTTTCTGTAGGGTGATGGCTCAACCTCACAGAAAATTTGGCAGCATGAACAAACATCCATTAGTATTTCTCATTGTTACATACATATGTTGCTGCTTTTGCCAAATACAAGTTTAATAGAAATCTTCAAATAGCTATTCCCTTTTTTACTTCTTATCTTTATACTTCACTACTTATCACTTTTTTTTACTGGAAACGTGAGGAAAAGAATGGATATATTTTATTCTATTAGCTATTTCTGCAAGCTTTTTGAACAACTGGAGATTTTTCATTGTCATCTGCATAGCCAAACAGGAAAAAGTAATTACATTTCTTTTATATCTGGTTTGGTAAACTTCCTTCAGCCTCCAGTGCTTGATCTGCAAGGGTAGGTTTTTTTAGACTCTGAAGGGACTTTCCATATAATTACCAGGATGACTCAGGGGGGAAAAAAAGCCCTCATCATTTCCTCATTACAGAAAAGCAAAACAGTCTAAAACTAAGGGCAAATTTTGAAAGAATTTTACAATTAACATGATGTTAGCGAATGAAGAATCCATGGCTTCTGTACAGGCAGTGAACAGAAGGGCAAATACTGGTTCCTTAATTTGTATCATTTGCAGACTGCACAGTGGTTACACGTGCTCTGCTAATTGCAAGGGCTGTTTCAGAGGCAAGGCATACTCTGTACTTTAAAAACCAAATTATGACTTTTTTTTCCAGAACTATCTCAGATACAACTTTCTATTTTCTGAAAGCCAAATGCCTGTGATAGCTATAGTTATAATTTGATTAATCATTGTACTAACATACCAATTTTAAACTAGCAGATCATGAAGGATTCACATATTATGTAATGTACCTCAAAATGTCGATCAATTAGTTCAAAATATTCTTGCAGGGGAATTGAACCAGAATAGGTACATGCAAAATCTTTGCAGTTTTGTTTCTTGAAGTGTTCCTCTAGTCGGCGTGTGAGCTCTTTCGTTATCAGCCAAAGGTCTTCCAACTGGTCGCTCTGGATCCTGTATCGTTCTTTGAGCACAACAGATATGAGATAATAAACACAGATTTAAGCCACATACATTCACTACACAACATAGTTTAGATAACCCACAAGTTGAACATGCTAATTGTATCCTAAGTCTACGTGAGGTTTTCTTAAGAGATGCATGTTCACTAGTGTTAAAGAAATACTTGTATTTTATTGATGTCAGTCCTAAATACTATCCCTTTTATCCTAATTTTTACAGGCAATCCTGTGGCACAAGACTCCTAATTAGGAGTATGGACCTGTTCATGAAGAAAAAAAAGCTATGAAGAACTACCACAATAAGGACAAAGAACAATTACTGGAATATATGAAATCATAACAACAGGCTGTCTGCAGTTCTCTGCCATAACAACTTTTGTGAGCTTTTCTCAGGGCTGGAGACAGAATCAGGCCCAATTCACTTTGAACTGTGACTGAGGCACAGTTCCTTAAGCATCTGATGATAACAAACCAGATGGTAACATCTGATGGTAACAAACCACCTCCAATCCACCTAAAATCTTTAATGTCTTTTGGAAACCATTATTGAGTTCTGTAGGTAATACACTCAATATCACTTTTATTACATCTCCTCTTCCTAGGAGAACTTGTAGAAGGAAAAGTATTAGTCTAACTACTCACAGACAGCAATATTCAGCTTTGATAGTGCTACGCTTCCCTCTAGACACAATATTAGTAGAAGGTGATTCTTACCCATCTACACACTATGGCTTTGAAAAAATGGCTTAGTGTAGGAATGAAAGTGTTAATATAAACCAAAGTGAGAAACCAAATCCTGTTAGCTAGTCTTATCTGTCCAAGTAAATTGATTTAACTTATCAGATTTTACTGATTTTCAAAGTATCAGGCTAGTGGAGTGAGATTTTATTTCCAGTCCACATTTTTATAATCCTCTCTTCAGGTCCCAGGAAATCAGAATTAACTAAATGCTGAGAGGAAAACATTATGGAAAATCATAGAGGCCTCTTAATTATTTTTTTTCTTTTTTTCAGACAAAACACAATAACCAACAGTTCCTGATTTGTTTTTATTACATATCTACTAATACCTTATAAAAGAGGATAGACAGAAATGCAGCCTTGAGGATTTGATACAAAATAGTTCTCTTTTTTGCCCATATTAACAAGGTCCACAGTAAATCAAATTAACCAGAATTCTTTAGTACTTGAATGCACTTATTTAAAATTTTCTCAACATTAGTAATTCAAGATTGTTTGACATTAGCACTGGCATCATTCCCAGGATACGTATTTCACTGAATACAGAATGACAAATTCTGTTTACAGTGTAACAGGAAAGAAGCAAGTTTTATTTAAAAACATGCTTGTTAAAGAAAAGAACACCATCTGCTAAAGATAACATTCAACCTAATATCCATTTTTTAAACACTCACAGTGTAATGGCTGGACCTACTTGGATGTATCATCATACTTTGCCCTAAGTGATGCTTCCTTGAGGGAAATTAGCTCAGATGTTTTCAGGTCGAATCAACAGTCATTCCATTTATAACTGACATCTCTAATACATTAATGGTTTAAAATGGACAAAACTAATTTCCGCCAAAATGCATATTTTGTTTCCATACATTGTTTGTTGGTCAATACAAACACAATCTAATTTTACCAAGGCCTCAGTAGAAAACACTGCAATCATTTGCTTTATATGATCTTCCAGCTTTCAAAAAAGACAAATTAGATTTAGAAACAGTAAAAAAAAAAAAAAAAAAAAAAAAAAAAAAAAAAAAAAAAAAAAAAAAAAAAAAAAAAAAAAAAAAAAAAAAAAAAAAAAAAAAAAAAAAGAGAACCTGTAGTTGTACTAATACAGTTAAAAAAAATTAGGAAATAACTGTGCTTCTGTTCATCTCATGCTTCTATGATGGTCAACCAACTCAAATTAGCTTTTTACTAAATAAGTTCCATTCCAGAAAGTTACAAAAGATTTTCAGAAAATTATCAATCAAAAAAGCAGGAGACTGAGGAGCACAAATAGGTTACATAGGTTACAAAGTCTTCTAACACTACAACAGGTTGTCCAATGAGCACAACCTAAACTAACAATGGCTGCTCTGTCAGTAGATTGTCTGAAGGAAGTCTAGAAGATTCAGTTTACTTCTCAGCTAGGAAGCCCACATCAGCAGAAAAAAAACCATCCACAGTTAGCAGTCAAGCCTTCTTTACACTTCGACTAAAAGACAGTTTAAAAAAATTTCCCTCAAATAAAACCTTAAAATCTAAATCTTTCTGAGGTAAGCTAATTTTGATATGTATTTTCTGTCAAGATGTTCTTCAGGCTGGGCTTCTTTGCAGCAGCCTTGACAGGTTGAAGCAACATATTCAATTACTGCACTGCTCAAAATGGATTAGCTAATACAATTAATAACAAACATGACAACAGATGTTGTTCCTGCTTGCAGCTTCAGCAGCTAAACCCAGTTGAACCTGGAACGCTTCATTTCTACATCCAGCTCTTCCCATTCAGAAATTAAGGTCCATTTAATACAGGAAATGGAAAAAAAGAGGTCTTCTTCCACTTGCCAAATAACCTTTCATGGAAAACCAGAAATAAAGCCTGACCTTAAATTTTTTTTTAACTTTTCTGAAACACCATGACTTCTAGTCAATATTTATCTACACACCTAATTTTCTTTTTCAAGAACATTTCCACAGTGATAAGGTTGCATAAGCAGTTTTACAAAGTATAAGCTCAGTGTTAATTTACATAGCAGAATAAGGACCTAACAAATAATACATAATTTCATATACATTCCACAGCAGATCTGTTCACTGAAGCACAATCATTTTAGTATCATGGCATTCTATCAAGAAATGCTTTTGTATTATGGATAGTGTCTGATCATAAAAATATCCTGAACTATGCTTGAGTATCAGACTTCTTACAAATATATTTTTTTTAAATCAGTTTTACTTAGGTAACATTCCAAGTAAGCAAAAGCCCCCTAAGAACTTCTCTAACCAATCCAATCCAATGCATAACATGGATGCTGAGAACAGGCTGTTAACATAGAAGGTGGCATCGTACTAGTCATTCGTTTTCTGAAGTTAAGATTCCCAGACACAATAAATGAGTAGTCTCACTAAAAGAAAGAGATATTTCGAATCTCCTCTGTAAAGTGAACTTCACAGTGTGGGAAAGTTTATTGTAAGACTGCAAACACCATGCCTAGCTAGTGAATAAACAAACCTGAGAGGAAAAGGTTGAGGATTGGGGTGAGTGGGTGTGAGATTAAAAGTTGTAGCCTCACTAGAAACTAAAATACATTACATAGACATAAACTTTTCCTTACACAGCATCAGAATGCAAAATGAAATCCAAATCACAGATTTAAACTGTAATCCAGAAAAAGTTATTTATAAGTCCTTTAAATTTTTTAGTTTTTAGAAACTATTAGGTCTGGAAACTTGCATGTCTAGCTAGTCAAAACTGTTTAGGATCTACTATTTAAAGAAATATTAAAAACATATTAACAATAAACCAGTATGTAAATTATGCATAGAAAAAAACAATACAATGGATTTGAACCTTAGAAATGTAAAGCAATTCTTGGTACAATGAAAGTTACTCTGCAGATGGTTTCTGTTTTTAACACATTTGATTACATTAGAAAAGGTATTATCTCATAGTTCACAGTTGACACCACCGATATTTATATATCCCATCATGGAAAATGGATTTTTGAAAACAGTAATGCAGATCATCTTTGTGTCAAAAGAATTTCACATCAACAAACTAGATTGTGATTTCTCACTCAAAACAGTTCTCACAAAGCATTCCCACAGTGTTCCAGCTGAACTCTCTGCAATGAGCAATGGGTGTTCTAGCTTTTCCATTTGTAGTCTGCTGTGCTAAATGAAGACTTTGTGCTCTGCTGGCATGGAAAATGCTAAACACAATTGAACTGATTTGGTTCCAATGCACACGCCAAGAAAGAGTTTAGCAAGTTGAGCAGCTGTACAGGGCAAGACACCATAAACTCTCCAAAATGAAGAGCACCTATTTCAAAGAGCACAAACTCACGAGTGGTTGAAACATGACTACTTAATTCACAAACTGCTCTTTACAAGAGGCACTGGACCAGATAACAGCATAACTGCATGCATGTTCTGTAAACATAATAGGAAGGATCTTGAATCCATAATCCTATACTTACAAAGATATACAGGCATCTAAAGATAAGAGTCAGATGTAGAGAAGCAAGGAGGGTCTGACGCCTAATTTAAGTCACACATTACTGGAAGATGGTGGAAAGTTAGACACCTACTTTTTAATCCCTTTCAAAAATTCCAGTAGGTGACTAATTCCAAACACACATGCTGAAACTCCTTTGGGAAAAGAAAAGGTTTTTTCTTTATTATAATGACAGTATTAATTTATGAATAAAAACATTGCTAAAAATTTGAAGAAAATCCATTTTCTTCAGAGAACTGCCACTATATATTGAGTAAGATTTTTTGTTTTGTCACAAAGCTTTGTACCTCCCCTGGTAACATAATTATAGACCTGACAGAGAGATAAGAAATGGTCGGTTGACACCTTGAAACTCCTGTGTTAATTTGTACACAGTGATTATCCTTCTTCACATGATCCACATTCTCACTTTGTGCATATATTAACAGATGATCAGGCCTCTTTTACATTAATACTAATAGCACTTACGTGATGTTTTTGAAGCAAGAAGAGTGGTTTTCGAACCAGTTAAAAATTGAAATCCCAGAGCATTTGCCTGGTCACCTTCAGATGGATCAACAAAGTCTAAAAAAGAAAGTTAATATGGTTTTTCTGTAATTTGACACTGGTACTCAACAAACCTCAGTCCATAGCCAGGACTATGTCAACCTTCGCACAAGCAAATGAACGGGGTTGTCTCCCTTCTTAAGGTTCCAAAGTAATTAATGTCAGTAGTAGTTTGGTATAACCCCCCTTCATGCACAGATGGAAGCTGAGATACAGACTGGTTGTTCTTTCCCAGCCTGAAAACAAAAGGTAGATTTCTCAGAGGTTCAGTCTGTATCATCTAAAAAGAATTGTGATTAGTGAAGAGCCCAAAGACGACCACCTTCTACCATATGCAAGATCATCTTTAATTCAGATATTGATGCAAAAAATATGCAGAAATTATCATGAACATGTTCAAACACACTCTCTCTTCAGCTTTCAGCACAGAGCAAAACAAGCATCTAGGTTGCTAAAACTAGCTACTCTGCAAAGTTCATGCAACTCCACCTTTCTTTTCATTCCATCTAATGCATAATACCAGTTTAAATGGCTTCATTTTAGAATACCATATTTCAAAATCTACTCTATGTAACCTCTACTCCCAAACTTCCCCCAAAAACAAGGCAAAACAAGAAGGAGAGAGATGCAACGTTTAGTGCGTAAACCAACAATTAAAAGTTCATTCACATATCACGTCATAATCAGCATACTTTTTGTTTTAACACTGGAATGTAAATGGAATGAACAGAAATCAGAATATTTTAATGCCTTCTTAGTCCAATGGTTTGGGTTATATTTTCCACAATGCATCCCTACGTTAAAAATAAAATACTACGTGCTATTCTGAAAGCATTATTGTTTAGCCATAATGGAAGTCCATTATGAAAACCTCAAAATGTAGACATTTGGAAAAAAGGTTCTCTGTTTCAAGTATTACACAACACACCCACTTGAGAGAAAAGTTATATTTACCCTTAAAGTGAAGAGAATCATGCTTCAAAAAAAGCCAACCAAGCCTTCTCCACTGTTCTCAGAAAAATGTACAATATAAGTTTTTCAAAAAGAGAGAAGCAGCCCCACCTTAGAAATGCTGTATTAAAGCTGTTGGCCCACACAGCTCTCAGAAAACTGCTCCAGACCCTTAGTCCTCTGAAGTTCAGGAACTTAATCACTGCCAGACTGAACTTACTCTCAATCTCTTCCTAAGTCCTGTTTATTCTTTTCTTTTTGTGCTAATATGATCATCTAGACCCATGATGCAGCCACAAAATATTTACTGAAGTCAAGAATATTCTCTTTTTTTGCCCGCATTTTATTAAGATAAATGAGTCACTTTTCTTTTAACTCTCCTCTTCAAATCCCTAGATAACATTCATAGCCTTTTTCTACACTTCTGAGTTTGAACTGATTTTTATTTAATGTCAGTAATCAGCACTCAGTGTGCCAGGGCCTAGTAATATGATATTAGCTTCCTGCATGGAACCATTTTGCTAATACATCCTCAGTTCTTATTTGTTTGCTTATGATTACACCATATTATACCACTGAGTATTCCTGTGGTAACTTCCACCTCCTCTCCCTTCCAAATTATGAGCACATAATTATAGTAGAAATTATTTTCATAATATTACAGTACTCAATTTCATTCTTCTTTTTCCAGTTCTAAATGGTACCTAATTTCTCCTTCAAATTGTTTTAATATAATTCTGCATACAAAACATAGCTCAGGTTTGCACATCAGAAAATATCGCTAGGTACAAACCTTCTTTTTGGTCCAAGAAGGGTAATGAAATGATTAAAGAGGATCAGCTTCAGACCAATATACCAAAAATTCCACCAGTCTTCCTCCAAAGCAACTGTACTCATTCCATACAACGCTGACCACTTCTGCTTCACCCTGCCCTTTTTTTTTTTAAATGAATGCCCATTTTTCTTCTATTACTACACCACTTATAAAATTTTATGTAAAATGACTTTCTGGATACATAAAAATTAGATCTATACCATGAAATCTGCAGTTTAACCATAGACAGATATATTACCCCAAGTTAATAATTATAATTAAAATATTATGCCATAATTTCGTTCAAAATATACTTTTAAAATAATCCAACATGAGCTTTTTTAATTATCTCATTACTTCACACAGACAAACAATTCCTTTTGGAAGCCTCTACCACGTTTCCTACAGACATATTTAAAAACCTACCTGGAAAAATGTTGAGAAAAGTGACGGGAGGTTTGTTGGTATCAATAGTTAGCTTGTGGTTTGCTGCTTTTGAAGGTTGAGATGGAAAGCAAACCAACCGCAAAGGCAGACTGAAGTTACACTGTGCAACTCGCGGTATTCCTGAAATCAAAGAACACACATTCACTTCTCATGCCCACAATCTGAATGCAAGATATTGAATACCACTGTCCTCAGAGAGGTATAATAAGACATTTTTAATATGATTAAGGGATATGTTAAAACAAAAACTATATCAAATTCTTAGTTTTTGTTAACTTTTCCTCCTAAAGCACCTTGAAATTTGAATACTTTTAATTACCTTTTCAAGTGAACATTTTTCTATAAATGGGAAAGCAAGAGTTACTGATGAAATCTACTGCATACTTCTATTTATATCAGTTAAAATGCAATAAAGATTAGATTTTATTTAACACTCTAGACAAACAATTCCACTTTAACATACACAACAGCTGTATGATTATTGCTGATGCTTCAAACACAGAATTGAAGCATGAACATTTTTATCAGGAATATCCAAAACTAAATGCTTTTTAAGAACAGAGTTACTCTTTTTTTTTTTTAATACTCTTAAATAACATCTATGCGACCTTCATATCATCTCTCAGAGATTTATGGCTTAGAAAAGAATGTATCTAATAGAGATTATTACCCAAAAGTATATTAAATTCTATCTTTCAACTCATTGCATCATAACAGAACAGAACTGTAGAACAAACTGGCTACTGCCTTGAGTATTGGGACCTACTGTCATATGCAATTTATTCAGAATGGTGCAAGAGAAAAGAGGAAGTTTTAACTCTAACATCTAGAAAACACATTTGAATGTGTCAAACATTTTCTCAGATATGGCTGGCATGTCAGCAATTGCCTGATATGTTCTATGTGAAAGGCAAAAGTGCTAGTTGCTATGAAATATGGACTACTTGCTCTTTTGAGCAGGCAGATTATGGGGATTTTTGAGACCATTTCTTTTTACGAAGCAGCTACAGGAAAACCCAGTTTAACAACAATAGATTTTTAGAGACAATAAAGTAAGTAACTGTCAGACAAGTCATGAAACTGATAGCTACATAGAGGTTATCAGTCATGTAAGCTTTGCAGGTTAGTATAAAATTTGAGCTCAAACTTTTAATAGCCATCCAAACAACCATTTTGCTAACAATTTTGCTTGTTTGCTGCTTCGCAGATCTCTCGCAATGAAAAAGTTATTTCTAAGACTCATCTAAGGGGAAAAAATGTTACTAGAAGATTCAGATTCATCCTTTTGGTTGTCAATTCATTAGCTCTTTTGGCTGGCTGATGACGCCAAGTAACTATTCTACAGCAGCTTGTAAAATACAAAGTCACAGTAAAACGAGCAGAAAGCTCATTCAAACCAAAGACAAGTCCTCAAACTTAGCATATCTCCAAGTTCCAGGGACAATTCCTGAAGGAATATTTGAAAATAAACTCACGACCTTTCAGAATGATTCATTCAACTGGATCTTCACCATCTGATGGGAAAAGTAAAATCTGCTCTTGATGACAACATTACACAAATATTGAACTTAGATGTGGAGACTTATCAACAGGAAAAAATTTAGTGAAGAAAGTAGCCAGAAAGACTTTAAACATTTTCATATTTAACACAAGGTATTTTCCTTCTTTTTTCAAATCAGCTTTTACCTACATAGTCTGCTGTCAGTGTGCCTCACCATAAACATAGCTTTTCAATATTTCAGACTAAGGTCAAATCAAAACTAAAACAAATATTATCTAGCTTTGGGAGGTGACTGGGGAGATTTCTAGTTGATTAATCCAAAACAACTCTATATAAGACAAACCAAAAAGCTCCAGCAAGATCTAGCACTACAGGAAAAAATCTACAAAGCAGTAGCAACATGTGGAAGTCAGAACTTCCTCAGCCCATTGGTGTTATGTCTAGTAATACATTTCGCTTCATCTAGAGGTGTGATACTTTGCATGATACATAATTTTAGCTCTGTTAGAAAGAGAAAAAAAAAGTGGGGAAAAAATTCAGATTCTCTTCTAACCTGAAACACAATAGAAACTAACACTTCATAAAGTACTAGTATGTAAAGGCATTCTGTGCACTTATCTGATAGAAGTAATAAAACAATTAATGCCTTGTAGTTACTATTTCACTTCCAAGTTATTCATTCATTCATTTAATGAAATTCGAAACATAACGTTAATGTACATTATGAAAAGCATTAAAAAAAAGGTATTAGAACTCAGATCTCCATGTTAAATATTCAGAGAATTGATACTTGTTCTGGTATTCACAACCCTGAATTTAATTAGTCCAGTGCACCTCACATTAATCCAAACAGATTTTGCCCCAGATGATTCTACAAAGTTTGCTGTGTAGAATCACAGCAATATTCTCTCCAGCAAAAGGTTTTCACCTTGAGTAGATATTTCTTAACAAAACCCCCAATTTTTCATTTTTAGGATGTTATTCTTTCAAATTATATACATTTACTTCATTATACTTTATTGATAATTAATTTTTAAAATATTTTGTATAGCAGAAATACGCCACAAGATAATAACTATTCTTGTCAAGAGCAGTACTTTATTGAGATGGTTCTAGCATCTATTTCATGTAGAGTCTGCTGAAATGTCCAGAAATCAGAAAAGAAGGGTACCACTAACACAGTTATTTACTTCTTACTTCACTTACTATGCTTGAAAGAGCGTAAGTATTGAAAAATAAGACTCACATACATCTATAACTTCTGTTTAGGAAAACAGAAAACACCCTTTCAGTTGATCTCTAAACCTATGACAAGCAACTTCTTTACCTTCCCAAAACATGACGAAATTTGTACTTACTATATATTATTAAAGTTCATAAATATTTTGTACAAGCACTACATCTCTTCAACACATCTACTACTGCACTGCAAAATTACACTTCTTCCTTTTTAGTCTATGTATACATAAGCTAACTTTCCAGTCTTGTTTTGTCTCTTAATTGTACCCTTCCCAAGAATCACAGCTACCATGATCACAGCAGAGTTTTGTACTGCTGATACTGTCAGATAGAAAGCAGCCTTTTGGCCTTGAATAGGATGTTTCAAATAGGAACTGAAACAAAGAGATGTTGTGACATCATTCCCAGAGCTACTCAGTCCAAACATCACAGCACTAGATACAAATCCTTAATAGTTGTTCCAGTTGCACCAAACAAAGTTATAATTTAGCTGCCTTAGTTCTTGATGAAACTTGAAACAAATAGCTAAAACTTTAAATAGGTAAAGAAAAATCACATAATTGTTCTTAATTTCCAATCCCAATGCAGAAGGCACTTAATACTCCATAAAATTCCTGTTACACACAAGAAAGTACAATATACTTCACTGAGAAATGTATTTACTACTTTCTATTTTCTACATTCACACCTACACAGCATCAAACCAAGGATAATAAGCACTTGTAGAAATAATAACTAAAATAACAGCTCCATTCCAATTCTGCTTTATTAAGCATTTACTGTCCCATATGAAAGTATTCAAACTTCGCATATTTATATTCACTTACCTTCAGGATTGAGCTCTACCATATAACCAGCAATGGCACAAAGAAAAAAAAAAGAATACATCAGATATTAGTCAAATAAGAAAAAAAAAAAGAAAATGCAGTACCGGGTTTTTAAGAACTTAAGACACATTTGTTAAGTAGACAATACATAAAGACATAATACTAGCCAAAACCAGACATGAGACCACAGTTCATCAATAGTGCAACCCCGTCCAACTGACTGACTCATTAAACTTCACTTGGATGAATTCCACAGAAATAGACTGATTTGGTCACAAATATGGATATCTTGGAAAACAAAAGAGGAAATAGGCTCTATTTAGATAAAGTCACAAATGCACTTCATTTTTACATACTAATATACTACACTTAAGGATTTGTCCACCAATTAACACTAGTATTTGTATGTAACTGAATTATCACAGCTTAATAGTGTAAATAAATATCCAAAAATTCAGCAGATCTTACTTATGTTCCTTTACTTAAAAGTCTTCAAAATTTGACCAAAGTCAAGTCTTTAAAATTTCTTCTTCCGTTGCCTAATTCTGTTAGATGTCACGTCTGCTTATTCTTTTTTCTTTATTGCATATAAACCACTAAACATACTTAAGATGCAAGATTTCTTTACTTCCCCAACCAAAAGAATTGCAAAATCCAACCTAACATCTAAAATATAAGCATATGTTCAACTAGTATTATATTACCTGAAAGAAATAATGCATTCATTTGCTGGTCTTCCAAAGCAAAATCACAGAAACAAGGCCAGCAAAACAAAAAGCAAACTTTCAAAATCAGAGGATCCAAGATACTCATAAGTCACCTGTACAGTGGCCCCACAAAACCTGTCTAATCCACAACACTGATTTAGACAGTTATGAACGTACAGCATCTCATTCACAAGGAATATGAAGTCAGAATCCCATTACAGAGGGACTGAAGTTGTACAAGTTGTTCAAGTAAGCTCTCAAGAAGAAGGGAGGAGCATCCTTTCCACTCCCACCCTCTGCACATATCTGCAGGCCATGTCTAGAGAGGGTAAGATCAAGTTCTTTAAAAACACAAGTTCCAATTTTGTCTAGAAATAAACATTTCAGTCATACCACAGCCTAGACTATCACCACTAAACACAGTGTTTCAAGTGTGATGTGAAGTAAATGCTTACATAAAAGTGTCAATATTGGATAGGGGACTCAAGACCACCACCCTTCACAGAAGCCCTGCATTAACATGTATTCTTTCATGTCAGTCTACTCCATTTTCGCTGGCATAGCTCTGTCTTTGCACAGTGAACTAAATCAGAAAATCTGGCTGACAAACAATTGTTGATTGTGTAAGAACAGGGGAGGAGGTGCAGGAGCAAAGCCAAGCAGTGAGAAGAACTGAGAACTTCAACTGGTTTATGCAGCATTTAACTAAACATGGAAGCCCTGCCTAAATATAGTTTCTCAGTAGACTGACAATCACAAAGCTGTGTGTAGAAAACTAAGCTAATCAGTTATGATTAGCAGGATAAATTTACATATTCTATCATTAGGGTCATTAGGGCATTACAAAATAACAACTTGGTTTCTATTCCTTTAGGTTAGTTCAATTGTTTAGAATGATTATAATTATCTGTTAAAAAGGAAGTGATGCATTATCACTCCCAATGCTTATTCAAATCTCCTCATCTGTGGGGAGGTAGTTATTGTCACATTTGTCAACAGACCAGAAGCCTGAATAGTCATAAGGCTGTAACTAACCTCTCACTCCAAGAGGTGGTCCCTTAAAGAGCAGAACAGAAGCAAATTGATAGGACAGGATGGAAAAGCTGGCACAGCTGTTTCCCAAGCAATAAGCTTATGATTTTACCTCTGTAAGGCCAATTACATAACTTCTTGCAACATAAAATATTAACTAAAACTGAAGACTAGATAAGCATTATTTCTTTAATATATTTAATATATTTCAAAAGAATAATTATAAGAAACATGTGAGGAAAAAGGCCTCAAAGAAATGCAAATCGATTTGAAATCTCCAGTGGCTTACCTGTTGGTATAATATATGAAACCATACAATTTCCTTCTAGTTCTGATGGAGTACAATTCCCCTTCAAAAAGACAGACAGGACCACAGTTTCAGATGAATCTGGTTCTAAAAAAGACACAAAATTAAATCAAGTAATAGGAGCATCCAAATGAATGTAAGATATTTCCTAGCACTTTAGGAATTATTCTGCTAAACTATGGTAGTTGTTTCCATTAGTTACCTTTATCAATTCATGGTATGTGCTTTTTTTAAAAATCTTTAATTTGTAAAAGGCAAACTAGGGCTTCCAACTATTTTGAAGCATAACCAATAAAACAATTCAGCTGACTGAATATGGACAATATAAAAACAAATGAAGTTTTATGTTGTGATTTTAATATTGTACAGAGCCATCAGTCAGTTACTCTTGTCACATGTTGAGAAAACATAAGAACTGTATTTTCAGATGAGAATAGCAGTCAGTAAAGCCCTGTTTCAATAGAGACCATTACTGCACATTTCAGAGCAGAAATGGTCTGTAGTCACAAATGAAGCAGCAGGTACACTGGTCTGGCCTTGAGCTCCACACAGTCTTAAAGGCATCTCCACCTGTAGTATCATCAACAAAGCTGGAAAAAGGCTACAATGCTTAAACAGTTGATGATAAGTTGAGAACATATGCTAGACTGTCCACCAGTACACAAACTTTCTGTCCCTGCCTGTAGCTCAATACTACCATTTCTACACAGACAGAATTGCCAGCAAAAAAAATACCCTAGCAGAAGTGCTACAGAATAATCGATTTTTTTTCTGCTTCCATCATAAAGCTGCCACCCCACCTCTCCTCACCTGCCACCCATCATACCACAATCAACGAAGCAACTCCATTCCTTTCTACTCCATCTTCCTCCACCAAGCAGTACCTCGAAGATGTGGAGTGCAACAGTGCACTTGATGGAAGCTGGACTACACCTTTCCAACATCCTCAGAAAAAAAGTAATACTGTAATGGTACTATAATAATTTACCTAAATCATCAAAGACGAACTGGTCACAGGTCACTGCTAGCGGAGCTTGCACACACACTGCCAGGCTTGGCTTCTGAGCGGACACTCGGCTCTGTACTGTTATCTAAATCAAGTGACACACAGAAGTATTTAAAAGAAGCAACTAATTTATCTCTGTACAGCAGAAGAAAAGACCTAACCAACAAAAAAAGATATTAAAAAAATTGCAAAGACCAATTCAGCAACAATGCTTCAGAACTTAAAATTTCAACTTCAAGCCCAGTATTTTCCTTTCACAGTTTTTATTTATTTACAGTCAAAAAAGAAATGCAGTAATTTGTAAGGTTAAAAAAAACTGAGGGAATTTCTCATTTCTTTGTAATTTTAATCCAAGACAAATCAATACTAAAGTGCTAATTAAAATGTCAATATTTTGCAAGTAATCAAGTGCATTCATTCTAATGTAAATAAACATAAAATCTCTCTGCTAGCAAACAAGAATAACATCTACCTCTGTATAAATATCAGGTAAACTTTACACTTTTTATGAGCCCAGAATCTCAATAATATTAACAATTTAGATGGAGTCAATAAAGATATTTGGCCATTTAAATGAGTTAAAAACATGCAGACGTGAGACTGCACTCTTCAGAATCGGTAATCAGGACAGTGACATTTAAAGTTTCTGGCACATACTACTGTGGTACATTTCTCAGAGATGGAGACATACAAAGATCAGTCAAAGGAACTTATTGCAGAAAAAAAGATTCCAGAAAAAAATGAATGCATGGTAACTCCTACATTTACTATTGTTGTTTCACTAAAAGGTATGAGATGCATAAACAAGAAAAGAGAAAGGGGAATTATTAAAATGTTTTCCCATTAAAAAGTTTATTAAATATATAAACATGCTCATTTTAAACAGGGTTTACCTTGGCTCTTACAATAGCAATAATGAGTGGGTAAAGGAAGGCAATGGGAATTACCTGTGTTCTCAGCACTGAAATCATCACCGCTCTCCAAAAAAAAATTTAATTTTTGCAATTATGAACACAATGATTTCCACTGTAATAACTCACTTGTACAATATTTTTGCACCAATGTAAATTAAGGCTGATAAATTCACACCTGTCTTGAGGTAATTTAAATTTACATTACATATTTGAAGATAGCCTTGTATTTGCAAACAGCCTGGTCCAAAGTCCAACGCCATTCATCTGAATTTCTTTAAGCAAAACTATCACAGACTTTATCAGAATTACAACTTTATCCTGTATTATTTTAGCACTTTAAAATGCAGAGAAATTTGTTGGACCAAGTATAACTAAACCCCACTTGTCTGAGAGAATATGGTTCAAAAAATCCAGTTACCCTCTGAACTTTTCACTCAAAACCAAAGGAGAACTTGCAAGGTTCTTGAAAATGAAGCTTAACAATGAAATAAAAATCATGATCCTTTTTAGGCAATACTGAGGAAAAACTACATTTGCATACACACACATTCTCACACTTCCTTTAGAATCAGTTACACGCACTAGCTCTCATGGAAGAGTCCAATGATGTGAATCTTCTAATTAGATTTTCCTACTATTTTTTTTTTCAAGAGCAAAAGCTCTGGAAGTCTTTTTATGAAAGGAAGTCTATTTTTGTTTATTGATGACTAAAAAGGCAGCTGAAGACGATAAACTTCCAATCTGAGTGACAAAACATTTAGTGCCTTTGAAAGATGTTGGCGAAATTATTCTCAGAAGGATTGCCGTAATGACACCTCATCATACTAAGGATAAAACACAATGAGCATTTATTGCATTTCAAATTTTACTCATTTTCATGTTCTGAGTGAAATACACAGAAAGGGATGTGTTTGTTACAATTTGCCAGCACCATTTGAATGCTATTGTTTGAGTTAGGCACAGTACCTTTACCGTGATTGACGGTACTGCCTCTGCTTTTACCTCACTCTCAATGGCTTGCTGTGAAGAAAAAGACGAAAACAGAGTAAATTCAATGTTCCACGTGAATGAGTGAACACAGCAAATGCAATAGTACTTTCCTACCATCAACTTGGTAAACACAGAATTAAGATTAAAGACTTATCATTCCTATGACAGATTAAAATACACAAAATACATTTCTGAGTTCCTTCTGAAAACGTAAAGTCTCTGTTTGAAATTGCCTGCAAAAAGGATAGCAAAAGGTCATGAATGTGGTATATATAAGAAACTAATACCCTCTGATGTATATATGAATATTTGAAACTGTTTTGTTTGGCACAGTACTTTCTACTGTTTATTTATTTGAATTCTGGAAATACTTTCTGCTATTCAGTAGGGAAAGGTGACTTCCAATCTGCCAATATATTATACACACACCATAGCACGTCCTATAAAATCATCACACATTATCTTATAATTGAAATATACCTCAAACTTCAAAAGAAAATTATAGGAGGCACCTTAATACTCCTGCTAATTTCTACTTCAATAGGCAATTCCATCTACTTCAAAATTCATCTTGACCTTGCAGGCTATTTTAATTTTATTTTATGCTTATATTTCATTTTGAAACAGGTCAGTCACTAGACTTAATGAAAATGTTCCTGTGTAAACTATTATAAAGAAACACATCTCTCACTTCTGCTATAATACCAAATTACTGACTTGACCTTATAACTTCTCACTATAAGAGAGTAAATTAAAAACAGTATAAGGTCCACATCTGCAAATTTCCTAAAACATCAGGAAGCTGGTAGGCTCTCTGGGTTCTAGAAATAGGACCTTCACTTGTACATCATATACCTTTTCCAATTAAAAAAAAAGACAGCTACGTTCATATCAGCTTGCCATGTTCACTATCTCTGGTGACCAGTGGTTGATCCTGAAGCAAAAGCAAAGTGGAAAGAGATGGACCCTTAGTATAGTCAAGTCTCAGAAATTACCTGGCCTTCCTGGATCAGAGGCCATACACAGGAGGTGGTGTTAAACAGCCAGAATAGTCCTCCACTTGCTTATCTAATCAGTTTTAATACATTTATACCCTCTTTGCTCTCACCACACACACTGCAATTTCAGTCTTTTGACAAGTGCAGAAGTAGCATCTCAAAGCCTGTAATTTCCGAGGTCACTGTAGAAGCCCCAGAATTGTTTCTACGTTTGCTTATTGAACCTTCCCCAGGAAGTATCTTATCAGTTTTTTTCCTTTCTAGATGGCTACTGAAAAAAACACACAGAAAAGCCAACCACACAGGAAACTAAGATACATGGGCAGCCCTAGGAAATACAGATTCAAGGTTGTGGTTTGATTGATATATTGAGTTACTTATATATGACACAGAGCAATTGCATCTGGAAGGTTGAACAAATGAGCACAGCAGCCTTAGAACATTTTATGTACCCAACAGGTCTAAGTGTTGTAAGCAGATTATTGCAGCTAGCCAAGGAGACTAGCACACATTACAGAGAGGTCCCTTTATCACAGAATAATATCCTTGTGTGTTTTTTAAACAGTAAGCAGCCCTGAAAAATCAGTTTTAGAAAAATTAGTGGCCAGAAACGGCTCATTACAGATGTTCTAGTGCAATAAATATGTTCCGAAATGTTGAAGTTTTAAGAGACAGTATAAGCTCTCCCAAATCTTAATTTGAATAATTTTTTGTAAGGTACTTATGTATACAACAATATGAATAAACTGATTAGGCTGCAACACCAGAGAATATTGAATGATGGCTTGCCAGAGAAAGATTATTTCTTACAATGCAACTGAGTGGTTTGAGTATTTTATCTTTGAGAGATCCAAGGATGACACTTCGACTGTTTAACTGCTCACCAGTACAACTTCTCACTCCAAAGTTATTCCATATCCTAAGTTCTCATTCACTTACATTTGCTTAGCCAAGAATCTAATGGTCCCAAGACAGAAGATAATAAATAATTTTTTAAAATTCTAATTAAAATCTTTTATTAAAGTGTCTTCGAACTGAGGAAAACCTTAGGGCTATGCAGCTCAGTCCCACAACTACAAATACATAGTAATCACTATCCATGATCATTCATCATTTACTCATGTGTGAAATCAATATTTTTAGAGTAATTTCCTTTTTATACAGGTACATACAGATTCTGCGTCCAAATCAGGTGAAACTTCTGCTGTTACAATTACACCTCTCTGTTTTTCAGATTCAGGCAAAATATCTGAAAGAAAAAGAAAAAGCAAAGCAGTTCTCCTTTAACAAACATACAGCTACATTTCTAAAAATAATACAATTTCAACAGCATAAAGTTTCAAATTTAAAAATTTGAATACAAATTTGAAAAGAAAAAATAGCGTATGATTTTTGGTATTTCCAAAGAAGCTTCCCAATTTTATTAGATTTCTAAAAACCTAAACCCGGATCTCATTCTGGATTTCTAATTTATATACAAAAAAGGACTTGGATGCATTCTGTAAAAAGATTTTACACTGAATATCCATTATTTTCAGAGGCCACAAGATATTTTTAAATGTCTGTCCTCACATGCATATGTTAATACACCTACAATAACGAACTACCTCTGAAACAGCATACCACACATCCCATGGCACTTTCATCGAAGTGATTTGATAAGGAATAAGCTAGACAAAGAAAAATTCTGTGTCTAATGGTCTAATCTTATACAATTCCTCTGCATAAGAAGGTATATGAAAGTTTTATGTATAGAACACTATATTGGGCTTGGTTACAATATGTTACCAGCTGATTTCCAGTGCTGTCAACATACGAAGCAAGGAATGCTATGAACTTACTTATATCCATAATTTATGCAGATTCATATATGTAAAAGAAAAAATTGTGCAAATTAAAAGTATAAATACCACGAGGAATTATATAACCTCCTCTTAAGAGTCCAGAAGCCCAGCTCTAGGGTATTTGCATTTTTCTGAAGAGAATTTTTATTTTTTTAAGACTAAATGTCTTGGAAAATGAAAAATCCAAACAGGAAATGTATAGTTTCTAAAGTAACAACCAGTTACCTTTACTTGATGTAAAGGGGAAATTAACATACTAATTGAATAATTGAGAGCATGAGCACATTCAGAAAGATGAAAGAATTTTATTACACAGAAGGTCCTGAAAATGACCCAGAACTAGTAGACAGCACTATCTCATTTTCTTGTGCTCAGAGAAAAATGCCTCCCTTTGCCACAAGGAAGAAAAGCAAAAGCAAAACATGTTCCTCCAATACCATCTACAAAAGAAGTTTAGGCCTCTTTCATACAGCCAAAGCTGCAAAGAACTGGTTCTCCCAACTACACACAGATCAGCCCAATCCACTCTTTTTCTATCCCTTCTTAATTATTTCTCTTCAGGTTCTCGTCAGCAAACTATGATGCAACTTCGGTCATACAGTCATTTTTCTATTAGAAGTAGGACTGAGATCACAAACAAAGTTTATTTATAAGTACCAGCTTTTTTGTTACTATTAAAGTGAGCCAAAACACGTATGTTTAATCACTTATGTCATCCAGAGTGATGCGAGTAATATTAGATTTAAGTTAGTATAACAGTTAAGATTTTTAAATATTTCATCAGTTTATAATGTAAATCCTTATTCTTCAAAATGTATAAAACAGCTTAAGTTCAACAGTTTAATTGTCAGCACTGGACAGAAACACAAGACATTTATGGAAATAACTACTCTAAGGGTTTTTTTAATATGATGACCTAATTCTAATACCTTCCACGTTTGAAAGTCAAAATGAAACAAAGAAAAATTATTTCCATATAAGGTTAGATATTTTCAAAACAACACAAGCTCTTACTGCACAAGCATGAATTCAAAAGACAAAAAAGTTAACAGCTCATTTTAAAGATCATGTTCAGGAGTAACTTCATGACAACCAAGGTTCAAGCTGAAGTTTTCTGAAAAAAGCCAAAATGCAAAAAGCCCAAAACATCCAAAACTGACTGGCATTCTTCATAATTAAAATGTTTTGTTGTAAAAAAAGGTCCTCTCACAAGTTTTATATCCAGTTAAAGTCAAGCACATCATTAGAGCATCTCTCCACAATGGCAAGAGCATTCATAAAAACTCATCTGAAAACAGCACTCAGATCAGATTAGACATACCAAGGAAGAAAGTTTAGAGGAAGAGAAAATGGTGAAAAGATCAACAATATTCAAAGTAAACTCGTCAATCACACTGGGACAGTTATTACAACATTTAAAAAGGATAGTTACAGCTCCTTTCTCTCTCTCGATCTTCCACATAATATGCTAAAACTAACAAGTGGAAGTTCACTTAAAATGGATTTGTTCTTTCCTTCATGCTTTTCTTTCCTTTGGTTATGACAGCCAGAAAAAACCGTCTAATACTTATAAAGAAGAGTGTGGTAAAAATCAGTGGAATTTATCCACATCTGTATGTTTATATAACACATTTCTGGGTTTGGAAAATTAAAAATCTGGTATCAATCTATCATAATAGTGGATGAAGTTATATGTAATTATAAGATATAGAAATCTTCAAGTTGTAGAATCAAACTTGTGACTGCAGATAAATAATTTCTTATTTTCTTGGAATTTCAACTGTGAGCTTTTTCACTCTTTTTCATATAGAAAGCAATGACTATTCCTTTTATGATTTTAAGAGCATGTTCACTATAATCAGGAAAAGATTTTAATTTGTTCTTTCTATTTGTCTAAGATTTTTCCATAGTTTCCTGTATAATCACATGCCTCCAATTTACTGTGCAAGTCACATACACAGTTTAAAAACCCATGTTTCATGCTTATGAAAACATAAGCTTTGAAGCTCTGTAGAAATTATGTGCCCTTACTTCAATAAAATCAATGCAAGTTATTAGCCATGTATGTCAATTCCAAAATTTATCATGATCAGTTATTTGGGTATTGATATCTCTCACTATGTTCTTCAAATATGGTTTTGAAAGAAATTATAGAAACAGAAAAATTGCTTTAACAAAAGTAATTTGTTGTTAACTGCATGACTTAAAAGCCATTTGTAATAATAAAACAGAATTTGGTAATACTTTTTCCTCTCTCTGAAGCCTAATTATATCAGAACTGTTAAAATTCAAATTTTCTTGTCTTTGGGTAATCAGTTTTTTCTCTAAACTCTTGCACTACCGAGAATTATCTGCAACATGATGTAAACTTCTCAAAAGTTCCAACAGGCATTATGAAAATACAAAGAAAAACGTTGCGTTCAAGAGCCTCACAGTCTAGGATTTTGTTTGTACTTTTTTTATTAAAAGTTCAACTTTATTAAATATTAAATTTCCTACAGAAATGTAAGTATGGTTAAGGTCTGAAAATAAAATATTTTAAAGTGCTAAGAGGAAAGTCGGGTGGATAAAAGTATATAAAAATACAGCAAAGGAAGAAGCATACCTTGTGGTTTTGTGGCCTCCTTGATGATTTTTTGGAGCTCTTTCATTTCAGCATTCATTTCTTCATAGTTTATTTCCCTAGCATCCACCTTAGGAGCCTGGAAGATTGAAGGATCAGTTCCAAGGTATGAACACTGAAGATGTCCATCATCAGTCAGAGTAACTATAACACCCTTCAAATCTCTGGGGGAAAAAAAAAATCACAGAAAAAGTAACACTGAAAATACACTGCTGCTACTGTGCCATATAGAACTTCCTGTTTTAACAATATCCCTTGACTAAAAGAAAAAAACAATATTTATTCTTCAATTCAGATGCTTTCATTAATATTACTCCCACTTGCTGCAATCACATCTAAGAACAAATTGGTGTTAGACGACTACAACACCTCAGAATCTGTGTAATTGGGAGAGGTAGTAGAAAGAGTCACAACAAACAAGCTGAATAGATAGTTGTCAGTCTTTTACTCGCAAATTGCTACTTAAGCTTTTTGAAGGATGGATATTAAGGTGGGGAAAGGAATTTGCTGAATGGAGCACCCAATAAAGGAAGGCAAGGGAAAGGATGTCTCACAAAAAAATCAGGAAAGGGGAGAAGGTGCTCACAGAGAGGACAGCAGTAGGGCTTTGATGGTGTCAATAGCCCCCTTAACCAATTCTTTAGCTGCTACTGCAGCTACTGTGCTGGCTTCAAACCCTGGCTGGCTGTTCTCTGCAGCATCTTTCAGAAACGAAACCACATGGATCCAGAACATTCCCTTTACACTCCTCTGAATCAATACAAATTACTGTTTTAAGAGCTACACTATAGTCTCTTTTCTCTCAAGGGAACAGTACTTCATTGCTCCTACAAAAATCTCACTCATTTTGTTTATCTGATCTGTAAAGTGCAAATGCAAGATTTAGGAAAGTATTTAACAACCTACGAGACAATAGGGAGTGCTGCCAACATTTTCCTTAAGTTGAAGGTTATTCCTAAACAGAAGACAAACTGACAGGAAAGAAAAACTAGCTCAGATGTTAACAGCAGAAGTTAGGAGAAAGCTAACTTTCAATTTATTTTTAAAATGCTTACTTGTAATTAAATTAAAAGCCTGTATTAATTTTCATAATTACAAAGTAACACATTTATGTCAGCAATTTGCTCTTATTCCACACTTAGAACATCTTACAGCAGAAACTGCCTTTGCTTTATATGGTAGTTGTATTTGAGCCAAAGATAGATCAAATTTAACTCTTAGATATAAAAAGTGATTTGGATAAGAAAGCCTAATTCACTATCCCACTAACTAAAACCCTGTAAAAATACTGCATCTATATAAGCGTTAAAGCTATAATTCATACAGAATAAACAAAAATTCTTTTAACTGACACTTGCAAGATACCTTTCAAGTGCCTCCTCTAGATCAAATATATATAGAACAAAAACCAGGTAGCTATATAAAAGAAATAGAATTCTCTGGTTTCCTACTCTGTCTTGTAGCATGGCTCCAGAACACCAAGATAGGAAACCTCATTCTAAAATTTTCATGTCAAAAGTTATTATGAAAGCAAACAGGTGACACAGATTCATTTTAATAACTGGTGGTCCAATTGGACTGTCCAAAATGCCTATTTACAGCATGCTAAGGCCACAATCCCGGTGGTGGTTTCACAACTGCAACCAAATAAACTGGAAAAAATATGCTGCAACTGAGCTCTTCTGAACTCTGTACAGTTACACTATAACTGCATACAGGAATGAATACCCCACTGGGCACTACACAAATAAGTAGTTGCTGTAGATGAACTTGAGCTTTCTGTTTCTATAGAAAGTGATTTTTACTTAGTGAAAGAAATAAATCTCCTTGATGAATTATGAATGTTATGGAAACTTCTTGTGAGCTTTTTTAAGACAACAGGTAACCCCAGCTCTTTGCTAAAGGTGAAATGTGCAAATCTGAACTGCCTTCTCAAACAGAAGGCACATAAAAGGGCTCAAACACAGTTTCCCATATCTACTATATAAGCTCATCTTAAACAGAAACAATCTTCTCTTTTGGGACTTCTTATTGCCACAGAAAAGTTTCCAGCTACCACTGCAACTTTTAACGTGTATTAGCATTCCCTACAAAACTGTAATAGGAAGCTGGTTTTGTGAGCACATAAGGTTGAGATGCCAAGACTCCCCTAACAAATACTTTCTTTTCTTAAAGTAGAAGACTTAAACTGATTTTCAACTTACATATCCAGTACTTGTGTTAGCAGCCATTCTGCAAAAGCCACGGCCTATTTGCAACCTGTAAGCTTAAGGCTTCCATCCCAAAGGGGTTTTCTGACAAGTTGTAAACTCTCAAGAGGAACTAGAACTAAATATGAATCCTGGTTTCTCCGGCTACTTGAATATTTGTTGTCAACTACAGCTGGCTTCCTTGCTCAGGACTGGGTCTGTTGTGGAAGTTACACTCAGAACTGCTCATCCTGGTTTTCTTATGTCCAAAAAGCTCTGTACAACACACATCTGTGCTGCATTTACAGAATTCTGGATGGCACATGAAACAAATACATTGGGCCAGCCCTGAGTTCTGTACATGAACAATGCTAGGAGACAGGCTATTGTGAACACTTGAACCACAACACTCTCTTAGTAAGGTATTCAAAATTACACCTAATGTATAGAACTTTGTTAATGCCTGCCAAATGTTTGCAAGGAGCTTTGCCATACTGGTCGTGGCTGCAGAAAGTCTTTTAAAATTGGGTATTGTTGAGATAGATGATACCATGCTATCAAAAGACTCTACCCCACACTTTGTTATTAAGTCACAGCAGATGATCCCTTTTTTTTAATTAAAAAAAAAAAAAAAAGAAAGAAAACGAAAAAAAAAAAGTCGGACAACAAGAGAAACTGCATCATGAGGTTGTTCCACAGCTGGAGAAAGGAAACTGACATCTGAAAACCAGACAATTTCTAAAATTCTCCAGCAATGGCTTTGGATCATCTTAAAATTTCTTTCTTGAGGTTTTGCATCTGGTAATCTAATAAGGAAAGATCCATGAGGACATCTGAGTGTAAATCAAAAGGGCATGAAGAAATACAGCTACACTGTCAGCAATAAATCTTTGATGATATACTACTAAGGTATAATACATTCAAAAGTGGTTTGTAAATACAGGCCTTCCTGTGTACCTTTAAGCTGGCAGTCATCCGCAGCTAATCAGTCTATCAAATGAGACCAACTTAAATCAATGAGGTGATTTACCAATATAAAATATGCTTTCCTTAACTTCTGAGTTTATGTCAGCATTAGGGAATGCACATTCAGAAACTCCACCTTAAAATAAACTCATTTCAACCAACTTTCCTGTTAGTCATGACATCCTTGAGGTCTGCACTATCTCAGAGACAAAAGCACTGTTTTAAGAAAGCAGTGTTACAAATCACAGTTTTCCTTTGCTTCAGTTACGCTTCTGCAGGGTCTTGAGAAGATTGTTCCACATGAAACACACAGAAATATAAAAAACCCTTTACCATTAACCTTTCCTTGTTAAAATCTGTCCATGAATTTGTACATCAATAGAAACAATAAGAAAAATATGGGCAACCAGTTTTAAATTATTTTTTTATAATATATTAATTTCTCTGTTGGAATGTTTGTCAGCCATTCAAGATTGCTTTATTTTCTCAATCTTTTATAACAGTTGTTAAAGGCAGCAAGAGGAGGGGAAGCATTTTTAGCAGTTTTATAGTAGTTTCCCCACAGCTACTGCACTCCCACAATATCCCTGCAAATACCATTACTTCATTTGGCACATTTTGCACACAATCTGGAATTCCAATTACTTGTTAAATTTCTTTTATTGTAAACTATTTCTTTTACTATGTATCACACAATAGTCAAAGTAATAGCAAATCTAAGGGGACACTTTAATAGTGAGGAACTCAAAAGTATAAAACAAATTATTCTGATATCTAAAATAACTGTACAGTACAAAGAAACTCCTGCATACATATGGTAATAATTTGTAAAACTATTTTTTATTGGATTCTGGGTAATAATAATTGCATATGGTTTTTGTAGGTCTTCTCTTACTAAACAAATTGCTCACAATATAATTCTTGAAGAAATTAAAACGCTTTCCATGTTTCCAGTTATAAAATGCCAAAATTGATGGCTCACACTATTGACTTAGAATCTGTAATTCTGAATTCTACTTGAATGACACAGTCTAAGCCTTGGTCAACTCTCAGGAGAAGGTATAGTTATTGATACTATTTACAGCTTCAATTATTTATATTTATAATAGCTTATAAAAATACTTCAATTTCAGAAGTAGTCTTAATTGATATTACTCATACCAAGCATTTTAGAAAACAAGATTCTCTGTAATACTACTTTCTGTTCCTTATCGATAATATATTATTTAAAAACTACTAAATTAGGAAACTAATTCCATCATCATGCTCAAGCAATTTGAATCCATTTTTCTCCTCATTTTATCACCCTTTGATGCAATTATATGCAAGTGAATGTCTCAATAGCCCTTTTTAGTTTAGTGCTTTTGAAAACCTACGCTGTTTCAGGCTCCATTTCAATGTCATTTCAAGCTGTAACTGTGTGAAACATTTGATAAAATGCTGAAAGAAGACCAGACCAGGAGTAATAAACTACAAGAATTTTCTAACATGAACTAATGGGAGTAAAAGGCCCATCTTACTCTCATTAAACACACACTCCAAAATCTAAAGTACACCCACAGCTAAATATTCAAAGTACACCCAGTGTGACCCAATGCCAGCTACTACTGATTCGTAATTCATTCTCTGTATCTGTGGAGCTCTCTCAGGCTCCTTTGAAATGCCTTCCTCTGTAAAGAAATCTTGGTTCAACTTACATCACAAGCAATTCTTTATGTGTAAGCCTTCCCCATTCTGCTATTACACATGAAAACAGGTAATTCAATTGCTCTCAAAAAGTCTATTTATATTATGTATTTAACACACTTTGCACACAAGCATATAACATAGTGTTCAAATAATAATATGTAATTATATTGAATGTCATTAATTGGTAAATAGTTTGTGCTGTAGCTTTACAGAAAAGCTTTCTTCATCTTTCCATTGCATGTGATACATTAAGATTACTGACTCAAATCCAGCTAAACAAAATATCAAGTACTTCTAAGAAGAACAAGGAAACTAAACATAATTTCATCTTGATAACCAGTGGAAAAGCATTTTAAAAAATAGAATCTATGACTAGAACAACAAATCAACAACTCCCCCTTACAAACACTGAAATGTGAAGACTCAGAACTGAGTAAAACCTGAATTTTGATAGTGTAACCATTTTAAATGCCTGACCAATCTTTCATGTTTCAGGTTTTTCCTCTTTGGAGTGAAGACATCTTCACTAGCAACTTTACACAGTGACACCACACTGCAGGACAAATTCAGGCAAATCTTTAGCTTGGGTAGTTCTCCATGTGTAGAATCTCTTTGAAAGACATTCTTTGCCTAAAAGGCCAAATGACATCTAGCGACCAAATGAAAAGGGGCATCTTCCACCACATGAAACAAAACAAAAAATTAAAAACAAAATTTAAAAAATAAAAAAAAAAATAAAAAAAAAAATTGTTTTTACTTCTGCCAGATCACTACTGCCACCTGCGGGGCGGCCCGAGGAGGCTTGGGAAGGGAAGCCCAGGGAGCAGAGCTCTCGCACAGGTGAGCCCTGAAAGCTTCCACGCCCCCTTAAATGAAGCAGGTGTTGGGGTTTTTAACAAGGTTAGTATATTAGCTTCACAGTTCAAACGTAGGGGAATCTTAACAAGCTAGCATTTAACAATGCATGACGTGGGAGAGACTTGTATGTATAACATAACCTTGGCTCCTCCAGGCAGGGAACACACACACAACACTAGAACAGGCAGGCGAGACATGCAATTTAAGCTCATGCTACAACTTACATGTAAAAGGAAATTTTATCTGAAGGATTAAAACACTTGGTTTCTTGTTGTTTTCAATATAAAATCGAAACTATTTCAAGCGCAGGGAAGGTTTGATTTAAAAATTAAAAGAGACAGCTATACAAAATGCAGCATTTAATTAAAAATAGTCTTTGTCACTAAGTAGAATAAAAACAGAATATTCAGTGATGACACAGGCCTTCAGAAATGCATCATGTTGCTTAAAGCAAAAAACTGTAGAGCTTACTGAAGCATAACTTTGTAACTTCCATATTGCATTTCTTATTTTCACAGTTCCATATCTAAGACACCTAATGGCCCTACCTGAACTGAAAATGAATGTGAGGACTGATAAGAAAATATGGTTACTTTAAATAAGAGTGCAACCTCTATGTTAGAGCTCCAAATGATAAGAAACAAGAGAAATTAAATTGTGATTTCATTTGTGACATTACCAGCATTAGAAACAAGAAAGAAACTAAGACCGACTGTGACACACATAAAACAACTCCATGCTTTATTCACTCAAAGCACATTTCTGCATTTGCACTTCCTTCACCTGAAGTCTAAGTCTGTTTCCTGGCCAAAGTCTATCACTGGCAGATGGGTATATAGCAGCTTTCAAAGGCTACCCCAACAGCTACAGTATTGTGAATATAAGATATGGAGGGTCTCAAAAGTTTATTCTCATCTAAACCTTCTCCTCTCCCACTTCAAGATAGTGGTTAGAGTGGTTAGAGTCCCTGTCACTTCAGGCAAGCTGAAGAAGCTCCCTAGCATCTCTGCTTAAAACATAAATAGACGTAAGGTGCTATAGTGATATGTTTATCATCTTACATAAAGCTTATTCTTAACTGTTGGCTTTATACAAGATAGTACACAAGACAGCACACAAGGAAACAGACTACACACATATTACAAGGAGGTTAACAGGAATAATCGTGATGTATGTGTCTCACCACAAAAAGGTTTGAAGAATTACACACCTTTTAAAACACTCAAATTAGTTTATATCTCTTTCTCCTCACAGTTGCCTGAAAGCTTCAAAATTCAACAGCATTTCAGTACACTGCCCGCTTTAACAACACTTATCACTGTCCCCTAACCTCACCTTGTAAAGAGCAAAGCTGCTTTTTCAAAGCATCTCTAGCACTTTGTACTGCTAGGTGGCTCTCAGCTCCACAGCTTAACATAAATGTCCTATGTGCTGGTCCTCGTATGAAAAAATGTCTTTCATGTTAATAGCATAATAATCGAGACCCTTTAAAATCAACAAGATGTCCAGCACTTCCATGGGTAGAGCAATGTCACAATACATCCATAAACTCCAGCCCACTGCTCAATAACCAATACCAGGACTGTGAGTTCAGAATCTGATACAGTTAAATTCTATTCTGTAACAACGTGAACTGCCACAGAGAAATTGTGGGTTAGCCAAAAAAACACATGCTATTTGTTAAAAAGCAAGGATATTATTTTAAATACTAGAGGGAGAGTTACCTTCTTGTTCTTGAGAATTTCCATTTTTAAAGCTTTCTATCGACCCATGAAGGTAGGAATTTTAAGAGTTATTCTAAGGTAAGCTGAAACCTTTACAAAACCATATGACTGTAAAAAGTAGGCTTTTAAAAAAAAGCAAATAAGTGACATGCAATAAAATCAGAAGAACTGACAGTACGGGCATGTGCTTAATATCATACAGTAAATATCATTTGAAGCTAGCTTGCTAGAAAGCCCAGTTATGAGCCACAGTATTATACTGGATATGGTATTTGGCACATCTATGTCTTTTGCAGGAAGAGAATCCTACTGAGGTAAAGGAAACACAATCACATTCATATTTTGTGGCTAAACTACACATATTAAATTTATCTCCTCAAAAGACCTTTAAAAAGGGTAATATTTTGCATTGCCTTTTCTTGACAATCCAGTGGCAAATTAGTGCCAAAAAACATTTTTTTTCCTTAAAAAAAGTTCTTTTAAATGCAATTGTGTTTAAGTGGAAAGATTCTAGAATTCTCTCCACTTAACTTCTCAGATCAGGCAACATTCTTACAGAACACTCAAATAAAAATTTATATATACATGTATATAACTGAACAGTTCATATTGTGCGTCATAACTGGCATTGCTTCTATTACAGTACTACTATAGAGAAAGGGAAAATCTTTCAACAAACTATAAAGTTTGATTCCTGCAGTTTTCTTTCCATAAAACTATGTAATAAGTGCTAAGTTTTGCTGGTTTTATATGTAAGTTTTCCCATTTTTATATGGTGATTCTTTAACAGTTGTGGTAGCCGTGGTGACGTCAGTTATAATAAGGAATAACAGACGGGCTGGAATGAAGAACGAAGTATTTTCAAGGTAAAAAAATTCAGTGAGAGGAGTTTTATTTTGACTCCGCCCACTATTACCCTATATGTGATTGCACTTTTACACCTTATATACTTGATTCAACAACAATATTTCTTCATATTTTTTCCAGTTAAATTCAGTTCCTGTTGCCTTTCTCCTGTTTGGAGAGCCCAGCTACACAAAGTACATTCATCCAACCACCCAACGCACTATGATTCTGTGCCAGAAAACTGTTTTAATTTCGAGTTCATATTTGGACTAAGCCAATATTTTCTCACTTGCAAACAGATCGCAGATTTTAATTTTCTTTAAAAAATATTGGAAGCTAAAACTACATAAAGCACATTTTCAACCAATGGCTATACACCAGAATTCTGAACTCCAACCTTTCGATTCACATTCCTCATTTAAGTTAAACTGATCAGTCTGTTGGACCACATATGAGTTCAAATCTGGGAATTAATCTGTGTTAAAACAAAGAACTTAAAGCATAGATTATGTTGTCTTCATTATGGAGACAGGTTGCTGAATTGGAATTGTTAGACCAGGAAGTATATAAACCTCACATTTCTTACCAATCATTCTAATATTATGAAATACTAATAAATCAGAAAATCCAAAGGGAGTATTGTATTAAACATTTTTCAAAAAGGCAAAAAAAGTGCTTCTCTCCATTTGCTCTGGTAACTGTAAAATTCTTTACTGTTTGGTGTTGGAGTAAAGATGGGATTGGTTTTAAATGCAGTAAACACAATTAATGTCTCTTTCAGTAGCGTGTTTCCCTTCAAAATGGCAACTGATAGGCAATCCTGAGGTACAGCAGCATATGTAATTTGGTTTATGTTTAAAGTTTACTGGAGGTGGTGTAGGGACAACCTCTACTTTCCTGAGTCACCAGAGCAATACTTCTCAGCCTTGCAGTTAAGCTGCAGACTAACAGGGGAGAGTACTGTAGCACACAGTAAGCTACTAAGTCATAAAAACCACCCAAGCCCTCCTGACATTTCTTTTAAACCCAGGGTTAATGTTTTTTTGGGGAATTTTTCTGCAGGCATTCATTGTTCTTCATATGGTCCTCAAATAGCCAAGGCCAACAATAACACTGACTGTTCAAAGGTGGCACATAAGATTGTTAAGTCAGAAAACCTTCCCACTTTGATCTGTAACTGTCTTTAAGTGGTCATCTCTGGTTATAAAGAATGAATGCTCCAAGCCCTTAGAAGAACGTGACAATGAAGAAAAGTCAGACAGGAAGCACGAAATCACTACCTTCAAGCAAAATAGGCTGGAAATTACTAAACAACACTGTACATAGCTTTTTACACTACTCATCTGTTATTCATATTACACATGCTTTTATTAGAAGAGATGCAAGAAAAAAAGAAAAGTGGCATCTAAATAATAAAATTAGTATTTTATTAATCAATAAATCCAAAATCAAATACATAACAGCCTAGGTCAAAACATGAACATCAATAGCCTATAGCTTGCCGGGTTTAATTGATGGCTGATAAATGGGCAGTCATAATGGGCTGGTGGTTTATACACCAGTAACAGGAGTTCAGGCATGACCCCAAAGACTGCAGTGATCATACTTGGAGAAGCAACAAAAAATTACCTCAGTAGATTTCAAACACCGTAGTTACTTGTAGTGCTAGCAATTCACATAAAGAAATTGCTTTTTGACAGCAAACTGAGCAAAGCAGAATCAGTGCTGAAGATGTGGAACCCTGGGATATATTTATGGGATAATTCCTCAGTATAAAACTAGGCAGACTAGGCAGACTTGAAGTTCATAAAGAGCTGAAGTGTGGACAAAGCTTACTAAGTAGCCCTACTTGTCATCTTGAATGTATAAAGTCTACCTTATTTCCTGGATTTTCAACACTAACTTTTGTTTAAAAAAGAAAATAATTTTTCCCCTTCTCAAATAATGACAACCTAGCTTAACTCAAGCTAAAAAGTTGAGTCCTGGAAATTTAATATTTTAAGAAACTCAGAAATTCTTATTCTTTAAAGGTAATAAATTACTTCTGCACAAAAAACCTTTCCAGACTTCTTTATATTTCCTCTTTAGAAAACATGCTCTTCCATTACCAAGTAAAATGATATTTACCTGTCAAATAAATGAAAGTGAAAGCAAATATTTTAGCGACTTTCACCAAGTTGTCTATACCTGTCAACCCCTTGTAATAAAAGTAACTTCACATTTTACAAGGCATATGCATCATTTTGTGGGTTATTTGCTTCAAGAATCTTTCTTCCATGAAGAACAGTCCTTCTCACAGACATAGTGGTACATATAAATGCTCACAAAATAAAATTGTTTACTATATTCTGATTCCCAGATGTAGCTCCTAAAAACAAGAGGCGACACATATGCAAGGCATCCAATTACTTATAGTCAAGCACTACAGGTGGCTTTAAAGTTTTTTCTTTTCGGTATTACTAATCAAATTCCTATGCGGCTGAAGGGGAAAATATCCTTCATTTACGTAAACATTAAGTTCACTGATAAACTGGTGCCTAAAGCAGTAACAGTCCCCAACAGAATAGACAGGGAAGATGTATCTTTCCCACAACACAACCCCTAAACCCTGAGGCTGGCTTCCTATTAGAACTGTGCCTACTTCCAACATTTTTTTGCTCTGCAGATACCACCAGAATTTGTCAAAAGTACAAAGAACCAAAATTAGAGACACCATGAAACACTGACTTGAGAAGAAGGGGTATTTGAGGCAGTCTGCAGTCTGTTTCACTTTAAAAGAAAAAAACCTTTTTTCTTTTAAAGTGAAATACCTTTTAGCATTTACAGGCTTATCAGATATAACTTGAAGACTGTGTACAAACAAAAGCAAGTAGTAAAATGGAGACTAGTGAACTTTTAAAATATTCAGAAGGAAAAACAAAGTCCCTGATTCAAAGGCCTCACGCTTTCCTATTGCAAAAACAGCTTTGTGACTTGGAAGCGATCAAAACAGAATCCCCTTTCCTGAGACTATCCAAGCTATAATACTCTACCTATGTGTTTTCACTCAACGCACACTGGCATTTCATACTGTGACAGAAAACATCCCAGAGGCTATCAGCAGAACTTACTTTGCTTCAGACTGAATGCACCTTAACACGATGTTCTAGTTTCAGGCCAACCAGGACAGAGTAATACTTAGTGCAATCAATCAGCCATTAAAAGATGGTACAACGGTACTCTTAGCAACAGCTCTGCCAAGTGAATTCGTGTCAAATAAATAGAAAAGTAGTTGTCTAAGTATTTTAATCTACTCCAAGGACCTCTTATGGTCAAGCATATGGAGACAGGATAATTCAGACAGAAAAACAAATATGACTCTTCTAGAAGTGACTTCCTGCTACTTTATGAACAAGCTATTCAGATGACTGACACACATAACCCACTTTTTGGCTAAGGAGTATTAGGTCACTTGCCTTTACAGGCTTCAATCCCTGCCAACAGGAAAAAAGGACATTCATATGAGGCACTTCAGCTAATAGGAACTTTGTGCAGGAACAACAATCCTATGAGTTTGCTCCCCACACAATTACCTGAATTATGAGGAAGGGAGGGAGAGAGGGAGGGAGGGAGAAAGTCAGAGAGAAATCTGTCACATCTCCAGAAGCATCAGTGACAAATTCATAGAATTTATAATCTATAAGCATTAGAGATATCGCTCATGAAATTTCCTATGCAAAGGAGATATGGAGGTACAAAGAAGGTCTTAGAAAAGAGGTCTTTGATGAAATTCAAAAATCAAAACCAAAAGGCAAGAAAAAAGGAAATGGACTTAGAAGTCAACACTAAGAAGATACTTACATAATTATCATGGATAGTAAGCAAATACTGCTGCTCACAACTACCATTTGAATACTGAAATTTTGAGCAGAGTAGGAATTCTTGTAATTCCTTTGCCCAACTTCCCAGATTTCAGCTGTTCCAACTGCACTGTACAGACTGTTTCTCTTCAAACCATTTTAGAAAGGATTTGGGTGGGGGGGTTGTTTGGGTTTTTTTTAATCAACTCAGGCAGAACATCTAAACCATTTTCTTCAAGAGTTTCAGCTTCAGAGAGAATGCTTTTTCACAGCCATAACTTGAAGGATAACAAGGCAGGGCATGCAAAAATATAACTGTTTGAGCAGGCTTATCCATGGGAAGATAAATTTGTGCTGAGACAGAGACCTAAGCAGTTTAAATTAATTGAAATTGTCAGTAAGTGGTTATACTTCTGAAGCAATACAGGCACTTTTAAGCATGTAGGAGTCCCCTTGACATTAAAAGTCAGAAAGAATAACTAATACACATTAACAGAACCAGAATATAAACTTCCAACAAAATAAGGAACAACCTTCTATAACAATTTTTAGAACTAAACTTCCAGTTCAGTGATTAGTTAAAGAGATATTCAGGTAAAACCCAGAATAAGAAAAAAGAAAATTTTGCCTGTAGTTCAAGTTTCTGATCACAAGTTTTTATAGGAAATTTTCAATTTCCTGTAAGAGAATATTCAAGTGTTCACTGAAGGTAAAAAGGTGTAGTTCAACATCTTAAAAATACTTAATTTTTAGGGTTCATTGGCACCTTACTAAAAATGTTATAAGTAACCACTTATCTTTGATTCTATTTTTCCTTGCACATTTCTGAAAAAGTGATGGAAATCAAGTAGTTTATAGTGGAATTTAATACCAAATGTTGTGGTATATTATTATCCTTACTTACATACTGGTATTGCAATAGGGGAATACTGTATTTCACATTATTTTTAGAGGAAAAATCAATTAATAAAGAATAAGGAGGGGCACACATTAGAAACACAAGTTGCTTAGCTGGAATTCTCTAAAGCACTTTCCAGCTGATCTTAGAAGTAGACTTCCACAATTATACAATAATGTGTATGACTGCTTTTGTGACACAATCATTACTCCTGCCCCAAGGAATTTATATAAAATAGCTTCTAATAATGCTTTTCTTATCCAGCAAGCCAGAATCATACATTAGAAGTAACAGACATTATGCCATGGAGATAATACAGATGAACAGGTATGATCTGTAGAGATAACTACTTCCAGAATGCTTCATTTACTTCGTAAGTATTATTGCAATAAAAGTGAAGAAAATAATTAAGTGACATAACGTCATATTTAAGGCCCTTCAATCCCTCAGCAGTGTCGGATTAACAACTCTATGTTGATTAAAGTACTTAATATTATTTACGTTACAGTAGTGCCCAGAGGCCCCAACTGAGACGGAGGTCTCTCTTGGGTGGAGTGCTAGAAAATCATTATCACATTGACTCACAAAGAATTCCCTTTCAAATTATTTTCAAAAAAAATCCAGAGACATATGCTCTGTTTAAGCAAAATTACTACAAGCTTTACTGCAGTTTTTGCTGTTTAGCTCATCTTTATTTTTAATGCCAGAAGGAAGCACAGGCATCCTGCATATTTTCTTGCTGACAGACAGTAGCATAGCTCAGAAACACACATGCCCAGGACCTCTCCCTGCCTTTCAGGCCATTGGGAGTAGGCATGCAGATGTTCCCTCATTTTTAAGTACCTGTATAAAGAGGTTTGTGTAACCAGATTGCTGACCTCTACCTGCTAAAGAACACAACCTCAAACCACACCCTGGCATTAACAGGTTCTGTGGGAATTCTAAATCTAACTAGCACATTGAGCTGGGACAGATTTTAGGCTCTCAAATTTCTCCCCGAGATCAAACTGCTGAGTCTTAAAATTACCAGGGAACAGGTAGAATCTGCATAAACTTCTTAGAGGTATTATTGAAACAGATGGTTCAATATAATGAGTTGCCACACAAATAATTGTATATACAAATATTAGTATAATCTGCTGTTCTAAAAATCAATGCTTTTTTCAAATTTTTTCTAACACAAATATTTTTCCAAACTTCAAAAGCTGTACTGTCATATCCTGCATAATTAACTAACTATTATATAAGAGACTGTTACACTAACTGGTCCACTGAGACTGTTCATTATATTTCACTTGTAAGACCTGATGGATGAAAGCCAGCCCAACTCTCTCCAGAGAGTCTAAAAAAAAAAAAAAAATTAAAAAAAATTAGGTAACCATTAGTAACAAAACACAAACATCCCTCAGGTTACTCCGCACAAGTCAGTAAAGGTAGTCAGATTTGTTAAGAAGTAATCTACCTGACAAGGACTGTCCTACTGCATCACCTATGGTCATAGGCACTGGGCAACCAGCATCCACCCCAGCTCTGGGGGCACTCAGAACAGGCATAAACTGGATTGTAAAAACAGTGAGCCTTTCTGTGGTTTGTTTATTTCAGTGACAGTCACAGTACAAGTTATCAGCATGTCTTAACTTCTCTTCACTCAACTGCCCACCCAACCAGTTTTTCCCTGATCTGTCTTATGTGTCGATTTACAAAAAGTTTTGGTCTGCTGCAGTGCAGTCCTCAGCAATTTAAGCAGTTTCTTGATTTCCACAGTTTAACACTGGAGTTTAATAATCTCTTCCAACAAATCATCTCTGGAATGCATATGCTCTTAAATGCTTAATGAAGAACAGATTTTCAGTGACATTCCTTATTTTCCTATCTCAAGGAAGGATCTTACCAGATTACACAGCCTCACTTTTCATTCTTTAAAAAAAGAAGCTACTGCACTGGAGTTACAGTACTCCAGCTTCTGTTTCCACTCAAGAAAAACAGAAAACCTAAAGCACAGAACAGCAGTTCTGGTATTATTGTAGAATTAACTGTACTCCCATTAACAAAATGAACATTGTACAAAACAAAGAAAAAAAAACACTTCAAATTTTCTTTTTACAAGTCACCTTATTTGTTACATACCTCAGAACTGTTTGTTAGGATCTAGAAGCAAATTTCACAACTGGAGATTACTCTGAAAAAAGTAAACTTAAACAAGTTACTTACTGAAAATTCGCTACTTTTACTGATACAGGAATGTGGGGAAGTTGAGTGGCCCATTTCAGTGTAACATCTTGATAAACATTCAACATCTTATTGTGATTTCCAATTAAAGTGTTTATTGTTCCTTCTTGCACTGTTAAAAGATATAAAAACAATTTTATGATGAAAGACTTTTCAAAAGACAGTACTTTTCATAGAAGCTTATAACATTACACTATTTTTTCTTTTCCTTTTATGCCATTCTGTGTTACAAATTAAATTAATATAAAATGTCAAAAGTTATAAAAGTTATACTGACAATGTATGACATATGTGATTATTTATGGATAGCAATATCAACTCCATATTACATGACACATGCCACAACTTTCCAAGGTTCTAGACAGCCATGTTTGGTAATTTTAAACACAACAAAGAAAGATTCATAGTGGTTATGTTGGCATGCTAGCACAGATATGACAAAATACACACTGGTTAAATATTTGCTACTTGTATTCCTCATTCACTCATTCACTTATGAATACCAATTGAAGGTGTATGCATCTACAGAGTTTATTTATAGTATAACTTGAATGGGAAAGTATAAAATGTGAGGATTGCCAAGACCAAATCTGTAAAGACTAAAATGCTATTTAAGTTAAAAATAAGACACAGTGTCAAAAATTTATCAGGTAGTTTTTGAAACATTAAAAGAGAGTAGGTATTAATAGTCTGGAATTCTAATCAAGTTGTTCCCGTGCAACATAATAAAAAAAAAAAATCTAATAAAATTTACTGTTAACTATCTGTAAACATCAGAAGTTCCTCAAACAGAAAGTCCTCAAATAGTAGTTTATTCTTCCAAAATCTCTCATTCTTCCATGTTTGTTGCTTTGGTAGTCTGGACACTACACAAGTACCTCAATTTGGGGATGAGAAAATATTTAGATTCTAAAAATTATGACACCTTACACAAAGTAACATTTGAAAATAAACTCACCTCACTCAAAAACAGAACTCCAATTCACATACTTTCTACAAATCACAGAACCACAGAATCACAGAATGGCTTGGGTTGGAATGGACCTTAAAGACAATATAGTCCCATCACCCCCTGCCATGGGCAGGGACACCTTCCACTAGACCAGCTTGCTCAAAGCCCCATCCAACCTGCTTATTCAGAAAAACATATTTATTCAGTGGGAAAAAAATAAAAAAAGCCCCAAACACGACTCCTAGCTGTAAAAGTAACCAAGTTAAAGTTAAATTGAATTTTCATTTTACAAACCTGAACAATAAGGAATGAAGCAACTCGGGCTGTAATCAAGCTTTTTCATAAATCGTATTTGCCCATTATCCTTAAGGCAAAAGAAGTTTCTCTCACCAAGCACAAAAACAGAGGAAATTCCCTGATTAAATGAGACAACGCATATATCCAGGGCTTGCTCTCCGATGTTTAGAACCCAATCCACCTTCAAAAGAAAAAACATGCTCCAGAGATCAATTGACAGCTGCATATTAAAGACAAGACTTTGAGAAGGCTCAGAACTAAACAAGTTGCACATCATTAACACAGAAAAGCAAAATCAAGATCTTTTTCAGAATGAGGGTTATCCTCTTATCCTGAGGGCAGTCAGTAGCTTTCCTTAATGTGAATAAAGAAGCAAAAACACCTTCATTTTCAAATAGTCATGAATTGATGACTATGCAGTTCACTTAAGTACATTCAAATTTTAAAATACACATCCCATTCAAAATGGAAATGCTTTATATTTTAACTGTTAAATCCACCTCTGTACATGTCCTATATGAAGGGAAAGGTTAGAGAGCAATCGGTCGTTCTACCAATATATGTAAATGGAAAAATGCACAGAAGCTTTAGATGTGTAAGCCAAATCTGCAGTCACTCATGAACACCCTTCAATCTGAAGAATGCTTGCGTGTGTCATAGCGTGTTACTTCTCCAGCTACATACATTCACATAATAAGCAACTACTTATAAATCCTGTCTCCCTTATCTTTATGTCTTTAAAAATATTACTGCTTACTGACACATGTCATTGGTTTGTTTCTTCAGCTCCTCTGGAAATTTCAACTAAACACACATGCAAAAAATGCTTTTGACTTCTGCCAAGCCAGTTAAACAGAAATTCAGTAAAAATATATCAAAGTTCAACTGTCAGCACTTCCTATATGAACAGCATCAATCATTTTGCTTAAAGAGCATAGAATGTGTCAGCAAACATATTGACACATCTGATATATGAAATTGGAAGTGCCATCTTAAAAGTTAAAGGGAAAAAAGCCAGGCTTATTACATTTATCTCCATCTGTGCTTCACATTTTAAATTTTAAAAAATTGTTTCATTTGCAGCATACCTGCTGATTCCAAACTTCTTATGCAAAAACTACATCTTCCCCGAATTCAAGATGTAGGATTCAGACTGACTTACAGTTTGAAAAAATTCTGCATTTAGCTACTGGAAGGAAGATGCTCTCCCAGCATTTTACTGCCATACCTGAAATACACTGAATCTAGCATTTTACATAGGCAGTACATTTAGCAGACAAGCCTCTCTACAACAGGACCAGAGCAAATTAAATTCTCTTCCTCTTAATAGGAGGCAGCTCAAATATTAAACAGCTTATTCATAGAGACACTTAATCACAGGAACCTCCAGAAGACCACTGAATCCACAGGTTTTTGACAAGAAGAGTTCGGGATACCAATTATTTATGGAAACATTTCACTGCTTAGTTTTCTCTAAGTACAAAGGATTCCCCAAGTAGAATGACATTAATTTTCTAAGTCCAATACAAAGTCACAATTAGATTTCTATTAAAAACATGAGCAATAATTCAGGTGTATCTATTTATCTAATTTACTACAGGGTAGGTTCTGTATTCCAAAGACGGCCTTAGAAATAGTTATTTCCAATACAGAGTTCTCTCTTCCATTTCTCAGTAGAACAACAGCTAGTTTTAAGGCCCAGCCTTCAACAACTGAGGCCTAAAGAAACATTACTAGAAATATACTGGAGTGTTTCCATTGCCTTTAACAGCAATTGGACCAGGCCCTTTGTCAACTGACAGTGTTTCCACTCTGTTACTCAGCATCCGTCTTGTTAACATGTATGCAGCGTTCATACAGGTCACGTAAAATAAACAGGTTTTACCGCAAGTCTTTTTCCAGAGCTAAGTTTTTGCTGTTCTGTTTCTTGTCTTTCATCAGCATCTGTCGCAAATGCCAGCACTTGGTATCTGTTATAGGAAGTTTGAAATGGTAAAAAAGTAAAAGATATCTTTGTAGTCAACAGCCTTACATCAAGTAAAAAATAAAATATAATTATCATGAGTGTACTTTCACAGAAAAAGCACAGCCTAATAGGATTTTTAGAAAGCCTACTGCAACATAATCTATCATCAGCAAAGATGTTAAGATTATTACCACTGTAAGATAACAGCTAAGTGTAGAGGTAGAAATTAAAACAAAAATTTAGACTTTATTTGGTGTTAAAATAAATTCCATTGCTAAATATATTAGAGGATAGAAACCTAGATCATAAAAACAGACAAAAGAAACCAACTTATTTTCAATTTGTGAAATTGAAATCCTAATTAAAAACGATTTTTTTTCCTCTTATTAAGCTTTTGAAAATCCTCCTAAACTGCCCAGAAATACAATCTGCTATATCCAATAATGAAACTCTTAAGCACATTCATTAAGTAAACTAAGTAGTTCCAATCCAAGAGACTATAGTAAACAGGCATCAGTAGGTGGCACATCTAGCAAAACTTGGGAGGTTTGGGGGGGGTTTATTATTTTAATTGCCAACCAACCATACTAAGAAAAATTGGCAATAAAGACATTTGAGCAAAAGGTATCAACGGCCATAGAAGTTGAGGACATCTATCTGTCCTCTTTACACCTCTGCACATTAGGTAACCTGTAAAATACTGAAGTTTTCTACAAAAGTGAAATAAATAACAGAAAAAGACCCAACATAAACTTATCCAAAAAAAAGCATCCAATTCTGGAATTTGTGGAGTACTATCAGCTCCTAAGCTTACACCAACACAATTCTGACTGTTCCAACTCAAGTCTAAAATAACAGAGTGTATTTTTGTTTATTGTCAAAGTTATAGATTTTAAATGATGACACTGATATTCCTCACATTTCAGATGCATGTATTGTGGTGTAGCGACAGGACAAGGAGCAATGGGCATAAATTAAAACACAAGAAATTTCACCTCAGCATGAGGAAGAACTTCTTTAACATTGAAGGTGGCAGAGCACCGGAATGGGCTGCCCAGGGAGGTCATGGAGTCTCCCTCTCTGCAGACATTCAAAACCCACCTGGACACATTTCTCTGTCACCTGCTCAAGGTGACACTGCCTTGTCAAGGGGGTTGGACTGGATGACCTTTAGAGTTCCCTTCCAATCCTAAGTATTCTGTGATTCTGTGCTTGTTACTGAAGGACTTTAGTTTCTAAAATTATTTTACTTACAGAAGTAAACTATGTACTAGTCGTAAGAGATTCGATTGCTTAAGGTAACTGTTATGATCTAGTTAATAATACTAAATCAGCTGCTTTTAGTACAATTATGATGTTTTTAACAGTCCTCTGTATGAACAAATTTACTTTCCTTTTTCAGTTTAATACATTTATAAGAGAAGTTGCAGATTCTGACCTAATAAAATTTTCTCTTTTCACCATATGTTACTGATAGTCTTGAAAAGCAAATTATCATTTTATTAACTAATGAGGGACTAATACACAGTTTTCAAATCAAATTCCCATTGAACAGCAATACACATTGATGTTTAAGTGCCACCTGCCTGCATATGCTCTTTCATGACAAAAAAGCCACAGATGACCAACACAAACTTTCAATTCAGCTATCACATCAAGTACATAATCATTTAAATAAGAGGCAATTTGCTTTTAGGCATTGAAAGAATTCAGAATCAACACAGGAAATATTGCTTTCAAATGAAGCCATAACAAGATGGGTAATTTGAAGTTTGGTAAATTGTTATGCTAAAAACACTGAATAGAACTGCTGTATTTTTCATTCACTACCATAAAAAAAAAAACCTCTTCTTTCCTTAGCATATTTATTTCCTTCACTTTAGAAGGATTACTTAACTCTGTTCTAATGTCCTAATAGTTCAGACACACACTAGAGATTAGTGCCACAGTGACTAACATTCCCTGGATTAGATTACCAGGGTATAATCTCTAAAAACAGACATCCTTATTTTCTTTAATATGCATGAATACATCCAAGAAAATTCCTTAAGGTACTTGCCAGCCCATTCCTCCAGCTTGATGGGATTCCTCTGAATGACAGTCCTATCCTTTTTACATTAGCCACTTCCTACAATTTGGCATTGTCCTTGAATTTCAGCTGCTAGTTAGAACTGTGAACAACCACTACTCTGTAAGCCTGACAGCTCTGCCAGTTTTTCACCCATTTTAGTGTGTGTGGGTTTTTGTCATCACAGCTGGTAATTCTGTCCCAAACACCCCGAATTTACTGCTAGCCTGATAGGCACAGAGATTCAAAAACCCTAACAGCAGACTGTGTCAGTTTTAATGGGGAAATTATATTTTATATTTCCCCAAATGGTCAGTATTAACTTCGATCTCATACATTCCCTTTTTTCCATTTGAACTCAGTCAGGAGCTACCTGTCCAGCCAAGTTGCCTTCTGCTACTTATTTTCTTGAACATGGATTTCTCAAAATGGATTGTTCTCGGTCTTTCCATGATGCAGCAGCTCTCCTGAGCCCTTCTGCTCTTCAGGGCAGCCTCTCACAGGACCCTGCCTACCACTTCCTTGAACAAACCCAACTGTTCTCTTGAAATCTACAGTCTTTAGTTCACTGTTTATCTTCCTCACTTTCCCTGGGATTGGTTCATGGTCACTGCAGCCAATATCTGGAACACTCAACAGCAGATGTTGACTATTACTTCTCCAAACATTTCTTTCTGAGTTGTGTATTCAGCAAAGTGTCTTCCTAAGCCAGGCTGTCTAGCACCTGAATCAAAGGGGTGCTCCCTAATGCACCTCCAAAATCTTCCACGTTGTTGAAGTCCATTATGTTGCCCTCCCAGCAGACATTAGTCCTCTGTGACAACAAGGGCCTGCAATTGGGAGACTTCTTGTTTAAAAAAACTTTTTGTTTAAACAAAAGGCTTTGTAGCAGACATCGACCACAATGTCCCATTCCTCGAGCATCCATCTGATTCTAAACAGATGGATGCTTGATAAACTCCCAGCACGGTGGTTCAGTTAGAGAGCTTCTCCATAGTGAACACAAATCCCCCCTTGTCTGTCTTTCAAAATCTTTCTCATTTCTTTTTCTAATTCTCTCTCCATTATGTTTTTATCTGATTGGCCTTGTGATACATAATCCCTGTGCTTGGAAGAAGTGGAAATGTCTTGCGCAGCCTTTCCTCTACATTGTGTTCTATTTTTCTAAATAATAAACGTTATACAGCCACACGCTAAAATAGCTCACGACATTTTCATCCATTTTCCAACACCGAAAGCACACATTAGACTGAACTGAAGCAGGGAAAATCCTGGCACTTGGGAGAAACATGATGTGCCTTGATAAGCTGCGAGACTTCACACACATACAAATAAAATAGGACCATAAAGTGCTCGGGACTCACAGTATGTTTTCTTTTATGACTGTACAGACATAGTAATCACTCAACAATGTATAATGCCTTTCCTGCAACTACCTATCACCCGCTTTTGGATACTCAAGTAAAGGCATTACAAATCAAACCTGATTACTTTCAATTTGTTTACCTACTAAATGACAGCACCAAAATACACTATAATTACTGAACATAAACACATACTTGTAACTCTCAACCTGTTGACAGGAAGACACGGTAATGAAAGAATCTGTGCGAGAGCTGTAAGCCAAGGGACCAGGCAGAAGAAAACCAGGTAAAAAGCGGCCAAAAGCGTAGCTTTCCTGTTCAAACAACATAAGCATCCCGTCCATGGACTGTATGCATATCAAATCTCGACCTAAGGAAAGCAACAGAAAGAAATACAAAGAAAACAAAGGAGTTATTTATATAGTTTTAAACCTTAAACTGCAAGTAAATTAAAATTGTAAGCATAAGCAATCCTAAGAAAAATAAGATCCATTTTTATTTATGGGAGTGTTTACTATGAGGAAGAACACTAAATATTCCAACCTCAATAAAAGCTTGCTTTCTAAAATAAGCAAACTAGATTTTGGGGGGAATAACACTTAGAATATATTAGAAGGGAAAAAAAATAAGATATTTCATTTCAAATCAAATTCCTAAGGATATAACTAATACAATTTCAGTTTAAAGAAATGTTTCAGTATTCCCAAAACACCGAATTATTCTGGTTGTTAAATGCTTCCATACCTTACAAGCAGTCATAACAACTGTGGTTTAAAAATAACCTTTTCTATTCTTTCAAGTCTACTGAAGCAACATAACAAAGTCCTACAAATATGTATTGTTGTGAAAATAATACAATGGTAATATTTTCCACATTTTACATTCACATTTTCTGTCTTCAAGGAAAGAAAATACAAACCAGGCCTACTCTGTATTACCAGCAAGACTAAAAAGTATGAAATAAAAAAATTCAGCTTGGAGTAATTTACTTCAAGCCTCATCCATTATTCAGCAGCCTCGAGACATGACTTAAGACATGGCTTGTCATGCCTCAAGTACACCAATCTAAATTCGAAGTCTCATTGGGAAAAATTATGAGATCAGAAGCTGATTATGCAGTTTGCACTTCATATGCAGGGTAACAATTCAAACAAACAATATTTTTTTATGCATTTAAAGAGAGCTATATCGTTAAGACTAACAATTCCTGAAGGTGATAGATGTGTCTCTCCTGAATTCAGAGACAAGCACTTATCTTGCAAATGCTACATGAAATACTTGTTATTCAAAATGTCTATTCACCTCGATTAAAGTACTCTATTGTGTCTCAGGAATTATTCTTTTTGCATGGATGACCCCAAAAAATTGTCTGTTCACCAAGTTCCACCCTCTTTTAATTAGTGTTTGCTAACAGAGGAAGGAGAAGCAAAAAAAGTTATAAAGGTAACAAAGGTGAAAAAGATATTTGGTATCTCAAAAAGCAACAAAGGTACAGTGCAAAACATTGTTCATCTCTGCTGCAATTTGCCATAGAAGCTTTAACTGCTTAAAAATAAATGGCAGTGTAAAAGGCCAGAAGTACATCATGTTACTTGTGCTTGTGATTAAAATACACAATAAAAATTTAGCTGAGGGTAAGAACTGAAAAAAAGATGAAAGGACACTGGAGCACCCGGGTCCTTTTCACTTGCCCTCCTTCCTCATCCATTTCCCAGATTTTACCATTTTCTAAAAATTTACATCTCCCCTCCTTTCCACATTCTGCATATAACTCACAATATGTACTTTAAACTCTGTCGTAAATATTAACCATTTGGTAAGAAGAACATTTAGAGGTACAATTCATGTTATTAATTTTGTTGAGAAAAGTTGTATCTTTCTAGTGAAAAGACAAGAGGGAGACAGACTCTTCTCTGTGGCACCCAGTTACAGGACTAAAGTCAGCAGTAAGAAACTGTATCACAGAAAATTCTATCTGAACATAAAAATCTAATTTTTTTTTTTTTTTACTGTGAAGGTCATCAAACACTGGAACCCATAGTCCAGAAAGTGCAGACTGTACTCCCACGGGCATGCTGATAATACAATGGAAAACAATCCTGGGCAACTTTCAAGTGAACCTGCTTGGGAAAAGAGGGGACCAGATCGTGTCAAGAGAAGAATCATTCAAAGAAGGCATTCTATCTTTCACCGCTGATCTACTCCAAAGCACCTCTTGTAGAAATCTGTTCCTCTAAGCTGTGAAATTTCATAGGATTTAGTCTTATTACATGCTCCTGGATCAGCAATGAGTAGAAATCGTCAGAGAAACTTGAGAACTCCTGCACTGGTATGCTATCAACATTAATGACACCCAGCTTCCACTCCCCAACAGTTGCTGACATTATTGCCACACTGCTGATACAGTCTAGAAAAAATATGAGTTAGCCAGCTGTATAAAATTATGATTACCTAGTAAAAGTTCTCTGAGAAACTTGTACAAACTCTGACAACCAGTAAAAGGTGCTAGCCCAGTGGTTGCCACCACAGTCTCTTAGGCATGGTTATAGATTGCCCACTACAAATAACTAATGGCATTTTTATTTGGCTTGCAAGAAAACAGCGCTTCATAATCCAGGTGTCTATGTGACCACAATTATTCTACATCTGTTACCTCAAAGACACATCTGCTCACATTCAGCATTCAAAGGCATACTGAAAACCCTCTCAACACTTTACATTATCTGACTGTTCAGTTCCACTTCTATTTCACACCTTTATCAAGAATGCCACACTGTAAGTCCGGGTATAGGGAATCTTCAAATCCCCTTCCACAGTCTCCTATGACTTCTCCTACCACCAGCAGTGTGCTACAGAAAAATCTGCAGCTGTCTGCTCTATTTCCAGAGCCTTAACTTTCAGTGTCTAACTTCAGTGGAACTCCCTGGGACCTGAAACCTGAAGACAAATTGATTACAGGTCAGCTTGAAGGTTTTTTTAGAAGGCACATTTTTACTTTTGTTTTCTTAAGGTTTCCAATTTTTCTACATTTCTTCCTTAGAAATATACAGACAAAATCAGGAGGAAAAAAAAAAACAATCAAGAATGGAAAATGAAACCTGTGCATAAAATTATTGAAGTCATGAAAAAATTAAGACAGCAATTATGCTTAATGTTTCCATGTTGCTATTCATATTTGAAAAGTTCTAAATATTGCTTGATACAAGATCTAAAGAAAAAGACATTTAATTGTTAAGTGAACGCCCTTACTAACCCAGAAATCTTATACATTTTGTAAAATAATTAAATTTCTGGTACTCCTGGTTACACTGATAGTAGTGAGAATATTATCTTAAGACAACTACTGATCATAATCTTTAGGGTTTAAGTTTGCCTAAAATATACAGTTAAGTTGATGACAACTACAGCAGATACAACTGATATGCAGTGAATACTCTAGTAGACATATTACAATTCAAATAACAAAAAAAAAGTCTTTGGAAGTGTTGAGGTGTTACTGTTAAGTAACAAATATCAATACCTTCTGCTCTCCTCTATATTATAAATATTACCCTTATTCTTACCAATTTCATTACATCATGAAAGTGATGAACAGAAAAACTATAGGACCTCCTGCAATATATATGAAGCTACATGTCATATCGAACATGGAAGCATTCATCGGTCCCTTCCAACTTGGCATACTCTGTGATTCTGTGATCTTTAGCATGCATAACCCCAATCTACGTACAGTCTCTTCAGTTTTAACAGTAGTGACATGACTGATTATGACATGACATAATATGACAAGCTCTTTAAAGCAGTCCAAAGGTCTCCAAGCATCCTGCAGTACTGAACCATACTTGCCTGAAGAAACAAATTAGGCACATAAGACTGAATCAGCAATCACTCTTTGGGCCTTTAAAAGCACAGCAGCACTTCTCAATATACCCACCACTTTGTTCATCATACTTGTGTTGCTCCTACTCACTAATTTTCAAATTTGGATTTTAACTAGCTTGTACAAATGAATCAAACTCCAGTTATCCAAACAATTACATGTAAAGCTTAATTAAAGAAAATTAAATTGTATATGAACTCCTATTTCCCAGCTTTTTATAGGTCAACTTATTTCCTTCAGCCATTTGTTTTTAATGTGTAGCTAGTGAATGGAGTTTTTATGTTTCACTTTAAGAAATGCAGTCTTCCAAAAACTCAGCCAGAAATGTCCATTTCAAAAAAGCTTATTGCAGCCAGTTGGCTTTGCCAGTGACACATTTATAAAGTGAAAATATAAACCACAGTGTTTTCTGCGTATCAGATGGAATCACTTAGTGTACTCTACATAGTTTCAGCAGCTTGTGTCTCAAGAGGAATGTCCCTCAGCCAGAAAGTGTTACTTTTAAGCACAAGTCTAGCTACTGTTGTTTTGTAGTTTTGTTATTCTAGCAGAATACGAATACATTTACGTCACACTTTTAAACCACAGTGTATTTTTAGAGCTAATGCAATGACAAAATGAGAGGCAGGTGGTAGTCCTTTGAAATAAGCTTCTAATTAAAACTATTTTGGAGCTCAAGTTTTCTGCATGTTAATGACTTCCTCTACTCTCTGGTACCAAATCATTTTCATAAAAAGTACATTATGTAATCACAAGGCCTGAGCACCACGTGAAATTATGCAATGAAAACTACAGCAGGATAAATTGGAAATCAGAAAAAGCTTCATAAAGTTACATACTTTAGGAAGACACCAAGTAAGAAAACTTTAACTGCCTTCGATGGTAATCAAAAGCTCCCCAATACGGGAGCCTAAGAGCCCCTTATGTGGGAAATGTTTTCCTAATATGATCAAAAAGTTAAATCCACAATGCACTGACCAGTGAAGTGATGCACATAAAGTGATGCATTCCCATATACTGGACGAGAAGTCCCTGTCCTGACTTAAAACAAGCAAATATGTTTTCCTTTTACTTCATCATTGAAATTTGCCCTGGAAAATTTCTCCCAGAGTAGACAACAAAGTCTCCTCTAGTTCAAATCCATTTTGGACAATTCTACTTGCTGCTGAGTGTAGCTCCTTCAGCAAAACAGATCTGGGTCAACAGTGAGAAAAGCACTTCAGGAATCATTTCTGATGAATGGAAAAACCATTAGAAAATAAGTTAGAAAATAAGTTCTTAAAACAATGTATGCCTAGTAAAAGGCAAGCCTTAGTTTACTTCCCTAACCCAACGCAGGAAGCACGTGTCAGTGTACATTCAGGAAGAACTCTGAATTTACTAGCCTGGTGGTCTGGTCACTGCTGAATTAGCCATTCAGGGAAGAATGGCTGTATGCAAAGATTTAGCCTGAATAATGACAGTTCCTGAAGATATGGTAGGATTCCTTTTCCTTAAATTCTATTTGTTGCCATAGCTTGTTCAGTGACTGTTTTCCAGGCCCTAGTGGCTGCAGAAATCTTCTAAGAGCTCTGCATTCATACAGCCATGAAAATACTAGCATATGCTTTTTCTAAAGCAAGTAGAAGAAATTTCAGTTTGTGAACCTTTCCAGTGTCAAACTGCTCTCATCTGAAGTTACACAAATTATATCATACATTATATAAATATTATAGAACATCTTATTGAACTCGCAAATCTCCCATAAACAAGTACTGTCAGCGGTTGCCCTTTCAAATCAATAACATTTGACTGAATAATTAGGATACATGGATTTTTTTAGTGAATGATAAATCAAAAGCAGACCTTTCACTGAGTTCAGCTGAAGTTGAATGTAGGTCTGATTTTGCAGTATTTTAGGTACTTTCAGAAGTTATCAGTAAGATCTTAAGCCACCACCATACAATAAATCTATCATCTTTAAAATTCCATTTAAGACAGACCCGAAAACTTATAACCAAGCAGAACAACATGATCCCACTGGGTTAAAACCCAGTGAAATTCTCCATCTTTTCTCCTACTTCTCCTTTTATAGTCTCCTTAGTCTAAGAAGCTTCATGATTCCTAAGCACTTCCTAAAGCACTTTGATGTGTGAAGCTCTGTCTCAGGGAGGATGGGTGATTCAGAAGTTTATGGGTTAGGATTAGAGGGCAGACTGGTAAGGGTGACACTGGTGTGGGTGTTTGCTACAGGCTGCCCAATCAGGAGGAGGAAGTGGATGAGGTCTTATACAGACAGCTGGAAGCAGCCTCACAGTCACAGGCCCTGGTTCTCATGGGGGACTTCAACCACCTTGACATCTGCTGGAGGAACCACATAGTGAGGCACAAACAATACGGAAGGTTCTTGGAAAGCACTGATGATAACTTTCTGATACAGAGGGTGGAGGAGCTGATGAAGAAAGGTGTGCTGCTGGAGCTTATACTAACTAACAAGGATGGTCTGGTTGGAGAGGTGAAGGTTGAGGGCAGCTCTGTGCATCTACAGTAACCATGAGGTCATGGAGCTTAGTATCCTGCAAGGAAGAAGCAGGGCAATGACTAGCATCACAACCCTGGCCTTCAAGAAGCTAACTTTGTCCTCTTCAGAGACCTTCTTGGAAGAATCCTATGGGAACATGTCCTAGAGGGATGAGGGGTCCAAGAGAGCTGGTCAATATTTATAGATCACTTCCTTCAGGCTCATGCACACGGATTCCCCACGAGCAAGAAAGTAAGCAAAAGAAGCAGGAGACTTGCATGGATAAACAAGGACCTTCTGTCAAAACTCAGACATAAGCAGGAGAAACATGAGGTGGAGACAGGTACAGGCCACCTGGGATGAATACAGAGATATTATCAGAGTATGCAGAAATGCAACAAGGAAGGCCAAGGTCCATTTGGAACTAAATCTGGTTAAGGACGTCCAGGATAACAAGAAGGACTTCTTCAAATAAATCAGTAACAAAAGGAATACCAGGAAAAAAGTGGGGCCCTTACTGAATGGAACAGGTACCCTTGCAACAGAGGCTGCAGAGAAGGCTGGGATACTGAACACCTTCTTTGCTACAGTCTTCATTGACAAGGCCAACCCTCAGGAATTCCTGATCCAGGAGACCAGGGAGAAGGTCTGGTTTCCCTTAGCTGAGGAGATTTAGAGACCATTTAGTCAGAGCTGAGATCCACAAGTCCACGGGCCTTGATGGAATGTACCCACAAGTGTTGAGGGAACTGGTGGGTATCACTGCTAGGCTGCTCTTCAATCATCTTTGAAAACTCATGGAAGTTAGGAGAGGTTCCTGAGGACTGAAAGAAAGGCAATGTCACTGTACCCTTCAAAAAGGCAAGAAAGAGGACACAGAGAACTACAGGCCAGTCAGCCTGTCCTCAGTTCCTCTGAAGGAGATGTTACAACTCATCCTGGAGATCATCTCTAAGCATGTAGAAGACAAGGTGATCAGGAGTAGTCAGCAAGGATTCATCAAAGGGAAACCATGCTTAACCAACCTGATTGCCTTCTCCAATGGGAAAACTAGTGGATAGATGGGGGAGGGTAGTTAATGTTGGCTACCTGGACTTAGCAAGGTTTTTGGCACTATCTTCCATGATATCCTCATAGGCAAACTCAGGAAGTGTAGGCTGGACGAGTGGAACGTGAGATGGATTGAAAACTGACTGAATGACAGCGCTCAGAGGGTTGTGATCAGTGGTAGAGTTTAGTTGGAGACCTGTAACCAGCACTGTCCCCCAGGATTCAATACCGGGCCTGGTATTGTTTAACATATTTATGAATAGCTTGGATGAAGGGGTAGATGCCTCCTCAGCAAGTTCACTGAGGATACAAAGCTGGAAGCAGTGGCCAATATCCAGAGTGCTGGATATGGAGGAATGGGCATGTGGGCATGTGGGGAGGAATAACCACAGGCACCAGTACAGGCTGGAAAGCAGCTCTGCAGAGAAGGACTTGGGGATCCTGGTGAACAGCAAGTTGTACATTAGCCAGCAGTGTCTCCTTGTGGCCAAGAAGGCCATTGGTATCCTGGGATGCATCATGAAAAGCACTGACAGCAGGTCAAGGGAGGTGATCCTGCCCCTCTACTCAGCCCTGTGTCCAGTTCTGGGATCCCCAGTACAACAGAGACATGGAGCTCCTGGAACAGGCCCAGTGGAAGGCAACAAAGATGACAGGGGGTCTGGAACATCCCTCTTATGAGGAAAGGCTGAGGAAGCTGGGTCTGTTCAGGCTCAAGAAGAGACAACTGAGAGGGGATATGTCTATAAGTATGTCTGCAAGTATCTGAAGGGAGAGTGCCAAGAGGATGGAGCCAGACTCTTCTTGGTGGTGCCAAGCAACAGGACAAGTGGCAATGGGCAGAAAGCTAGAAAATTGTTGAAGACATGCTGAAGAATCCTCTCCAGAATAACTGCAGTCACATCCAAAGAACTCACTGAAAGCAGTTTATAACACAGTTGAACAGTCTGAATCTTACAACACAAAAATTGTTTACTGTACAAAGTGTTAGAGGGAGGTCCTATATCTCTTGAAGAAGTCTCAAATATCCCCTTAAAATTAGAAATAAATAGGTTGACTAAATATGTTCAAAACCACTAAGGAAACACAGACAATTTTCACATTCAGATCATTTGTCTACATATATCCTAATCTAGAAAACAACATACAGAAAAGCCTAACTCTTAATTTGTGGTCAAATGAGTCAGTGAATTACATCTCTATCCAAAAAAAAAAAAAATCACCATTCTATTGGTTGACTTTTTGGCAACCTCAGAAAAGACACCACTGGTTTAACAAGCAGGAACAATTTGTTTTCTTGTATTGTAAGACTGTTGGAAGCACACAGTGAACACTCAAACGATGGGCTGTGAGGGGCTGATCGCTGGTGGGGGACAGGCTGCACGTCAGTCAGCGGGTGGTGAGCAGTTGTAGTGTGCATCATTTGCTTTTCTTGGCTTTTATTTCTCTCTCCTTTTCATTATTATTATTTTAATTATTACAATATATTGATTTATTTCAAATATTAAACTGTTCTTATCTCAACCCACAGGTTCTACCTCTTTCTGATTTTCCTCCCCATCCCACCAGGATGAGGTGGGAAGAGGTGAGAGAGCAGCTGCGTGGTACTTAGTTGCCGGCTCAGATTAAACCATTAAACCATAGAGTCATTTTTTATAAGAATGATTTGCACCAAACTTAATAACCCAAAGTACAATTAGTATAAAGCATTATAGACTGTACAAGATACATTTCAACCCTCTAGGAATAGCAACTAACCTTTCAAATAAATTCTTACAGGTTAGAGACTTCTTTTGTAATGAAGTAGTCACTGATGAACAATAGAAAAATAAACAAAAGCTACATATACACATTTCTGAAAGACATTTGAAATGGTAAAATAGACTAAATAGTTAGAAACCAGAACTGCGTTCTTTTGGATGAAAAAATACGGGCCAGCAAACAAATCTTACACAAATGCATGCACAAGAAATGCTGGAACATTTAATAAGAAAGTACATATATAAATAACAAAGCTGTACGTAGGTTTGCAGTAACAGAAAATTCATCATGCCAAACTATTTATTAGACAGAGTAATAACATATATTGCATTTCTAAACTTCAGAGACAGTATTTCTAAACTTAAGTAAAACATCTGATGTGATCTCAGACAATTGACTCACAGGAAACCAGAGAATGGCAGGCAACAGCACTAAGAAGAAGAATTTGGGGATTAGAGTAGGATGATGAATTAAATATGAGTCAACAATATGTCAGCAAAAAGACAAATGCGAGATTGGGTCATTATTAATATACATGTACTATTAAAAACATATGAGGTAATTATTGTTCTGCCTTGGCACTCACTGATTCTTGGCAGGAGCACTGCACAAGCCGTAACCCCACGTGTAAGACACAAAACATTTTATACTACCAGTGCACAATGACTGCACACATTTGGGTAACCATACTTCAGCAAAGGAAATGAAGAAAAAATTATCATACAGAATTTACCAAAGTTTTGAAAAACAGGTCTTTCACTTACATATACAACTGTTTCCGAAGATGTGCATTTCTACAACAGGTTTTACTTCATTTTAGTTATAGTGCTCTGTTTGAACAAAATGCAGACTAAATATCTAGCAATTTATAATTGAGGCAAAGTTGTGGCACACTGAAGGCAATGGTAATTTTTATTTCAGTTAGGCTATGATCATTAGGCTACAATCATTACTGTTAAGAGAAGCTGAAGAAGGTAAAAGGAAATGGATGGTAAGAGGTTCAGAGAACATTTTCCTTGATTATTTTTCCATTCACATGTTCAATTTAGAGAAGATGTTCTAACTCCATTATTAAAAGGAAAAAACCAAAACACTAGCAGGTTTCCAAAGTTATGTCAGAAGCCAATTAGAATTAGGTATCAGTTCTATTCCACGAGAAAGCTTCAGAAACCCAGTTCTTTAAAATAATCTGTCCTTATGCAGAAGCAATTTAACAGGAAGGCAACAGTTAGATATTCTGTTCCTTAACAGAACTAGCCAATTAATCAAAGTCCAAATTGATACTGCTCCTGTATTTAAACATAGTCATAAGAATCATTTAACCTTACAGCGTAAAACCCAGTTGATAATTTTTTTTTTCTGACCAACACCTAATAAAATTCATTCTTGCAGAATTGTGGAAAACTCTACCCTTCTTACAAAGTTTCCTGTTACAAGGTTGCATGGTTTATGCATATGTTGTATTTCATTATTAAAAAAATTCCTCCACATAGCACCCTCTTTGTGGTAACACTCAAACATACTTTGCCTCGAGGCCAGTGCTATAATAAAAGTACAATGAACTCAAGGCCATTTGCTGAGAAAAAGATAGGTTCAAGGTATTTTCACACTTTCTTGCTTGTAACTTTTTCAGATCAAAGCTGTATTTTGTTTTTCCCTCCTATTTGCTATTGTTTTATTATTCACTTTTATTAGTAGAGTACCCATCAAACAACTTCAAATAAATCTGAACTACTCTTGAAGCCAATTTAAGGCATTAAGGTTTCAGACGAAAAGGTAAATTTCAAAACCTGTGCATTATTAGGAGGATCCAGTTCTAAATCATTTATCAACTCATTTGAAGAGGTTATATAAAATCAGGATGAATTCACTTATTATTTAACTATTAGATAATGCAAGAATATTTTCTGGAATCACACAAAGCAGTAATAGTGCTTGGCCATTACCTATAAGTAAACACCATTCAAAAATAATTCAGCAACTAAGAAAGCAAGGTTATTACACTATGCTTTCTGATTCTCACTAAATAAAATTAGTATTCTTTTCAAGAGTAACCTGATAGATTGTGTCCCCCACTCGTAAGCTATCATTGTATTGTTTCTTTAGTTCTTAAATAGAAGACAAAATCTTCAAAATTGAAAAAAAAAAAAATTGAAAAAAAACCTGGAAGTATTAAGAGTGTTCACATACCCACCTTAATGTGCCACTTATGCCCTGAAGAACAATCAAGAACTCAACCTTCACCCAGGAAAGGTCATCCTACTACAGCATGTGATCATTCGCACACTTCCTAAGCAATTCAGACAACAGCTCAGGAAACCTGCACTTCATACACCACTCCTCAAAGCATAGAATTTCAGTATTCACTTACACCCTGTTGTTTAGTATTCACTTACACACTGTTGTTTGTTCATACATGAGCTACTATCCTGCTCACCATTCAGTCTAATGCACAATTGACCACAGGAAATTTGTGATAAACTGTAAAGCTGCCTAAGTTTCAAGTAATAGTGGTTTTGGCTTTACTTTAAAGCACTTCTTCATTCTCTTCATCACTTCACTAGAAATTTATTGCATATACTTTCCTCAAACATAAATCAACAATCTGACTCAAGGCAAAAAAAGGCAAATAATGAAATTGTGGCTTCATATGCACACTTTTTCAAAGCAGTAATAACGGTATTTTTCTTTCACTATAAAAAGCATAATACCACCATTGCTTATAAGCAGGCTCCACAGCAATAAATCTCTCCTTTTAAGAACAGTCAGACACAAAAACTATATGGACTCTTTCTCAAAATGTAGAAGGACTTAGGCCAACAGCTATAAGCTACTGAGCCCTAATCCATTCAACAGAAACTGCTAAAGTAGGAGGAAGAGTAATTTCCCAAACTATTGTCTTCTCTTCATTCCATCCTTCAGGTGTGTCAGTTGCACCACACAGCTTGGTGTCATCCTGCAAACTTGCTGAGAGTGCACTCAATCCCACTGTCTACATCATTGATGGAGATATTGAAGAGCACCAGTCCCTAAGGGACACTCCTCTTCACCAGCCTCCACCTGGATAGAGCCACTGACCACAGCTCTCTGGCTGCATCCACCCAGTCAATTCCTTATCCACCAAGTAGTCCATCCATCAAATCTATTTGGAGATAAGGATGCCACACAGGCCGATGTCAAACGCCTTACAGAAGTCTAGGTAGATGACATCAGTCAGTCTTCCCTTCAACCACTGCAGTCACTCCATCATAGAAGGCCATCAGATTTGCCCTTAGTGAAGCCATGCTGGTTATCTTAGGTCACCTCCAATCTACCTTAACATTGCTTCCTTGAAGATCTGCTCCATGATCTTCACAGGCATAGAGGAGAGCCTCACTGGTCTGTAGTTCCACGGATCTTCCTTCCTTCCCTGTCTAAAAATAGGAGAGATGTTTCTCTTTTTCCAGTCACCAGGGACTTTGCCTGACTGCCATGACTTTTCAAATACAATGGAGAGTGGCTTTGCAACAAAACTGGCCTGTTCCCTCAGGATCCCGGGATGCCTGCCATCAGGCTCCACAGACTTGTGGCTATTCAGTTTCATCAAGTGCTCTCAAACCTGCTCTTTGCTTACAGTGGGAGGGACTTTGCTCCTCCAACTCCCACTAGAGGTTCAGGGACTTGAGAGGTCTGGGTAATCTGTCAGGGAAGACAGACAAAAAACTCACCGAGTATCTCAGTCTTCTCCAAATTTGTTACTAGTTCTCTCTTGTCATTTATTGGGGAGGTACACTCTCCTTTGCCTTTCTTTTCTCACCTATGTACTTCCCTTGCCAACTCCTGTTCCCTCAGTGCTTTGACTTTCTTGATCCCATCCCTACACATCCAAACCATAGTCCTGTACTCTCCCCAGGTCACCTGTCCTTGTTCCCACTGGCTGTGCATTTCTTTCTCACTCCCCAGCCTGAGGAGCAGATCCTTGCTCATCCATGCTGGTGTCCAGCCTCCCTTGTTTGATTGGGATGGAGAGCTCTGTGCTCTAAGAAAAGTGTCCTTCAAGAGCTGCCAGCTCTGGTCAGCTCCTTGGTCCCTAAGGACAGTTTCCCCAGGGGATCTTATTCACCAATTTCTTAAACATCTGGAAGTTTAGTCTTCCAAAATTCAGGGTCCTGACCTCGTGCCTCACCGGGCCCACACTCCTTGAGATCACAACCAAGACGCGGTTGCTACAGCCCAGGCTGCCTCCAAACTCAACCTCTCTAATGAGCTCATCATCTTAAATGATGAGCTTGAGTCAAACACCACTGACCCAGAACAACATACTACAGCTGTGAAACCAGAAAATACTTTCCAAGATACTGAAAACTATCATCAAACATCACTTCATATACTGAAAGTTGAATTGTTAGCACAGCAACCTCTGGTGGCCGAATTGCATGATGCCATGATAGTATAATCTGACCTTAAAAAAATTACGTGATGAACGGGTTTATATAAAGTACAATTTTTATAGAGCTGAATCCTCACCATAGGTAAGGATACAACATAAATCAGAAAAATTTATGCGTTTTCACCTTCATTTTCTTAAAAAGAAAACACAAGAGAGCTTAAGGTAGAGCGCACTCAAGTTCTTTAAATTTTACATCTGAAGTAAAATATGAAGTTTAATAATCTGTTCATTACTCATTTACATGTTGTGGCTAGGTTAAGAGTTCACTTGGTTAAGAAAGAGTGTTCAGCACTACTGACTCATAATGTATCATGAATCATGTTTCTAAAACAACTCATATACTAGAATTAGAGCTTTGAATGACAAATTCAACTTATAGCTCTAAGATCATGAGGAAGAGTTCAGAAGTATGGAAAGGAGAAATGCATTCTAAACAACAAAGGCAATGTCTTAAAAGGTAAGTTCTACTTTTGAAAGTCTGGTCTAACATCACAAATTTTTTTAAATATAAAATGAATAGTAGATCCTCCTATGTCCCTTCTTGATAGTTTTTTGTTTACATTTTAGCATTAGTGTTCAGAGACAGCAAGGAACAAACATAAAGCTAAAGCACCAAAGATACGTAAATTTCTGCATTATAATCCCTTCCTTGGCCACACATTTTTAAAGCTGTAGGTCACAACTAGCCCCGCCTACACTGTGCTTGACTTGTATTTCATCTTTGTAGGCGTTTTCCCTCTACTATTTTTAAACATTTCCATTAGCTTTATGTAGGATTCCAGCTAAACTTATAAGGGATTTCATTGTTACTTTTCACATCCCTGGCCTTTTAATAGTTGTGCTGAAAGTAAGGGTCAAGTTTATTTTGCCTTTTTGCTGAAGTTCTACAACCAACAGAATACATTTTGTTACAATCAATAAAACACTTTTAGCTATAGAGGTTTGCAGAAAGTACTTTTAAGTCTTGCAGTAAACACACCTGTAGAATCAGTTCAAGGATAAATGCAGCTGTAGAGATGCTGCCTACTAACCAATAACTGTAATGAGAGGACCATCTAGTGGTGACAACCACAATTCACACTCTGCTACTTGTAAGAAAAATGCGCACTGTTAATCTATGCAAGCCACTGGTCAACTTTTCAGTCTTTGTTTTTTTTATTCCATAGCTTTAATAGTTTATTTAATTTAGGTTTTGACCTTCTATAATGAGAATAAATGAGTTTGTTGATTTCCTTCATCTCTTCCTGTTATGAGAACATATGTGTCAATTCTTCCACATGTGAAAATTGCTCAGAGATCAAATCATTAATCTGAAGACACTAGTAAGAATGAAATTTAGCAACTAGGCTACAAAACAGGTTCCTTTACTTCACAGTTCTCTCCACAGAGAAATCTATAAGAGCCTTTTCCTTAATACAAGAGACAAAAAATCAACAGTTGAGAAGCGACAGTTGTACTTTGTATGTTTTACATCTCCATCACATTTCAGCCAAAGAGATGTGCAGTTTAACTCTTTAAGAGCTGGAAGTTTGGTTTCCTAAAGTTCAGAGTCCTGACTTTACTCTTCACCTGACCCATACCCCTCATGAATGGAAACTCAATCTTTTTTTAACTTTTGTCAGTGTTAACTCATATGGCTGGGCAGAACGAGCTTATTTACCACTGAAGGCATAGGATTAAGAGCTCCATAAAAAAGACAAAAAGCACAACCTTCATCAAGAGAAATCTGAGCAGGACTGAGCAACTTCATAGATCAAGTGCTCTGTGTCAACTCCTGCAGCATTCTTTGCCTCCTCAGGCGCAAGATCATGTTCCTGAGGGACCAACACACAGTGTACCCCCAACACTCCCCCAGCGTGCTTTCCCTGTACATATGCCCTCCTCCTTCTGCCCAACTGCCCTTCTCCTGTGTCTGCTTCAGAGGCTCTGTAAACATGACCTGTGAAGTGCCTTTTTCACCTTCACGTTGTTTCAAGGATGCTTGAGTACAGCAATGAGACACACACTAGTCACAGCAGTAACAGCAGGCAATGAATAAAAAACTCTCCCTAACGTTTTGTTAGTCTGCTTCCAGAGTGGGTGTAGAAGTTAGACTGTGAGCAAAGCGAGCTCACTGCTGCACGCTTACAGCACCGTCACCATCATGAATTAACCTCTGCTGAAGGTGAGAGATGCTGTTAGCAGATGCCTGAAAAGAATTCCAGGGATAGTAAAAAAAAAAAAAAAAAATACTCGCTCATTTACAGACTCTCAGTGGCACCCCAGAACACGTGCCAAACATAGAGACACAAAGATAGCATGGCAGGCCAGACCAGGACAGGCACTGGTTCACTAAACTTAACAATGCCTGATAGAGCTCCATTCTATTTCACTAGGGGTGGTCTTGCAAGACGGAAATAAAACCACAATATTGTCACTCTTAAACCTCAAGGAGAGAACACAATATTAAAGATGATACTAAAAAAAACCTGAAATAGATTCACTGCAAAAGGTTTGGGACAAGATTAAAAGCACCTCCTTGATTGGAAATCTAATCAAACAGCCCAGAAAAGCCACATAAAAAAAAGAGTATTCAGTGAAGGAAATCCACAAAAAAGAAGAATATAACTTCATTTCTTAAAATGAACCTTCTTCAGTGTCCATTTTGCCAATTTCTCTGATGTTTCAATACATGCCTTAATAGCCTGCTATCAAGTACCTGAACATTCACTGTCATTTTCCTAGATTTAACTCTTAAACAGAAAGCATCTTGATTTTACAATATGAACGTGTATTATTCATTACATCATATAAATTTCTGCCTTCCTTGTTTATTTATGACTTGAGATCAACAAACATACCTATATGAACTTGAAGATGGGGAAGAAAACAGGAAAAGGAAAGTTGCATGACATGCTAACACAGAAGTGCTACTAGAAGACTAAGAAAAGTTTGCAGAACTTTCCAGGATTGGCCCTCATTTTGACCATCCCAAATGCTGAAAACTGTTTGGCTGGCTGAGTAAGTTCTAAGGTAAACTACCTTCTGTCTCCATAGCTTGCAAACACACCTTCTTTGTTACATTACTTGCATCCACCACAGCTCATGAGACAGGTCTGGAATCAAGACTGAGCTGGGGGTCAGACCTCTACTCGGATCTCCAGGGTAAAGAAACATGCATGTCAAAAATCCAGAGAGTTTATTCTGCAGAACTGGTGGTACATGGGTACTTGTTTTATTTATCCTGAACCATTCCAGACACTCACAGTGCTTAGTTTATGATCCCCTATACACTTGTTACTGCAATTCCACTGTAGTATGCCAGAAAGCACATTATCCCCTCTTGTCAGATTTAGGAACCTCCATAATGTCTTTCTGTTGCTAACAGGAATATGCTTTTGCCCTATACACTCACTCCTCAAGACACTCATAGCATTGATACCTTCTCACCCACATGACTTGACTATTTTCCCCAAGATGGTTTTCAGAAATTAGTAAGTGAAAATCTCTTCACTCAGTACCAATTTTGGTCAGCTGAATTGAAGAAGCCCAGGGACAAGCATGAGCTTAGG
>NW_020955207.1:3572363-3574826 GCF_003031625.1 Empidonax traillii
TCCAGGGATGGTGAATCCACCACCTCTCTGGGTAGGCCGTTCCAATGCTTGATTACCCTCTCTGTAAAGAATTTCTTCCTAACATCTAACCTAAACCTCCCCTGGCAGAGCTTGAGCCCATGTCCTCTTGTCCTATTGTTGGTTGCCTGGGAGAAGAGACCAACCCCCACCTGGCTATAACCTCCCTTCAGGTAGTTGAAGAGAGTGATGAGGTCACCTCTAAGCCTTCTCTTCTCCAGACTAATGAGATGTTTAACAGCAGCATCGTGTTGCCTTTCAAACTTTCAGTTCTCAGTTAAACAACTCATGATAATGAATATACAACAAGGACCTTACCTTTTACACCACCAAATGGACCATAAGTCATATTACAAGCAGTTCTCTGAAGATTGTGCTCATACATCAGCTTAATCTGATACTGGTTCCCATGTTCCACATTTCCCAGAGCTCCTACAAAAAATGAAAGGTATGTATTTATTACTTTGATCCACACACTATGGAAGAAGTAAAGGAGTACCAGTGTAAACAATCTGAAAAAACTGTAACTTAATCCTAGTGACTTTGAGATATGGAGGTTCACACTGTTGTGATCAACAATGCAAAGATAAAAGAAAAAAAGACAAATAAATGCTAACAAAAATAATTTTGTGATACACATCACATTCTCTGAAAAAGTCTTCATGAATTTTAACTTCCTGACCCCTCCAGCGAAGCAGCAGAAATTCAAAAAGTCTTTGTAAGGAAACTAAAGTTAAAGCTCACCTTTTAAGAATCGGAAGTCTTCACCCCATTAAAAAAGTATTACTTAAAGACTAATATTAGAAAGAAAAGAAAAAAAAAACAGCAAACAAACCAAACTTTGTCAACAGTCACATCAGCTAGGAAAAAGGTGCTTTGACTGAGTGATGCATAAGCTAAATAACATAAATCCTACCACAGTTTTACTATACAATTATCTCAACACCATCTTTAACAACATGCTGTGAAAGACTTGTAGCTGATGCTAACCTTTTAAGCAATTTCTCCAACTAAAATCAAACAGAGCTTTTAACCAATTACCCCTAAATAAGGTCCCTGTTAGGGAAAAGATTGGAATGACGTGAGGGGGGAAAGCCCTTGCTGAGCAGTAACTAGATAATCAGCAACACCTGATGAAAAACAAGTTAGAAAGTTGTCAGTCAGGCCATACTTCAGTCAGTCCTGAAGGATGCTTTGATTTGTTAAGGAGAAGCAGCATAGTTATTTCATTATGAATAACAGATACGGTGCCATGTATAATGCAAGTAAAGGTTCCACTTTATGAAAATGTAATTTGCCATGGAAGCATAAAGAAATAATGATCATTATTTCTCAAAGGAGCTTGTTTGAGAGTACCCATTAAGAGGACAGAAATTACCATTAAAGCATGCACATTTACAGATTAGTAGGAAAAGTCCATTAAGGATTGCAAAATTTTACTTTTATTATTACTTAACTGCTTAAGCCATGCAGACCAAACAGCAAATTACACCTAGAAAAGAATTCTAGACTCACTGGCGTATGCCATTAATGCAAATTTTAAAATAAATTATTGTTTTAATAAAAATTGTACTGTTAAGCTACAATCCTAAGACATAAACACTATTACAGAGAAGGGAAAGTATGAAAACTGGAGTAGATCTTGAAGTGTCACCTCTCAACAAAGACCATTTTTAGAGGTGTCTCCAGACAGGCAAACAGAATTTGGAAATAGAGCATGTGTTGTAACCTAAAAGGCTATGAATAGGAAGCAACCTGCTCCTACAAGAAAAAACCCATGCTCTTGTAATGACAGAGGAGCCACAGATGTCCCTGTACAGAGAAAACGAAAAATGCCCTGATGCCTGCTGAATTTTGAAGATGAGTGTACAATTAATAGATGTCTTAAATCTTTGCTTTAAGCATACAGAAGAGAGAAATCATTGCACAGAATAGGTACTTTGTGACTTGCCTCGTCACAGAGAGAGAACACATCATATAGAATTTCCAGCCAAAGGCAGCAGAGGCAAGAGGATATAAGAAAAAACATAGTGGTTTCACCTTCTTACCAGTATTAACCTCCTGTCTTCTCATGGGCTACCTTACCAATGTTCTGGATTTTTAAGAAATTACCTGGAGTTTTGATTTCAGAAATAGTTGTAATTGTTTATTTTTAAAGAGCTAAGTAAGTTGGCATTGTACAAGCATTTATTCATTAGCATGTTCAACACTAAATCCACTCCTAAAACTGTAATGAGAAGTAGTTGTTTACAATCACTACCAACCACAGAGCATCACACACATCACAGCATGTCAGGCACTGAGCAGATCAGCAAACCTCTGTTAACCTCTGGGATATATCTTGACCTAATTACTGATGGTTCCTCTTCATATACGAATTTGAGTGAGAGAATATGGCTGCAGTTCTTCAGGGATGATGAGCAAACACTGCATATACCAAGTTTA
>NW_020955207.1:3575071-3592109 GCF_003031625.1 Empidonax traillii
AAAACTGTAATGAGAAGTAGTTGTTTACAATCACTACCAACCACAGAGCATCACACACATCACAGCATGTCAGGCACTGAGCAGATCAGCAAACCTCTGTTAACCTCTGGGATATATCTTGACCTAATTACTGATGGTTCCTCTTCATATACGAATTTGAGTGAGAGAATATGGCTGCAGTTCTTCAGGGATGATGAGCAAACACTGCATATACCAAGTTTACCATTAACCTAGTCCAGACTTTAGAATACATTTAAAATCACTGGAAAGCTTGGATCTGTAAACTAACCTGAAACAGCATATACACAGAGTTTTCGGCAGTGCAACACAGCCAGATGAAGTCCTTCAGTACCACTGTAAAAAAGGGTAAAAAACCACTGTTTTTAGATAAATTCCAAGTAAAATTTATACAGGATAAAATTCAAGTAATATATTGAAATGGCTTTCCTGTGTGGACCAAATGCAAAGGTTTGGGTGTTAGATGCTAGCATAAAAAGTACCAATCTTCCTAAATTCATGCTGAAGTATTTGGAGTTAATTTCAAAATCAAAATGAATCCTTTTAAGGACATATTTTCAGATTTAAACATCAAGAGTAACCAAGTTTAGATTGAAACTCCTTTCAAACAAGGTGCTGTTAATCCTTCATGGAAGGATGATATGAGGATCACCGCTCCAAACAAGACTTATTCAGCAACCACAGACACTACGTTTTTTAAAATTCACTTTAGTACTAGCTGTGTGAAATATCTGGACACTCATATATTTCTTTCCCCAAACCCAAGCAGTATTTCCAGCAGAGAGAGTAATTCTGCTGTAATTCTAGCAAATGTTTTAGCTCATTTCACAGAGTAAGGCATTGAAATTCGCGCACAGGGTCACTCCATGAGTACTTGAATAAAAGAACAATTTCCAACTGATGTAGGCCTTCCAGCTGTGCCCTTTGGTCTCAGAGAACCAGTCTTTCCCATGTTGACTACGTGGTTTTTCTCTCATTTTTAAAATAAAGTTCATGATGCAACATTAAAAGTTAGTTTCAAAAGTAAAATGAATCCTTTAAGAATGAAATTCTAAAATAAAGTTCTTCTAAGTAGATTCCCTTACAGCCAGATAAATATAAGCTGTTTTCCTTAGAGCCATCTTTTCTTTATCGTTCCTTTACCTGGCCATCTACTTCCACTAAATTCTTTGGAATTGAAGATCTTCTGTCCTTTATCAAAACGAAAACAACTGGCTGATATTACATCTTAAATTATAACAAGTTAGTCAAGTTTTCTTAATATCTTAAAAGATAACATTCAGTAAAAAGTTATTCCTGTTCTACGTGCTCTAAGAAATTGTACAAGTATCTGGCAAATTATCCTCCACATATACCGTAAGTAAAAATTCTCTCATATGAAAATGACGTAAGAAGCAGATCCAATGCATCCTACAGGATTCACAGATTTGATTAATAGTTGTCCATCTGGAAACTGGAAACTTGCCCTCCCAAACAAAGGAAGAAAATCACATCTAAAACTTTAATAAACAACATAGCAAATCATTTACTTACGAAACAAATTTTCCCACTTCCACCTGTAATATTGGTTCTTGCAACTGCACTTCCAAGAGTAAGTCTTCAGGCTGTTCTTCATCTCCAGGTTTCACAGGATGTGGATTAAAGATTCGGAGATATCCCATGTAACTGCCCACAATAACTTTATCTAAAAAACAGACAAACAAAAAAAAAAACCAAAACAAAGGATATTACACAATATAGTAGCACATGTAGAATTCAATTTGTTGCAGAAGTGCTTCAAATAATACCCTAAAAAGATAGTATATTGACATATTTCAACTAGTGCTGATTATGCTCTGTCTTTTAGGTTAAGATAAGCAATCACCTCTTTTGCAGATTCATGAAAATTTGTCAGCAACGGGTTCAATATGACAATTATTGTGGTGGTGGCACTGACCATTGTTACTATTCCATCATTTTGGATTGATGTCCACAATTCTTAAATACTCCCATTCTGGTTTTGAAGAGTACTTCAAACTCTGAGTTTATACATCTTAGATTTGTGCACACACGTATCACACCAGCAGGAAGTGTGGAGTTTTAAACCTGGGATCAACGGCATTTATCCAAATGCAAACTAAAGCCTGATAAATACTACATGAAGTCAATAAAGCTAGGCCTTGAGATCATCTGCTCTTGAGACAGATCCATTATCTCAAAGATGAAGGAAATGGCTACATTAGAGGTTTTTTGGAATTAGTATTTTAAGCAAGTGGTCATTTGGTTGTTAGTTGAATAACAAAAAAACTATTAATGAAAAAAACTCATAAAAGGTGCCTCTCATGATATCAACCAACAACTCAAGTTGGTTGTCAGTACTTACTTTCTCTAGTTACAGGTCATCATATCAATGCAGATCAAACAAAACCAGTAAAACTTGTCTAAAAGCCAGGACGAGCCTTACAAGTACCCCTAAACCATGCTGACCAGGCTCTAAAGTCTTTGCATAGTTCCACAGGATCCCACATTAAAAGCTTTCCTGCTCCAAGTCCTTCATTCAGAAAATACTGACTGCCTTCCCTACTCATCTTTTCCTGAACTCAGTAAAAAGGATTCCATCAGCAGTAAACTAAATCCATCTTAAAATTAAAATAGTATCATCAGTATTTTTAGTATTAGTATTGGTATTATTCATATTAGTATTATATAGTTAATAGTTACTATATAGTATTATATAGTATTAATAGTATTAATTTATTAATACTTAAATTTAAGTGAGGACATTTTTACCTGTTTCAGACATTAAGCAATTGATTAACTTTTGTTCCTGAAATCTGGAAGAAAAACAGCCTAGTCTAACCAACAAGGAGGAAATGTAATGCTGAGAAAGTTAATAAAACAGCAAACTCCTATTCCCACAACACTCTTTTAAGTCCTGCTTTTATATAACTATTTTTTTCCCTCTAGGAAAAGACAATTCTGAACTCCAGCAGAATTTTGGGGGTTTTGACCACGATACCAGGCCCGTGGATGATAGATGGGGTACATCTGTCTCAGAGGGGTAAAAAGATCTCAGCTCAGGAGTTATAGGTCTTGTTTAGAGAGCTTTAAACTGCATTTGAAGGAGGAAAAGGAGAAAGCCAGGATCGCTAGAGATAAGGCTGGTGGTGTCATGCCAGTGTTTAAGGGACAGTATGCTAGTGAGAACCTTCCATCTGCCATCTCAAAGGAGGTAAGGGATGGAGATCTACATGACACCAAAGGCTCAAGGGTTACTAATGTGTTAGAAACCACAGAAATGCTTGAGAACAGTCACAAGAGAATCAGGACTTCACAATAAATGGTGGCAGGATCAATAACCCAATTCTGCACCAGTGCCCGCAGCATGAACAACAAAGAGGAGGAGCTGGAAGCTGCTGTGCAGCTAGAAAATTGTGACATAATTGCCATGACAGAAACATCATGGTAACTCTGTGGGATGACACAAAACTGCAGTGCTGCAATGGATAGCTACAGATGGTTCAGAAGGGATAGGCAAGGAAAGAGAGGTGGTGGAGCAGCCCTGTACGGTAGGGAGTGTTTTGATTGTCTAGAGCTCGGTGGAGGTGATGATAGGGGTGAGAGTTTATGGGTAAGAATCAGGGAAAAGGCCAGCAAGGCTTTTCATAGTGGGAATCTGTTATAAACCACCCAACAAGGATGAGGAGACAGATAAAATATTCTATAATCAGCTGGGAGAAGTCTCACAATCACCGGCCTTTGTTGTCATGGGGGACTTTGACTTAACAGATGTCTGCTGGAAATACAACAGAGCAAAGTGTCCAGAAGATTCCTGGAGTGTGTGGAAGATATCTGCCTGAAACAGGTGGTGATAGAGCCAACTAGGGAAGGTGCCCCACCAGGCTTCTTTGTGAACAGAGGATTTGTAGGTGCTGTGATGGTTGGAGGCCATCTTCAGCACAGCAATTACAAAACTGTATTTTCAATTGTCAGAGAGACAAGGAGGGAGTTCAGCAGAACTGCTACCTTGGACTACCAGAGGACAGACTTTGGCCTTTTTAGGAGAGAGTCCCTTGGAAGCCAGTCCTGAAGAGCAAAGGAGTCCAGAAAGGCTGGACATTCTTCATGGAGGGAATCTTCTAATGTACAGAAGTAGGCTGTCCCTGTGTGCCTAAAGATGAGCTTACTGGGAAGAACACCAGCCTGGCTAAACAGAGACCTTTGGCTGGAACTCAGGGAAAAAAGCAGAGATTATGACATTCAGAAGAAGGGGCAGCCCACTCAGGAGGGCTACAAGGATGTCCTGAGGTTACGCAGGACAAAAATCAAAAAGGCCAAAGCCCAACTAGAATTTAATCTGGCTACTGTCATAAAAGACAACAAAAATGCTTCTATAAATACACTAACAACAAAAGGAGGGCCAAGAAGAATCTCCATCCTTTATTGTATGCCAGGAGTAACACAGTGACAAAGGGTTAATGCACTTAGTGCCACCTTTGTCTCAGTCTTTAATAGAACCAGAACAGCTGTTCTCTGGTTATGCAGCACCCTGAGCTGGAAGACAGGGACAGAGAGCAGAATGAGGCCCCCATAATCCAAGGGTAAATGGTCAGCATTCTGTTACACCAGTTAGACACACCCAGGTCTATGGAACCAGATGGGATCCACCTAGGGTACTGAAGGAGTTGGTGGAAGTGCTCACTGAGCCACCTTCCATCATTTATCAGCAGCCCCAGCTAAATTGCAGAGGTCACAGCTGTCTGTAAATTACCAAATGTGACACCCATCTACAAGAAGGGTCAGAAGGAAGACCCAGGGAACTACCAGCCTGTCAGCCTGACCTTGGTACCAGGAAAGGTCGCGGAGCAGATCATCTTGAGTGCCTTCACACCGCACATACAGGACAACCAGGGGATCAGGCCCAGCCAACATGGGTTTATGAAAGGCAGTTTCTGTTTGACCTGCCTGATCTCCTTCTATGGCAAGGCAACCAGGTTAGTGGATGAGGGTGGATGTTGTTTAGCTAGACTTTAGTAAAGCCTTTTTGACACCTTTTCCTACAGCATTCTCCTGGAGAAACTGGCTGATCGTGGCTTGGACTGGTACACTGTTCACTGGGTAAAAAAGTGGCTGGATGGCTGAACCTAGAGGTTGGTGGTGAATGGAGTTAAATCCAGATGGTGGCCGGTCACAAGTGCTGCTCCCCAGGGCTCAGTACTGGGGCCAGTCCTGTTTAATATCTTTATCAATGATCTGGACAAGCGGACCAAGCGCACCCTCAATAAGCTCACAGATAACTTGAAGCTGGGCGGCAGTGTTGATCTGCTGGAGAGTAGCAAGGCATTACAGTGGGATCTGGACAGGCTGAATCAACAGGTCAAGGCCCTGTTGTGTGAGGTTCAACACGGCAAAGTGTCAGGTCCTGCAGTTGGGTCACAACAACCCCACGCGGTGCTACAGGCTGGGGACAGAGTGGCTGGAAAACATCCCAGTGGAAAAGGTCCTGGAGATGTTAGTTGACAGCCAGCTGAACATGAGCCAACATTGTGCCCAGGTGGCCAAGAAGGCCAAGGGCATCCTGGCTTGCATCAGAAATAGCATGGGGAGAAGGATCAGGCCAGTCATTGTGCCTCTGTACTCAGCACTGCTGAGGCTGCATCTTGAATACTGTGTTCAGTTTTGGGCCCCTCACCACAAGAAAGACATTGAGGGTGCTGGAGTATGTCCAGAGGAAGGCAACAGAGCTGGTGAGGGGTCTGGAGGTATAACTTAGATTGGATATTAGGAAAAATTCCTTCACCAAAAGCATTGGAAGAGACTGACAAGGGAAGTGGTTGAGTCACCATCCCTGGAGGTATTTAAAGACGTGCAGATGTGGTGTTTAAGGAAATGGTTTAATAGTGAACATAGAGTGCTAACTGTTGGACTTGATGTTAAACATCTTCTGCAACCTAAATGACTCTATGAGTTTCCACTGAAAAAGGCTGTACACCAAATAACTAACAGCTCAACTTTATTAAAATTCTCCTGAAAAAGGAAAATCTAAAATTAAAATAATTAAAATAATTTTAGAAGAGCATGGTAGTAGTGAAATCAAACTCAAGTAAGCTCTACTGAGCAGAAACAGAGCTCCAAGGTGAACACGAGTGTATTTATTAATTTAAAAACCAGACACACAAAAAACTTTCCCTGACAGCAAAGACCATTTCACATTATTAATGACTACATAGAAAAGCAGGCTTTACTCAAGCAGAGTCACTTACTGCAATTGACCCTTATTTTCCAGACCAAAAGGGTTATTTATTTGTTTTTCTAAATTCTTAGCTTACTAGCTCTTACCTTCCTTTTTTTTTTCCCTTAGGTTTTTACAACAGCTTGCAACATGTGTGCTTCCATGACTAACTGAAAATGCTTTATTTCAAAGATATCTACCACTGAGGGAATAAGACATGAGAGAAATTACTAGTGAATACAAGCAAGGATTAACATGTTTAGAAACATACAAAGACAGAGAGCACTGAATTTGTCTTCTTAAGCCTACAAGGACACATTAAAGATAGCAGACTTGAAACTAACTAGCCAACTAGCCATGGCTAACAAGCTTTCAGGTCAAAGCAATCTTGCAGCAGAGCGGCTTACAAGCCAGCAACCACACAATTCTGAATTTACCTTGTCCACTGCCACTATTATCAACATCAGCAACACACAGACAGCCTTGGTCAAATTCTTCCTTCTCTCCAAGTACAGTGGACCACCAGTCTCTAGCTTTAAACAAGGACATTCTTCTTTACTGAAAAGGAAACAAACCATTGTCAAAGTGTATACTAATATACACACAACTGTTTACACAAACAACTTCTCCTTTGTTAGCAACAGCTTTTATCAAATGTATTACACCTCTTAGCTTCCCATTGCACTAGCGTGAGCTGAATAAACGTTAACTCCAATGTAGTTCAAGAAACAACCCTAGGAACCTTCTTGTCATTAGTTAAATTAGTTGTGATAGAATCTGCTAATTATATGAAGAAAATGCAACAAAATGACAGCTTTTTTTAAAAACGTGAAAACCTTTCTGTTACAACCATTAAGTAATAAGAAGTTTTCGAAGTCACAGAATGAGGTTGTCTTACCAGGCAGTGTTAGAAAAAAAAATATTCTGAGACAAATCTCCTGAAAGAGAACTTACTTACAGAAAAGTAAACGAAGGCACAAACAGACATCATCAAAACCTCCATCAAGTAATCGCCTTGAAGATGCTCCAGTGACACGACTAAAGAACTCGGTCACACAGGGCACAAATCAGCTTTTCTGCTCCCTACCTGCTGTTATTTTAAGCATGGGGGAGGGAGGGAGCGAGGAGACTAATCCTTTTTCAGGCGGCTTGACAATAACGTTATGCTAGTTCAAAACTCACAGCCCACGCCCATGAACCTGGACACAGCCGATCCCACAGCCCGCAGAGGAGCCGAGGGGCAGCCAGCCAGCAGCAGCTCCAGCGGCAAGAAGGATAAAAAGACGGGATTCGGAGCAAACGCAGCCTTGCAAGCCCGCGCCTTTCCTCTTTAAAGGATACCCCGTCCCGCAAATTAAAGCATTTCTTTATTCCCCCGGGCGGCTGCCGTCGCTATGCCCGCTAGGCAACCTGCTGCCGCCGAGCGCGGGCTGGCACAGCACAGCCCTCGCCACACGCCCCTTCTTCCCTCCCTCACGGAGCCCCTGTGCGGCACCCACGGCACCGCCACGAGCCCCGGACACACACCCCCACACATCCCCGTGGAGCGGGACAAGGGAGGCAGAGCCCGGCGGGGGCTTACTTGGGCGGGACGCGACAGCTCCCTGGCACGGCGCAGTCCGAGCCGCCCCCGGGGCGGCAGCCCCGCTTCCTCACAGGTGCCCCTCGCCCAGGCGCGGCCCGAGGAGAAGCCCAGAGCGACAGAGCGGCAGCGCTACAGCCGAATTTCCACCGCCGCCGCCATCTCCAGCATCCTGCCCTCCCCACGGCCGGTGCCAGCCGCGCCCCGCCCCGCGCCCCGCCCAGGAGGGACTCTGGGAAGTGTAGTTTGGGAAGCGGCGCCACGGGCCGTTGGGCTCTATCATTTATCCCTCTGAGGAGGGGTGCAGAGGGAGGAAGAGTGGCATTCCTTTGGGGTTTCCTGGGGGAGGAGAAAGAAAAAACAGCTAACCTCCGGGCAGCTTGTGCTTTTTCTTCTTCAGAGCCCCTGACAGGAACCTCTCGCCCTCGAGGCGGCCCAGCTCCAGCCGCCTCTTCGCCTCTCTCCGCCCCTCCCTCCCCCGTTTCCCTGTGGCGTGGTACGGCCGGCGCGGGGCCGGGAGCGGCGCGCGCCACCGTTGCCGAGCCGGCGGTGTGTGGGGGCGCGCCGGGATCTCGCTCCTGCGTCCACGGACGGGGCGGACGCGCTTCCCCGCCGCGGGGAACCACTCGGGAACCACCGCCATGGACAGGACCGCCGTGGCCAAGATGGGGGCGATGGCGAGCGCCAGCGTGTGCGCGCTGGTGGGCGGGGTGGTGCTGGCGCAGTACATCTTCACCATGAAGAAGAAGACGGGTAAGAAGACCAAGATCATCGAGATGGTACGTGGTAAGAGGCCGGGAGCCCCTCGGCCGCACGCCCTTCTCCTTCTCCTTGCCCTGCGGCCGGCGGCTCCCTACGGCCGCTCCCGCGGGGGCAGGCGGATATCCTGAAGGGATATCTGAAGGGGCAGAGGGGGGATCTGGAGCCCAGTTTGGGATTTCTGTGAGGACAGAGAACGGAGGCAGGAGCACCTGCGGTTCCACCACAGCGTGACCCACTAGCATGGAAGGTGCTCCGTCCCGGCCTGTCCTGTCCTGTCCGGCCCATATGTACCTGTAGGTTTCGGTGGTGGTTTAAAAACCTGCTTGTAACTTGCTTAAAGGAGAAATGGGACGTGCACACGCACGTGTCCAACCATCTGTTGAAACTGGGAAGAAGCACTGCCTGCTCACGGTTACTATAAAAGGAAGATGGAGCTCGCTCGCTCTCTACTGCCCTGGTTAAAGAACCCTTGTTATTTAGGGTACTGTTTAAATATCTGCTGAATATCTAAAACTGGATGGTAAACGGCCTTAGTTTGGACGACATGCTAATTATGCGGCAGTCCTTCAAAATTAGTGATTTGTACACCACTGTACTGAAGAGCTGAACTGAAATCATCAAATCACTTGGTGTTGGCCAATGTATATTTTGTGCTCTACCCTGCAAAACTTTACTGAAAGCTCAGATTTTTTTTTTTAATTTTTTTTTTTAATTACACATGGAAACGGGTTTTGCTAAGAGCTAGGATTGTGTATGTAAATTGTGAGCTGCCTGACTACTGGCTTGGCCACACGTTGCCACACTTGCCAGTGGAATTCATACAGCGCAGTTGGTGATAACGTGGGTCCAAGGAAGAATTCCATTGTGAGTTTTTGCTAATTATAGAGTCATCATTCTTACTGTTGGAAAAAAAACTTTGTTTCTAGTCATCAGAAATGTCATTCAACAGTTTGGAGGCAGGTGCATTACTTTTTAGCTTCTCTGAGCCCATTTACAACAGCTAGTATTGCAATGCTAAAACTTTTTAGTTATGTGAACAATAAAATAGCAATATCTAAAAGCCTGATCATATGAACAGTCAAAAAGGCAAACCCGGTAGTTTCACAAACTCCTATTCACAATACCCGATTTGAGCTGTAGTTCAGAAAGTGCCTAATAATTGCTGAAGACGTACTTATATTAACTCTCTGTACAGAGTTTAAGTGGTGTTTTGGCTGGGAAGACCTAAACTTTTATCTTTGTTCCAAAGATTTTGCTTTTGATAGGGGAAAAAATGTTAGGCCAATGCTAAATTACCTACCTACTTAAACTCAAAATTACCTTGATATGTAACCTTTATCAAAATCAGTAGGGAGCAGGCCAATGTACAGTTTAGTTATGTGAATTCCTGCCAATGAAATATTATTTCATTATAATTAATTACAGCAGTATTTTTTTACTTTTTTCTTAGTAAAATAAAATCGGATTAATATAGATGTAAGTTAAAAATTACTTGTAACTGTCTTTAAATGCTAAAAAGACAGTGACTTTTACAAATCAAATCTGTAAGACAACAAAGTATTAGGGATTATGATGCCGAGTGTTTGATATGAAGAAAAGTGGAAAGGATTCTCAATCATTGTGGAAGAGAGTAACAATGTTTCCTTGCTTAAGAATAAAACTCAAGAAACTCTTAAATGTCTAGCTCACACTTCAGTAGATGATTTTCTTAGCGCAGTAATTAGCCTGTCACACAAATTTAAGCTTAATGAAAACACCTTAAAATTACTGCATCTTATTTGAAAGAAAAGGTTTAAGTTTGAAATTAAAGTGTTAATATTGTGTCTTCATCAAACCATGTTTGCAAACAGGGAGTTTCCCTTATGCCCTCTTGAATGTAGACAGAGTTACTTCAGCCCCACTTCTGAAGTAACAGAGGCATTAATAGTGAATATATAGCCAGTCACGTGAAGTTCCACTCGGTGTGTTAAGAAACAACCATCTCTCAAAGCCTTCTGTATTACTTTGCACAGCCAAATTGCCAGTTCTGTGAAATTGTCCTAAGCGTTCCCATAGTCAGGTGAAGGCAAAAGTTAGCTGCAAGGTTGCTAACTTTAATTTAAAGGGGTGGTTAATAATTAATTAGATTCTGAAAGTAACTTTTTAGATAATGTTTCATGTCTACTTTAAAAAGAGATTAAACCATGCAGTAACATTCAATCTTTGGGATTTTTCAGGTCCCAGACAAGCTTTCAGTGAAGTTGTGGATTCTGGTATAGCAAATAGTTGTACTAACAATAGACTTCAGCTTCTTGATTACTTTTTACAAAAGAGTTTGATCAGTTAAGCACAAAACAGGTGCTTGCAAACTAGAGTGAAAAATGTTGCTTGAAACTTTCAAAAACACTCACCTATAAGGAAAACAGAATAGCAGAATACGTTTAACTGAGGCTTCCTCTCCCAGGTTTCTTTTCTGGAAAACTGGGCAAGAGTTCGGTTACATTTGTCTGTTTCTCCATTCTCTCCCTGAAGTGAAGGGATGTAATTATACGAAAAAGAGACTTTGTATCAAGTTTCAGCAACAACAAATTAAATCAACTTTAAAAAAAAACAATTTCTGAGTTTACAGGAAACGTCTCAATCACCCATTCTTAAATGTCTCTGAACAGTTTTCATTTCATTGTGTTAGGGGAGAAAAAGAAATGCATGGATTTTTGCATCATTAAAGTTTACCTGGAGAGAAATAAGTAAATGAATAAGAAGGGAGGTCACTGCTATTTATCTGCTTCCCTAAGAAATAAAGGAACAAATTCTGTGAGTAAGACTGTTACAGGGTTTATGTGGCATTTTTGGTTTTTTTGTTATTATTACTTTCTGTTACTCTCCAGTCTCTGGTGAGACCAGGTTCTTGTTTCATAGGGCATAAGAGCATTTGTGCCACAGATGAAGGATACAGACCCTTACAACTGGCAGCAATCACACACCCACTTCTTTATTCTTGTCTTGTTGCTTGTAACTAGTTGTTATAGTAACTGCGACGTTACTCCAGCAGATTGACTCCAAATGGAGAATAAAGTAGAGGAGCATGTAGTGTGTAGCATACGTATTCAAGAATCTAAATGGTTAGTATTTGAAACTCCTTCATATGTACTTTTGCCTATACAAAGATGAAGAGTTTGAGCCTGAGTAAACTGGAATCAATAAAAGGGGAACGGAAGGAAAATGGACTCTCTCTAAAGATACCACCGCAGGACATGGTCACTGTCTGAGTAGTGCAGTGATAATATTTAAAATGTGACCTTGAGAGCTATGCAGTGATGTGACCCACATGAGAATAATGCTGTTCAAAAAGAATAGTGCTGTGACATGAACCTAAGTAGTGAAAAGTGAAAGAACTGCTGAGACATAATACTGCCCTTACCTATTAACCTGTGACTGAGAGCCCTTATATGATAGTGACTAGCATATTAGAATAATTTTTAGAAGATTGTTAACATTTTTAAACCAAGTTAAATCTGATATGACTGCTGGAGATGCTATATAAATATTTCCATAAAACTTGGTTTTTGTTTAGACTGTATTCCTCAGTTGAAAAATCACATTGATAGTGATAGACACCAAATACTAAAACAAGGTTGTGTTGCCCACAGGTAGTTTGCTGAGATAATCATAATATATGTCACTTAGATAATGTATAATATAAGCGTGCCTAGTATAAACCACCATGCATAATATGAGACACCTAGAACGTGGCTTGTAGAACAAGTTTACATGGGGCAGGAAAATCCTTAAGCACAATACATGTTGATACAACCTATCTACTAGTAATAACTTTTTATTCTCACTGTAAAATAATTCAGTTGGAAATTTAAAAAATTGGGGTCCTTGGAGAATAAAAATTGATTCAATGCCAGTATTTTCTGGTCTTACTGTTAAGAATAAAAAAGTTGTCTATTACACAGATTATATACATACTAATATTTTACTTAATTTAATATAATAATCTGATCCTACAATTCAACTTTCTGTTTCAGAAATAGGTTTTAATTTTCTGAAATTGTTGCTGCCTTGGGTTTTTTTATTTAATTCGGCAGATCTTGAAACATACATTCTTACAAGGAATGGATATGGGAAGATCAATTAAATCTGTAATTCTGCATTAGTTTCTTTAGGACTCATTTATCCTACTTACAACAGTTCTCAAAAACATGACAATATATATCTGAAAACTGAGCTCCAAGTAATAAGTATAAGCCATGTCAGGCTATAATATGTATTTTAAGTATAGGCTCAGAAGAGCTTGTTTGCTGCTCTTTTTTATCTTTTGTAGAAAGTCTTTCTCCAAAACAGAAAAGCAATCTTTCAATGAATCACTCTGCTCTGGAATATATTTGCCTTCTAATAAATGCTCAGTATGTGTTAAGTCCTATTTTTAAGTGGTTTTTCTCCTCCTTCTGGTAACTTGTGGTTGTTGGTTGAGCTATAATGGCATCTGTTGAATTAAACTTTTTACAGCTTAAGATCAATAGCAAATACAGCAAATATTGAACATGTTACCTTTAACTATCAAGCAATATAAGCAGTAATAAGTTTCTTTTAGTTGTCTGAACACACATATCATTGCAAATCTGTTCATATTATGAATTAAAGTTGCATAGCATTCCAATCATACTATTCAGTCTTGAGTTAACAGAAACCATCAGCTTTTATAAAATATATCTGAATTGATTGATATTCGTATTGAAGAGACACAGAGCATGGATTCATGCATTTATAGGCAGGAGAATACTAGCTGTAAATTCAGTAGCAATGAAGCTTTAAATGTGAAAACATCACAGTTTGTGTAAGTCTGGAATGTTGAAAATGCCTGAACTTTTGAAGATATTTCCTTAAAAAAAAAAAAAGCTTCCATTTGCCTATTTTCACTAGCATGAGTTACATAATGCAAAATACATATTCTCTTCCATGCTGGCTAGTTCCAATTTACGTTACTAGCCTTCAAGCCATCAGCCACACTTCTTCCCTCCCTGTGTGCGTACAAGTCTATTTTGTGCAAGTACAGTGCAGTATACTCCTCAGCTACTGCAAAGAGTAATTCTTGAAGAGAGACTAAGGGAAAATATTGGAAAATAAGCAGATTGTTAGTATTTATTGCTGTATTTTGGTGCGTTTGTCAGACGGTAATTAGTTTTCAAGATTTTAATTTTCGCTGGTTGAGCTGCATCAGACAGCGCCGAGCAGCAGGTGGCGCTGGTGCGAACCGGGCCTCGGCTTTCCCGGCGCGTCTCTGAGGTGGATGAGGGACACTGCCCTTTAAGGAATCCTGCCTGCCCCTGGCATTTCTTGGCCACTGCCTGACTCCAGGTCCGACACGAACAACTGAACTGCTCCCTGCATGCAGAGGGCCCAGAGTAGCAGCGCTGTCTCTGCTGCCTGCCTGTCAGATGCTCAGCGCTGAGATTTGGCAGATCCCATCACATGCAAAGTGCAACCGAGAGGCAGGAATAGCTCACAACTCTTCCTCCCGGCCTGCTTTCCTAACCACTGTGCAGAGATATAAGGCCAGATAAGACTGGGCAAGATAGTTGTGTAAGTATACTGTTGTGGAAGGTGTGGAAAATAAAAGTTATCGCTTCCTCTGGCCTTCTTGAAGTCACAATACTGTGCAGCAGTTGATCTGCAGTGCCTGTTTCTTCCTGGAGCAGAGATCTTCATATAGCAGTTATGTTGACCAGTTGCTGGATGTCACTCACGTTCTCCTATCCAAAAGTCTTCAATCACCAGTGGTCAGCTGCTGTAAAACATCAGAGAACCTATGATGATTGCAGTAGGCAAATTTTTGAGTCCCATGTTTATCATTTAGCAGCCTGACTGGCACTGTGCCATTAAGTTGGAATCCATGGCTGTTTTGTTAGTCACCTCTGTCTTAGGTTGTTTGTGTGGAGTTTCTGACTGTTCAGGAAAAAAATCAGTGCTTATTAGAAGTCCACTGGATTTTTTTTAATTTGGCTAACCCTAATATCAATAGAGTGCTTTGTTTGAATGTTAAAAAAAGAGACATTTTTTCAGTGTAAGTGGACATATATTTAAGATCACAGCACACAGGTCAAAGAAGACGCTGTTTTTAAATACTAGAAGTAAATATATTATTTTCATTCACTAATGCTACAAAAGAATACAGAACTGCACTGACTTGTGTCTCAGACAATAATTACGAAAATAATTTTTAATAACATTTCTATAAATTATGGAAATAATACCTATTGCTAGATGGAAATGTGACTTCTACTTTCTATATATCAACCTTTTAAAAAACTATTAATTTATTTAATTTGTAATTTTATTTTAATTTTAAAGGGCTAGGGCAAAGCCCCAACTTGGACACTGAAGATTCATTAAGTGTACGAATATAGACTTTCAGACTTCTTGAGCCACCAAGATTACTGTTCAAATGTACTTGTTCTTACCTATTTCCACTTGTTAGCTGTAGCTTCCTTCCTGCACCCTTATATAAAGATCTGTTTGTCTGCTTTGCAAATTGGATCACTGAAATAATCCAAGTTTATTAGCGGTTTAATTTTTTTTACCTAAGAGTTTGCTTTGCTCCACCTTAATGCTGACAAAATACCTCTGAAATGTACCATTAACCCTGTTCCTTTACAGCTTTTCCCTCTTTGTTGGAAACTTACTAGTTATCAGACTAAAAATGTAGTTTTTACATTCAGCAGTTATTAATGAAACTATTGTCGACTGCATTTGCCTTTGCGACATGGATCACTCATAGGTCAGCCTCGGTTTGGTCTGCATGTTACCATGGAAAAATTGCACGGGAAACTGAAAGGTAGAAATTAGCACGAGGCAGTAGGATATTAACACATTAGCAGTAATAGAGTGCAAAGTATAGTAGTGGTAGTATTACTGCAGGTTGGGTTTTGCACACATCATGTATCACTTCTAGAAGGCAAGTACACAGAGCTGCAAGAAATAAGCAGCGTCCAGTTGCATCTTTGAATGGATCCAGCTGTGAGAAACACCCAAAACACAAGGAGGTATGGAGGCGACACAATACCCCCTCCATGCCTCAAGTCGTCATGCTACCTGTTGCCTTTAAAAGAAGTGTGGGGTAGCTGTATTTCATCTTTAGACTTAACAGATTGTTTTTTTCAAGAACTTTAAAGAAGGGTCTGTACTCAAAGAGAACCGAACAGTTAAAAACTTCATTAATCTCAATGTGTAACTTAATTGAAATATTATATTAGCATTACAATCTTCCATCAGAATTGTAGTGTCTGGTAATGCATTGTAGATTAAACTTTGTCCTGCTGACTTTGCTTTCAAACTGAGTCCCACAACTCCACTATTCAAGGGTCAGAGTTTATTTGATCTAGATACAGCATTCTTTGGCTTAGTGAAAAGAAATCTAAGCATATGTGAGTTTTTTCTTAGAAGCAGATAAGAGAAGAAGAGAATCAGCAGCAACTGCTTCAGTCCAAGCCTTGGGTTTAATGCAAATTCCATTCTAGATAGTTTTATGGGAAACTTCCAGGGAAACAAGCATTTGTTCTTTCAATGTATGTGTGTATAGATATATAAGGGTATTTAGTTATAAAAAGTATACCTGCAAATGTACAATTTGGGGAGAAAAATAGTATAGCTCATCAAAATTACATTATTATGCAAGGTGAGCTTTTGTACACCTGATAGCTAATTAAGAATTTATAAACACACCACAGTATATTTACATACTGCCAGTTCTTAGAATTCTACACTTTTTACGTAAGTATTTTGAGGAAGGATTAGCTGTACCAGCAGCCTCACCTGTAAGCATTATTTAAGTAAGTGTTAGATTCTGTATAACATGAGAGAGAAGTGGATCTTTCAAACAGCCAGACTCCAGCACACTCCACAGCAGTGTCATAGGAAAATGAGACTACCATTCCAATTAAAAAATGTTTATTTGTCAAAATGAATTTTCTGTATCTGTGCTCTCAGAAGAACTGGTAAGAAGAAGGAAAGATGGGGTAAAAAAATAAGATACTTGCAATTAAACACTATCAGGAAAAGCAGATGATTTTCCCTGTCATCACATGTTACAAACTTAGGGAGAATTGACTTGCCTTCCATGAAAGGTCTTGCCTGATACAGATAGAATCATCTGTCTTGCAGTGGTCTATAGCAGAGACCCAGAGAAAGCATAAGAATGTGCCAAGTTGTCATGAATTTTTTTCCCAGGATGATTTCCCAGCCTCCAGCAGCTTGCATTTCAGAGACAGTGTCTGTAATTTAAGATGAGCTTTTTTTCATGTTGTTATCCCATACCTTTTTATGGTTGTGTCAGTTCACAGTATTGCCAAAAAGGAGTTCCACATCTTACTGCTTTACCTAGTTGTGACTTGCAGCTGACTCCTTTAATTTTTGTATCTACCTCCTCTTAATTTTAGCTGATGACCTCTAACTCTTACACTAAAAGAGACAGTGAACAGTCT
>NW_020955207.1:3592229-3606493 GCF_003031625.1 Empidonax traillii
TTTTTTTTTTTTTTGTTTTTTTTTTTTTTTTTTTTTTTTTTTTTTTTTTTTTTTTTTTTTTTTTTTTTTTTTTTTGCGAGGTCAGGAGAGAAACAAAGCTAATCAGATTGAATTTTGGCTAAGTAGGATTTCATTTATAGAGCAGTATTTCCAAGATAGATACATGATTACTGACTGAAGATCACTTGATCATTTCCAGATACTCACTGGAACAATAACTAAACAATACACAATACATAACTTCCTTTTTAACCTGCCAGTTAAAAAGCTTAATTCTCTCCAAAGTGATGGAATGGGAACTAAGCACAGAGATGAGGTGATTCCCCTAACATATAATCAGAGAAAAAAAGATGCCTGTCCAGAGCTGTATTCATTCATCTCAGAACTTATAGAACTGGTTCTGTATGTTCTGTAGCCCCTGTATTCTCTCAGACTAAATTTTGACCTGGACTAGTAAGTGAGAGGAGGAGATCACATAAAATACTGGGAATTCAGGCCTTAGTTACTATTAGATCTTCATAGACTTCTACAGAGAACTTGAAATGTTGCATGAAGTGTTGACTTCTGTTGCCACAGTTGTTACAGTTCTTTCTGAGTTTTGTAACGTGTAATAAAACCTGTGTTTGAAAAATATGTCTTTGATTAATTAAGCAGAGATCACTGCTTTTGAAGTGTTTCTATAAGCATGAGAGGAAGGCACTTAAGGGACAATGATGCTGCAGTATCTTTTAGTCTCCCATCAGAGAGATGTATTAAATGCAACAAGAAAAAACGCTTACAAAGTTTAGCTGTTCTTAATACATTTGAGCGTATGTGTCAGCACTATGAAGTGTTCGATACAGCCACAAACTGTCAGACTTTTAGATGATCACCGGTTTTCTCATGTATTATAAAGAAAGATGGATCTCTGATCAGATCCAGAAAAATCTCTATCCAAAAAAAAGTCATTAAATAAGTCCTGTGATACCATTCAGGTTAAGACCCTCACCTTCTTAGCATTTGTCTTCTCTGGATTTATCACAGTTTAATGAATTCGGTCTTTAATATATCCTTAGCACTTTTCTATAGTATGTGCTGTTCAGGCTCTTCTGTTTGAAGAATGACACTCCTCACAAATCATCTCTATAATAGACATACACTTTCATATACAAATAATATTTCTATATCGCACCATACCAATTGTAAATGTGGCTACTATGGGGTTTTTTACACTAAACCTTTACTGGAAAAAATAAATAGTATCCAACCTTCTTGCAAGACAACCTGCTAAATCTTTATGTACCCTAGCTTCATCAAACTGAGCATTTATCTTACTTTCCCTTTAATTGTCACAAATATAAAAAGCTATTCCTGGAACCAGCATGCTGCTCACTAACTCAGTTCACTAGGGCATGAATGATAATCGTGTTTGAATACAGGTGGCTTGTGTTGGTTCCTTTCTTCTGCTTGGTTTTGGTATCTGAGTATACCAAGGTTCAGGTAGCTTTCCCTGTCTTGTGAGATTATATCAGGTAGGCTGCTTTGGAAAATATGTACTAAGTAAACTTACTGCAAAAGCAAAATTAGATAACAAATACAGTTCTTTAATGTTTAAAATTGATCCCTACAATAAAGCAAGGTATTGCTCAAGTAAAGTTGAGCAATATACTAAAAATATGAGGATATATTCAAATTTGTTCAGTTGTAGTAGGGTCACTAGAGAGGAATAAAAAGTAGTAAGCTCACAAAAAGACACCAGCTTATGTTTACACTGCAGACAGGTTTCAGTCACCTCTAAATTTTGTAGCAAATATTCTAATGAGCAGAAATTACTCTTAACTGTGTCCTCTTTCTTCATCTCTAAAAGCTGATGTCAGTGTAGTTGAAGTATTCAATTTTTTACTTAAAAAACAGTTAAGGTAAGTTACCTAACTTTCTTAGGTAACTTACCTGTGTTCTGTTAATATCTTTCCACAAAGAAATGCAACTTAGGGCAAGGGTATGTAAGGACCGGTAAAACCAGTTTTTCTTTACTTTAGATTAAAACTTGCAGTGTTTCATACTCTTTGAGAGCATCCTGAATCTTTACACACCAAGTTCATCTAACACACCAGCACATGAAGTTGAACCTTTTCCTAGTCTTACATGAATGACAAATCATCTAATGTTTTAAGTGCTGCTCTTTTTTACCTCTCTCTCTTTTTCTGTGTAGAATATTCTGTAGTTGAGATATGGCCCTCAGCCAAAGGGAAAAGGCTAAAATAGAAACTGTCTGTTGACATCGCTATACCTCTTTAGTTTGTGGTTCTTAAAATATATTTAAATGACCTTCCGAATTTCAAAGAGTAGAAATGTCATACTGGAGTTTGTTTCTCAAATCAGCAGTAACAGAACATGGTTAGTAGGAGCTGTTGTAATTTAAGTGTTTGGCACAAAGGTTTCTTGGAGTTGAAAAGACAGTCTTCCTTGTTTTGTAGACGAGGAGTTTCACATATGGCAATTTCATTAAAGTGAAAGTACATTGTTGATAGAGATACAGTGGCTGTTTTTCTAAGAATTAGGTGTTGGCTGCATTAATGTTTACATAAATTTTGCTCACGTCATGCTCTAACTCTTTCACTAAAACTGTAATCATTCATGTGAAACACTTTCTATTTAGTCTGGAGTACCCAAAAACAGTCTGCAAGAGTTGGACTTAATTTCTGTAATGTTTTTTTTTCCAATCTGGAGTTGTATTTAAATTTAATTAAATAAAATAAGAAACCCCTCTTTTTTTTTGTTTTCCCAACTTTCATAAAGAGCACGCTAATTTTCTTTAAATTATTGACAGCATTAGAATTTATTTTCTCAGTGAATCACATCTGAGAAGTACCAGAATATCAACAGGCCAGCTCCACGACCCACCAAATCCCAGTCCCATCAATTAGGTTTACAAGACCCATCTATATATCAGTACCAGCGTCACCTCTGAAATATATAAAAGCCCAAAAGCAGTCACTTTGCAAATTGAATGTATAAAGTGATGCCTTTCCCTGAACTACATGAGCATATTTTACTTCATTATTTACAAGGGGTTTTTTTGAGTTGGAAATCTAGTACTGACGTAAACTACAACTTTTTGTTGTGCAAATTAGTCATATTTGTTCAAGATACTGCACTATGCATATGTTTCCCAAACATTTATATGAAAATATTAATGAAAAGCATGCTAACGATAATAAAATACTGTAAAAGGTAATATTCCCTATATGGTACCTTCTACAACAGCATACAAATGCTCTAACAAGTAGATTAATGGGAGCTATGAATCCTGGCAAATACCAGTGCCAGGTAAGTTCAATTTACAGAACATAGCCTTTGCAAGGCTTATGTTATATTTTGAAAATACCTTTCAAATGGTTTTGCTGCTTCAGGATGCAGCAGACCTTGTGCATTTGAGGGGATTTTGTTCAATTCCAAGAGGTTGAGTGTTGATTCAAGTTGCATGTTTTGTATAAGCTGAAGTATTCACTAGTTGTTTTGTTGGGTCAAAACACAGAGACCACCACTGAAAAAAATGAAAGTACACTGTAGGCCAGATACACTGAGGAATTCTGATATAGTACATGCTGACCTACAGTTGGAATGTAGACTCAAAGCATGGATCTGCTGTACCATTCAGAAAAAAATCTGTTGAATTTTTGGGCTTTCTAATGTAGAAGAACACATCCTCCTTAGAAGGAAATTTTTATAACTAATGAATTTCTAGAGTCCTGCTGCTGTGAGGGTTTTTTTCATAGCAATAGAGGTTTTTGTATGTGCTACACTACTAACCTGCCCTTGCTTTCAGCTCTGATGATCACACTGCTCACATTGATGGCCACATATGAATTGGCCTGATGTTTGTGGTTCATTCTGGCAGCCTGAAACAGTGATCATGAACCTGAGGTTGAACATGAGTTGTGGGGTGATATAGAGAAGCTTGCACTGTTGCTATAGCAAGAGTTAACTTGCTATATGTGACACTTTCAAGCATTTACACTTCAGAGTGTAAAATGTAATTAGACAATGCTTCCTTCATCTTCTCATGCTTTAATTTCTTTTCAATCCATCTTCTGTGTCACCTAGTTACGGTCTTTGATCAGGCAACATGCCTAATTACAAACTTCTGAAAGCAGGTTGAGTTGCCTTGTCTTTCAAAAATCCTGACAAACAAGGCTCCTCGATTTCCTGTTTCAGTATCACACAGATAATTACAGCCAAAACAAAGATTAATTAGTTCATTTGCTCCTTCTACATAAATAAATGTGTGCTACCTTAGTAAACATTAATGAGAGCATGTCACTGAGCTGTAGGAAATTTGTGGCACTCTGCAAAAGGAAATCCTAAAATACTTGCAAAGATTTTGGAAAAGGTTTAAAAAGTAACAAAGTAGTCAACTTCTGCTTTGAAAAACAAGTGCCTCCCTCTGTTAGAGCAGCCCAAATTTGCCTGCTGCATCCATGAAAGCTGTTCATTCTGTGAAGGTCAAAGGTTTTGTTGTTGGTGAACCAGCTGATCCGTAAGCCCGTCGGGCTGTACTGCTGAGCATAACAAACTGCTGTGCATTGCTGACATGCGTCACAGGACCCTGGGGTTTTGCACGGGGATTAGTCAGGCTGTATTTGGAAACGCCCTCAACTGCACCCTGTGCTGCTATATTAGTGTTTCTCAAGCAAGAGGAATTTTCTTTTGCTTCTGCAGCTGCTCCTGCAAAACCCTCTGGTAAGTGTGCACAGCTTCTGTCAACAGTACCGACTGTCTTCTTGCCTGCATTTTTAAGCCAAGGTTATGAGCTGAGGGCTTACTTGCAGTTGTTTACTGTGACAAACTGTATTTTTGTATTAAAAATTTGATAGCACAGAATTAGCAACAGCATTAAAGGAACAAATATACAGTTTTAATTGAATAGGTTAATTCAGCTTAAATGTTTCTCTACTTTTAAATCTGTATCAGAGCGTTCTTAAGTGTTGGTATATTTTCAGGGTGATGTCACTATGTACTGTGCATGTCAGCTTTTATTTCTATACAGCAGCAATAGAAAGATCACATAATATAGCAGACCAATTCTTAAAAGGATTTGGTTGGTTTTTGTTGGCAGCCTGCATGCAAGCCCTGCATCTCTGGACTCTGCTTGCCACCTATGCTGTTGCAGTAGGACAAAATCAAGGACAGAAGAATCAGGAGTGCCCTAAGCTCAACGCACAGGTACTCTCCTTTAAAAACACAAGAGGAAACGCTGTTGTCATGTTTTTTGTGAAAATACTCTCTCCAGATTTTTTTTTAATCGGGTTTTTTTTCCAAACTATCAGAATCCAGCATAGGAGGTATAAAAAATATGTAAATAAATAAAATAAAACAGGAAAAATAATTTTTTATATGCATCCTATTCCATGTCTTAAAATAGCTTAGGCAGTGAAGCCAATTCAAGTTATTTCATATAACCTGTGCTGGGTATCTAGTTTTACAGCATGTTATCAAGCAACTGTGAAGATACTCAGTGTTCTGTTGTTTCATTCACGTAATAACTTTGCCTATTTACTTTTTAGACAAGTCGTCCTAAGGCTATTTCTTGACAGAACTATTAAAATAGTAATTTAGTAATTACTGGTTCCTAAGGACTTCTTACCGTATTTAAGCTTGCATCATATGAATATAAAATGTATTATGGTTTTGGTAATTATAAATTGTGTTTGTCCTGAGCTGAGGTTATGCTAGCGGAGTGCACAATCGGTAATGCAGTTCTTCTGACAAGCTGCACAGAATGGAGTGACTGATGTGACTACACTCATGTCCCGTAGCTTTTGATGTTCCTGTCTAAAACATAAGCCTACTAACAGCTGGGGCTGCTAAGAGAAACCTCTACTGCGCTAATGAAAAAAAATTCAGTCTGAATTAAAGCAAATCTTGCTTTATATGTATATGAACTTCTACATATGGTGGAAGAGATACATTCTTGTTTTGTGAGTTTTGTTACAGCTCCCCTGCTTCTTGCAACTCATACACTGCAAATAGCAGAAGTTACATGAGGAAGCTTGCACGCTTTTTCAGAAGTTTTTTTAGAAAGCTTTTTTTTCTAGAGTAAATAATGTTCTGTAATAATAGGAAAAAAAATGAGAGTGGAAAATAATATGTAAATCAAGGAATGTGTCCCTTTTCTTTATAATCTCACCAGACTGTTAGTTTCTTCCACCAAGAACAGCAAAATCAATTTTTTCTAACTTCAGGGTATCAAATTTCACAGTTACCACTGATGCCATGCCCTGCCTTTTTTGGAATATGTCCATAAGTAAGTATATGTGATAGCTAGTCTCAGACCTTGGAACTGGGCATCTGCAGTTCCCAAAATAAATTTATTCTTGGTTTATAGTCATTTATGTGGAGGCTGTCAGCATAGACTAGAAATAAAATTTTACAAATAATTGAATCCTATACATTTTATCACTTTGATTTGCATTTTCCATGTTCCCTAATAACTCTCCTTGCCAGCCTACCCATGTGTGTCCTCTGTATCAAAAGATAACATATTTGCAAGTCTAGTCTAAGGCAGGTTTACCAACTAAGTAGAAAAACAGAAATTTTGTGATACTTGAAATTCACATACTGTCAGTAGCATTACAGCTAAATCATATTGTTGTATCACTTTTGTGACATTACGGTCAGCTGAAATTTTGTGGAATATTTTAATACATTTGTAAGTGTGAGAACAGTTCTTACTATGATTCACAATTACTGGCTCAAAACAAAGTATTCTGTCAATCATTGAGATTTATAGAGAAGTTCCCTTAAACTTTTATCCACCCATAATCCAGAGTGTTTTCTTCTCAGTGATTTTTGGGAGGCTTCCATACTAGATGAGTCTTTGTAAAACAAGAAAACTTCATATTTGCCAAGTAGTGTAAGCTTACAGGGTCTCAGTATAAAAATACTCTGCTCCAGTGTCTTATGTCCTTCGTCAAAGCATTGCTTAGCAGACTTATGATGACAACCTCCTACAGTTTTAGTTATTACTAATAATATTTCAGGCTGTGTGTCTAGATTTGATTGTGAAATGAGCCATATCTCTATGTAGTTAAGATAGCAAGTCATTCATCAACTCATCCTTCCCAGCTTAAAATTACTGACAGTCAAAACAACAGAAGGTCCCAGAAGGATGGAAGTAGCTGTTTTACCTCCAACACTCAGTAGATTGAAAAGTTCAGTATAATCCTAACTCCAGAATATGGCATTGCTCCCTGTGCACACAATCAGTTATTCATTTCCTGGGATACCTGATTGGAAATGCTTACTGTGGCATTTAAATTCACTTAGATCACTAAAATGAATGACAGGTCTTGTCACCAGCTCTTGTTTTATAATCAAACTGACACAGCATGCACTTAGATCCAAGCTGCCTCCCAAACTAAGAAAACAACATATATATTAAGCAGCACCTGGATACAATATAAAAGCAGTTCCATTTGCACTTGTTATCCAACTGTATAGAAGAAGCTTCATTCCAAAACTAAAATTCAGTAGGGTCTTTACAGCAAATACTTTATTTAACCCTGCTACACAGATGCATGTTTCACGTACTAAATAGACTTGTAATTTTCAAAACTATCCTTGTTGTAAAATGATGCATTCTGTGGTTTGTAGGACTGAGGGATTTCCAAACCTGCGTGAATCCATTACTGTTCATTCCTCAAGGTATGAGTATAACATTGTTAGCTACAAAATCATTTCCTACATCCTTATTCCAGTTACCTGCTGTCACAAACAAGCAAGCAGATCATTTTTTCCTTTTTGTAAGTCCAACTAAGCTCAACCTTTAAAATAATCTTTTTCAGTTTTGTTCTCCTTCCTTCTTTCAAAGGCTCCTTAAAACTGTCAGAGACTAGAAATTTAAATGTCTTTGTGGCCAGTGTATATGCCAACCACAAACTGCCTTTGGGAGTTCTCATCTTTTAACATGTGTTTTAAGAGATACCAGCCTCTGGGCTATTTCAGTAGCATATAGATGTCCTTGGTAAGAAAGAAAACTCTTCTCACACTTTCATAAAATGACAGAATACACAGGGGCACTTAAATCATTCAATATGAGGTACTTTCAGATGTCACAATGAAATATGAATTCCTTTTCCTGTGCTTATGTCATTTTAGTTCTGTATGTAGAAGCTCCTCATTCTGAAAAGCTTTCTTGGCTTTGTTAGGTGCTGGGGAGATTTTTGTTTGGCTACTTCTTCCTTTCTGTTCTTCCTAATCAACTAGTGCATCAGAATTTGGGGCTTTTTATGTATATACTGAGTTGACTCCTAGAGTTTTCTTAAACAATAAATAGAACTCCAAATTTTATCAAATTGAATGAACTTTTCTTACTAGCATTTTTTTCACCCTTTGTTCTTTCATCTGTCTTACCAGTTCTTTCCAACTAGAATCTGCTTTCCTCTTTCAACTGTGAAGAGTGGCAAGTATGCAGCAATGAAACAGCAGCTAGACTGGACAGAAGTGTAAAACATTGAAGGAGACAGTTTGTCAGAAAACTGGTGACTGCAGTTTCATTTAGACTTTCATTAGGCAGTTTCATTTACTTCTACTATAATAATGGTGAAGACTAAATAAAAGAATCGCTGCTTAGTGTTCAGTTGCAAATATTAATACAAGGAACTAGTATTGACAAAGTGGCTATTTTGACTAACCATATTTAGCTGAGGCTTTATCAGATGCCACATCTGTAATGAAGACTTGTTTTGTCTGTGAAAGTGCCTGTGAGGCAGAAATTGTATGGGTTATAATTGCTGCAGAAGACTTCCCCCTCCTAAATTAAAATACGCTTCAGCTGACATCAATTCTTGTGTAAAAATGAAAAATGTACTAGAGATAAATTAACCTTATAAACTGATCTTGAGTAGGAGTATCAGTTTACAACATCAAAGCAGGAAGCTTTCATCACACTTAAAATCTTAAGCAATCTCTTGTTTAACATGATCTACTAAAATGTTTACCAAGATTTTTCCTCAGGTTGTTTCAGAAACTTACGAAAGGGCTCTGTCTAAAGCAAAGCAGTACCTGAAATGAAACAGTACCAAACGATCCAACTTTCCTCATACAATCTCTTCCTCTGATCTCTCCATCTCCCCCAACACCTGTTTAAGTTAGTTATATTACGAAATCTGTTGCTTAGTATTTAAGTGAACCAAATAATGCTTGAACTACTTCTTAGAAAAGCTCGCATTTAGATTTCATGTTGTTTAATTTTTGCATTCCAAATCTAAAAATTCATATATAATTTGCTGAAAGTTAAAGGAATTAGATCAGTTAATTTACACTACAAAAATTATCTAACACAGTCAAACTGCTTTATCTTTCATTATAAAGAATGCTGTATACACACAAGTGGTAAGCTTGCTTTTGTTTACCAGCACCATATAACACAGAAAAGAAATACTATAAAACACCTTTAAAGAGTTGCAGATTATTAATAAATTATTTTGTGAAGCTAGATCTGCTGCTAATTGTGAATAAATACCTATAAATGCTTTGTAAAGGTATATCTCAAAAGATTAGCAAGTTCTTGAGTGGATATTTTTTAGGAATTCTATTTCTTGTTAACACTCAGCTCTCTCAATGACTCCTAGCCTGGAATGTAGGTGATAGCTGGAAGTCAGTCCTAATGGACCTTTTGTGAATTTGCTGTGCTAAATAAAAGTAGTAGCAAAGCACTGCAACGACACAGGGAACAACGACCTTGGCTTAGGTACCACTTCTTCAGAAAATGTCTGTGCCATAGGATGGCAAAGGAAAATGTTATTTTTTTTAAACTAAGTGAAACAAATCCACTTTGTTTCTTTATGAGATTTATAAAGCAAAGAAGTAGTGAATACGCTGTCATGACTTAAGAATTTTTTATAAGATACTCTGGTACAGGTGAAACTTTTTGAATGGGTGGAAAACCTTGGAGATTCATCAGAAACTCAGAATTCTAGAAGGATTTCTATTTTCTGTTTTCAGTAGTGTTTTTGAGGATATCAGCCAGAAAGTAGCAGTAAGCACACTGGGGATTAGAATTGTTCGTTATATTGAAAGATAGGAGCACTGATGTGGCAGAAAAGATACAATCCAGCAAGATTAAGTGTAAAATTTAGCATTTTGTACAACTACCTGTTTCTGCCTAGGAGTAACTTTGAAAAGTATTTGCTCATTACCAGCCGAACTTGAATCATTCCCACCATAGTACTGGTTTGCAATACTTTAAAATGCCATTTTTTTCTTAAATGATAACCAAATTGCAATTTGGCTTCAAGTTGACTGTTACTAATAAACAAAAGACTTAGCAGCATCAAGAGTGCTGCATGACTTACAATCGGTGATACAAGAACTCTGGGTCCAGAAATGTGTCTGGAAATAAAAGCTACTTCTTTTTTTTTTCTTCTTCATTTTTCTTTTTAAATCAGCTCATTGCAGCGAAGATTACATGCTAGCTATAAGAAAAGGAAAGTTGAATGATCAGAGTGCTAAAAATGTAATTCCTAGCACTTCATCATGTCTGAAGTTCTATCGACAGAAAATGAAGTTTACTACTCATAAATGCCCATTTAGAAAGGTTGTAAATGTCTGATGCCTTTGCTTTAGAATAGGTCTATACGTGATTGTAACGGAAGGAAACGCATGCTACACTGAGAAATTTTTGTAAATAAGCAGTTCTTTTAGCATTTCTGCAAAGCTGAAGAAAAGCTTTCAAAGTAAGCAAGGGCTTGAGGTGTTGTTTGGGGAGGTTGTTTTGTGGGGGTGTTTGGTTTTGGGGGTTTTGTGCACCACATGCATTTATCATATTCAAGAAATATACTTCATTCAAAGGGAATATGTGATGTGATAGCATGTGTTGTTTCAAAAGTGTGCAGAGAAAAAGATAACGTAATGATTGCTGGACTGGCTAGGGAGCAGGAATTACTGTACAGCCTTGTATTGGAGTACTCAGTTGTCACAGCATTTTCAAGGAAAAAATTGATATCTAAAAACAGTGTGTCGTCTTGACCTCTGTTGAGACTTTAAGGGCATATTAATTGCACAAAGAGTTAGTTTTAAGACTCACTATCTCCCAGTGACATATTTGAACCACAAGATGCACACTTTTGTCCTGTTTCTATACGTGTCCTTTATTTCCTACAAATATAATTATTAATTAAATGCTTTTCTGTGAGTGTCAACTTATTGGATAATTTGATATTAGGAAAGGAAATTAAAACAGATGTTGAAAGTAAACAGAACTGTGTGCATTCATCAGTTAATACATCCAGAGTATTTTTTGCTGCTTCTTACTCTTGTCTTCCTGTCCTGACCATGTCTTGATGTCACATGAAAGTGTAACAGAGCTTCCAGTCTGATGGATGGCAGGTATTGTCTGTAAGTTTTCCTCTGTAAGTATGTTTATGTCTTTGTTCTCACTCTCCACAGATGCCAGAATTTCAGAAGAAGACTGTCCATATTAAGGACCCGGGGAGAGTAGAGGAGATTATTTGTGGCCTCATCAAAGGTGGAGCTGCCAAACTTCAGGTAAAGATAGTAGAAGCTGTAACTACTTTGGAATAAAAGCAACTGTGAGATTGTTGCTATATACCAAAACTTTAGGTATCTATTTATATATAAAACAGAAGTCAACCTTCAAGAAATCTCCAGAACTTAGGCATGTGAAATATTTTAATAGTCCTTGTTGAATCAACTGTAATTCAGCCTGGATCTAGTTAAGTAAATGACATAAACATGGAGCCTTAGTAATTTCAGGAAATACTCTGACCAAAGAAATTAGAAAAACAGTTTTTTAGAAAAAGTTACTCTTCTGGGATATGCTAGCTTGCATTACAATGGCTCAATAGAATAGGGAGGTTTCTGTGGCACACATGCTACTCAGCTGCAGCTATTGTTGATCGTTCAGAATTTCTAGCCATTCTTTACTTTGTCCCTCCACATTGTAAGACAGTTTTGCTTTTTCTTTTCTTAAATAGATTATTACAGATTTTGATATGACATTAAGTAGATTTTCCTACAATGGAAAAAGATGTCCAACTTGTCATAGTGAGTACTTTTTTTTTTTTTTTAATACAGATTGATTTGTTCACTCAATTTTTCACATATTTTAATTTTCTGGCCAATTTATTTCATAATATGAGATTTTATGTTGACTTGTTATCTGGCTTGTACATTCTAATGAAGAAATATTCTAGTGACTGTGGTTTTATGTGTGTATGTATGTATATTTTAATCAAAATCTGTGCAATTAAAATCAGATAAGTTGTCATTTGCAGTAAAGTATTGAGTTTTGAACTCTAAAGATGTTAATGGCTATATATGGTAGGGTTGACTTTTATTTTTAAGAGCCCATAATAGTCCTGACACCTGCAAGAACCCGATAGTAAACTCCTTAGAATTCTTGGCATTTTTATCCCTATGGTGTATACAGTCTTTTAGAACAAACAAAGAGAATGAAGTGGGAACTTTAGGACATACAGGATGCCTCAGGATGATTTCAGAAACAGATAAATCTCAAAAATACATACAAAAGCTTATAATTGACCTTGTAATTCAGAGATGAGGGGAAGGACATCTTCATGTACTTATAAAGAAAAATGTTCCTTTTACTGGCTACTGCTAAGAGAAGTTCTGAGGGAACATACCAGTATGTCATCAAACCTTGTAATCTGTGCCATTTACAGTTCTGTAGGGCAAAGTAAAAGAAATATATCGTCTTGTTTAACACTCTTTTTTTTTTTTTTCACCCCTCCCCCAGACATCATTGATAACTCTAAGATCATCACAGACGAGTGTCGGAAAAAGGTAAACAAAAAACCTACTAGCAGTTGGCTTGTTGTGCAGACAACTGTCATTATTCCCTGTGTGAAGAAAGTTACACCAAATACTAAGTGTTATTTTATTAAAATCCATTAAACATCTGGTGTATTTTTCCCTTTCAGTTATTGCAGCTGAAAGAAACCTATTATGCTATTGAAATTGATCCAGCCCTCACTATTGAAGAGAAGTATCCATATATGGTAGAATGGTAAGAGACGCCTCCCGTATTCAAACTGTACTAAGATTAGATTTAGTAAGTTTTTAAAGGCAAATTAATGGCAGTACTTAGCTTTTAGCTATCACATTAACTGAATTAATCTCTCTAAGTGCTGTACAGCAACTGGTTCTGTTTTGCCATTAACTTGAATAAGCAAGAATTAACCACAGAAGATACCTTTCATCATAACATTTAACGAAAGGTGAATCTTCGTAGCAAAGTTCAACTCATTTTTCTCTTTATATTCCAGGTACCATAAATCTCATGCACTACTCATTGAACAAGGCTTACAGAAGGATAAGTTTGCAGAAATTGTGAGGGAATCTGATGTTATGCTGAAGTAAGTTCCTTTTTATTTGAATGATACTGTTTTAGAGCATTTTCTGTAGATTCTTACTGGGTGGTCAGGAGAGGAGAAAAAAAAAAAGGGAAGGAAACAAAAAAACCACACACACATTCCTGAGAATGTGACACCTTAATCCTGGAACACAGTGAGCTCTCTGTGCTCCTATTTTATTATTTATTTGTGTGCCCCATTATATGTTATAGCTAAATGCCTACAGTGATCACACTGTATAAACCAGAGATCTGAAACTTTTTTTAGTCCCATCACTACAAGCTTCATTTCTGTAGACTTTCATCGTCTCTGAATTGCACTGGTGACATTTTTTTAAGGGCAATGTAGAGTTTAACTTAGTTCCTTTGGAAAACATTCAGTTCAATAGTTTTAACTGAGATAAAAGTGCAGCAACTTGCAAAGCATGTTTCGTATGTTGTATTAAATATCGTTTTTCCTCTGTGGCTGAAGGCAAGTTTAAAAGCCAGCAAAATCCTTCTTCAAAATGTGCTGGTGCTCCCATCTCTTTGAAAGCTCTCTAAAACTGCCTGTAAATTTTGGACTACTGTAATAGGATGTTAGAACTTAAATTCTGGAACTATTTGTTTATAATACTGCCTAAATTCTTATCTTTTGTAAACAGACAAGCACCCTGTCTCTGCCTTTTTGAAAGCCTAGGTCAATGTGGGTTGAATCTTCATTCACAAGCTAAAATTCCCTCAAAAACTTTCACGATATTTTATTTTAAATGTAAAATTCTACCAATCCAGTCTGTGTGGAGAAAGTATAAAGATATCATCATCTTCTTCCTGGAATACTGTACATAGACTTGATTGGGTACGGAACACTACAAAATTTTCAGGAAAGAACAACAATAAATGTTTTCAG
>NW_020955207.1:3606613-3668776 GCF_003031625.1 Empidonax traillii
GGGGGAATTATACAGAACAAGACCAAACAGCTTGGTGGAGCAGTTTCTTACTAAAACTACATGCCTTATGTTAGGTTGATGATTCTTGCTAACCTGAAAAAGTGAAGTAAAAGAAATGAAGTAAAATGCTCTTTTTCAAAGATGATGTCATTGTTTCCTGTAAACTCAGACTGTTCTTTCTTTGAGATTTGATTTGCATTTACATTCTGTGTTGCAGAGAAGGATATGAGAACTTCTTTGATAAGCTCAGTGAACATAATATTCCTGTGTTCATATTTTCTGCTGGGATTGGGGATATTCTTGAGGAAGTAATCCACCAGGCTGGGGTCTACCATTCTAATGTCAAAGTGGTTTCCAATTTCATGGATTTCGATGAAAATGTACGTATGAGATAACACATTCTTATCAAACATGACTGTTTGTGGTATTTAGTAGCTATTTATGTATATTATAAGATGAACATTTAAATGCAGCAGATGATAGAATCATAGATGTAACCACCCACCCTGCCATATAGAAACTTAGAACTGTCTAGTCCTAACAATGGTGTTACAGTCATTTTGTTATTTAACAGTAATTTATCTTGTTCATCATCAGAGGTTACATAAGTTCAGTGTTAGCTCAAGAGTAATATCACCTCTTTCCTTCTAGATTCTATCTTGCCTGAATGATACCAGAAACAACCTCAGTGTTTTGTTTTTTTTTTTTAATAGGGAGTATTAAAAGGATTTAAAGGAGAATTGATTCACGTTTACAACAAACATGATGGTGCCTTGAAGAACACAGAGTACTTCAAACAGCTAAAAGACAACAGTAATATCATACTACTGGGTGATTCTCAAGGAGACTTGAGTATGGCAGATGGAGTAGCAAACGTCGAGAACATTCTTAAAATTGGCTATCTCAATGATAAAGTAAGTAGCCTTACATAACCTTGTAAGCTTTGAATGAAACACTGGGAGTTAGAAATAGGTTCATTATAATATGCCTCAGATATCAAACCAAGTGTTTGGCCTGTAGTTGTTTTGAGACTTCAAATGTTTTTCATGGATTTCTTTTCTTTGTAAGACATAAGCTACAAAAACACAAGTTCATATTGCTTTGGTTTTTGTATTGGACTGCTACCAAAAACGTATTTCCTAGAGAAATAAAATTCAGAGGCTATAAAAATTAATTCTCCTAAATTCCTGTGGCTCCTCCCCTTCCTCTCAATACTGGATTGATACTTGAGCAGAATTATGATCTACCAAATAACAAATTAGGCTCTCCTCTTTTTATTTTAAGCAACACACAACTGATCATTTGCTAAGTTATAATGCACATCCATTTGCATTCAGGAGAGAAAAAAATCCACTTTTCTATATCTCCCTGTCTTTTGGGAAGCTGAAGAAACAGTTTTTCTTTCGGTATCTTTACGTGTGGGATCGTGGAATGCATGCACAGCTATGTCAGGCCACTCCTACTATGTCCTCCTGTGGAATTCACTTGTAGGAGCAATACATTATTTGCATGGCTCATTCCCTGAATTTGGTGGAAAGATTGGGCAATATTTAATGACAAAAAGTCTTTCAATAATTAATTCTTTCTCTTTATCCCTTCTGCAATTAGGTAGATGAGCTTCTGGAAAAATATATGGACTCTTATGATATCGTTTTGGTGAAAGATGAATCCCTGGAAGTTGCCAACTCCATCCTACAGAAAATCCTGTAAATTGCAGTCTCAAGTCACTCCATTCCTTTCAGGAGGCAACTGGACAGAAGAGCACACGTGTGCTATTTTAGATGTGTTTATTACTCATTTACAGAACTGTTTAATTTAATTTAAAACTTTTATCTTCATTTTGGCATTCTGGAATATACATGGTATCAGTTGTCAACTACAAGCTCCTTTTACTGCTCTTATGCTGTTCATTATTGTCTCACACTCCTGTCATACCTAGATTTAAATTGGATTTATAGATGTGATAAACTGCTGCAGATGGGATACTGTGGTTCACTGTCTTTCGTAATCAGGCATTTCAGAGCAGCATTTTGTAAAATTCAAGGTGTAAACACTCTGTGAACAAGCAGTGTGTGCGTTTGTGTTGCCTTTTCAAAGAAGATATTTCGGTCTCGGCTGTACTTTGAAGGATCTTATTCATATGCTTACATACTTTCACAGAAGTTTTTCATACATATATTTTTATCCAGTAAAAATGCTTTATTCACCCAATTCAAGCAAAGTGTTTCTCCTTCATATATTTTTGTATCATTACAAGACATTCTCTATCCTTATTGTTTCTTACCCTCTGTGAAATGGGAAGAATGTTTTAAATAAGTATATCTGAGATAAAATTTCCCATCTTTGTAAAAACAGATCGTTTCACAAGCTAATAGTACACAGCCTCCCTGCACTGAGCAGGGACATCTTCAACTAGATAAGGTTGCTCAGAGCCCCATCCAGCCTGACCTGGAATGTTTCCAGGGATGGGGCATCTACCACCTCTCTGGACAACCTTTGCCAGCGTTTCACCACACTCCTCTTCAGAAAGTATTTCCCCTGTACTGAACAGCACCTCTCAGCATTGTGTACAGAAAGATACAGCTTAATACCACCACAGCTTTGGAAGCTTACTGGGATATGTTGCAGGATAAGTAAAAGATGATGTTGTGACCCTGGTCCTATGAGGTCTCAGCTGTACTAAATCTATTCATTAATAAAATAGAGGCAATTGTACAACTTCCCTAATGTGCAATATAGTCACTGTTCCCCTTTGCTTTATTTCATTCACAGCTGTGCCATCTTCTGTTCCCTGAGGAACTGCAATGAAAATGTGGGAGAGCCTAGATCTGCATTCTCTCCACCAGAAGTAATACACATCTCAAGAAATGGCCTCTTCCCCTCCAGACTGTGATCTGTTATTTAAATTCTGTCATGTTTTTTCCAAATCAGCAGATTTACACTGGTGGAATTTACACCGTCCCTGCTGGAACTTTTCCAAGAAGGGAAGGGGGGGGTCATAGTTTCCATACCCCATTCTGCATCCTCTGCAGAAAACTAAAGTTTAACCCTCCTTGTATTTTGAATGCAGGGTGGAGGCTTTGATAACCAATCTGAGGGAGTTGTGAGCACACGAACACACGGCACACGCTATGCTGGCAGGGACCTTTCAGAAATTCCAGCCTGCATCTGAACGGGGAAAGAGTGTTTGAGGGATGATGTCCTCCTTGTCACGACCTAGCCATGTATGTAATTCCTTGCTCCTGGCACAGGGGCAGCTGGTGCCCCAGAAGCAGGAGCCTTGAAGTTGTCTCTTGGAGCAGAAAACCAGTAAGACAACCAAGGCGAGGAGAGCACCTTGGCTCTCTTCCATTCCAGAGCCTTGACTCAGGAAGCAGCAGACTGGACAAGCTGAAAGCATCCTGGCAGTGCCAGTGACAGGAGGAGATGGGAGCAGCAGCTGCCCCAGCCCTTGCCAAGAGCCTGTCAGCCAAAGCCAAAAACAGGGAAAGCTTGAAGGCAGCAGTGACAGCTGCTGAGTCAGCGGTCACAGGGACTGGGTGTGAAGTTTGTCCCAGTCTCTGGCCTCTCTGCCTGTCTCCCCCATTTGCCTGGGGCAGGGAGGAGGACAGGATGGTCATGGTAAAACTGTCAGGGAGGGAGCAGGCTCTGGTACAATCACCTTCTGCCAGCGCTACTGGATTCGGCACTGCCTGCGAGACAAGCAGGGCGATGTTACTTGTGACTCCCTGCAGGGCATCGGTGTGAGCTGCCCGCTCAGCAACCAGCTCTGCACCACCTGGGCACAGCACAGCAAAGTTCTTAGAAAACGCTGCTGCATTTTCAGGGGAGCTCAGCAATTTCTTTAACATTCTGTGTTTGGGGTTTTAGGCGCCTACAGAATTTACCTTGCTGAGGGAATGTTAAGGTTTTGGCAGCAGGGAAGTAGGGTTGATAGTTCTTGGGTTTAGTGCTTTTTTAAACATGCTACCCTGCTGGTTCTTTTGTCACAGCTGCCAAATAAAAGTCCAAAAGGCAAAGGCCTTTGAAAAACACCAAGGTGTTTGGATGCACTGCTTACTCAACCAGCCTCTAGCTGCAAGGGGCTAATTAGGAGGCAATACTCCCTAAGTTTACACTGGGACAAAGTTTTCCATTTACAAGCAGCTTATCTTTGGAATACAGATAACAGTTAAAATTTAGAGTATGTGAAGTGTAGCTGATAGTCACAGCTCCACAGCAAGAGATGTGTCAGCAACACACTCTCTAGCATAAGATCATTCTGAGCTACAAGTGGAACGGACTGTCCCAGCATCAGTGAAAAGAAGGGGGGCAATGCTGGTCTTTTTGTGTACTGTTTCTGAGAAGGGGGGACTGTCCCATATTGTCATCAAGCTTGCCTGAGAATACACATAAACTCACTGATCTTCCCTCCAGAATTTTTTCTCAGCATGACCCAGCAGGTGAGTGAGCCGTCAGGCCTTCGCTGTTATAAAGATACTATTGTTCAACCCACAGTTGAAAAAAACAAACACAAAACCCTAACCGAAACAAACAAACAAACCCCACACAAATAAATAAAACCACACAGAAAAGCACATGCAGAGCAACATAGAGAAAGATTAGGTAGCATCTTTAAAAGCAGTTACCAAACCAGATCTCCAACTACATCTTAATCCGAGTTACTGAAATTATTATTCAGCCTGCCTAGAGAGCCCAAACATACCAGAAGGGAGTGCTTGGTTTCTTAACTCCAGGGACACCTAAAACTCATTGCCTTGGTAGAAGATTTTAGATCAAACCACCGTCTTTCAAGTATTATGTAAGGTTTTCCAATCTCGCCTCCAAGAAGGTGGACAATATCAGTCACCAAATGTTCAGTCCACAAAGACAACCACTTAGAGAAAACGATTCTTGCCCTTACAAAAGGAGGCAGGTAAGTTAAGATCTCCAGCATGCTTTTCTCCTTCTATCAGAATGTCCTGTCAGTCTCAGTTCCTGTGTTAAGTAACTACCAGAGCAGTAAACCTTTGCTAGGATATAACAGCAACTAAGCCATGTTGCAGTTACCCCACAGAACCCATTGGCTGTACAAAGGGTATTTCCATGCCAAATGATTTACTTCTTGAAATGCCATAATACAGCTTTCTAGAAAAAAAACAGTTTTTTACACAATCAACCTGAACCAGGAGGTCGGATTTTAAAAACCTGCATGGTGCTGTACGTGTTATCAATACCATCTCACGTCTCACTGCCAACCATAACTTGTGCTTAGGTGGTAGTTAAGGGAAAACACAAGATGCATTTTTAGATATCCTCCACCTAATCAAAATCTCATCTTTTTGTCACTATACTACTGTCTAGTAGAAGAATCTATGTTGTCAGTCGCCTCTCCAAAGCCATGAACAAATTTAACTGCAAGCAAAATTAACTCTACAGCTACAGGTTAAACCGTCCTGCTCCAGCAAGTATAATTCTTGTAAGTACTATTGAGATTCTCCATTCAATATTAGGAAAGAGATACTACTCAGAGTATGTCTTCCTAAACCAAATTTCTAACCAGAAACATTTTGCAACCCTAAAAGTATATTTAATTTTTGATTTAGTTTGGAAAGAAAGGTATCATACATTTCCCAGACCATTTTCCCACAGCCAAAAGAGTATATCTATGGTTTAAAGAAAGGAACAAGCAAAGTTAAGTGAATTCGTTTCTTTTCTTTCTTCCCCTACTCACAATATCTGCTCTGTCTGTAGCACATGTCCAAGGTCAAGTATTTGGGACCTTTATTTAGCTGGAAATGATTCCTCCTCTTGAGTGGGTGTTGCAGCCAGCTCAAATGTCCTCTTACTGTCAAACACACACTAACAGTCCTGAACTGAGCCAAAAACTTGCACTCAGTACTAGCTAAATATGCCTCTTTTTTTAAGTTTAAAGGAAAATCTGAATATTTTTTTCACACCAAAAAAAAATAACATTTAAGTTCAACAACTGCAAACTTTAAGTAATATTTTTTGTATACTTGGAACAGGTGGGATTTTACAGCAGAAAATATTGCTATCAAATTAGGACAGAAAAACCACAGAGGAAAAAAACAATATAAATACCTGGATTTTTGGGGTATGCATTCAGGTTCCTTTTCTTTTGCACCGAGCCTCGGACAATTCAGTTGGCAATTGCCAACCCTGGCTGCCAGCAACTTCCTTTTCTAACAGCAGTCAGCTGCCCAGCTCTGAGAATAGCACCTGCCTGTGTCTTTAGAGGAGTAGCAGCATTCTGAGTTCTCAGAGAGCCCCTCATTAGCTTAACCAGCTAATTAAATTGGCTATTAATGACACTTAACAGTTATCATCTGTTTTTCTAAAGTTACTTATGTGAAAAAGTATCTAGGTGCTGATTAAATAAATTCTAAATATATTCTGCTGCTAAGTTCTAAATAGATAAGTTCTAAATACTAGTAGACAATAGATACTAATAAATTCTAAATATTAAATAAATTCTAAATACTAAAAATAAAATGCATTAGAAAGGGGAAATAAATAAAAATAGAAAGGGAAAGGATTGGGTCTATGTCAGTAGTCAGAAATTGTGGATTTTACTCACTTTAGCCTAACGCAGCCAGACAGACCTGGCTTCTGTTGCCTTTGCCTGGGCAATGCCCAGTACAAATACAATTATTTTGCAGCAAGTTTTTCCTTATATTCTCTGGTTTTTCCCAAAGCTGCATTCTTATTTCTAAAATGGCATTCTCTGGACTTGCAGGGATGAGGTGAGTGGGCAACAAATTCTTTTCTCTAGACAGAAAAACATCTTTGGATGGATCACAAGCCATGTTTGCTAAGGCCTAAGAAGCAATGGAATGAGAATTTCAGATGTACTTACCCTACCTGGAGGCACTGGTAAAGTCATCCCTGCTATCCCATCACCAACAAGCACTTCCAAATAATCCAGCACAGCAATCTTTGGGATTACCAACTGCCTGCACTCTGGTGCTGCTCTTTGCCTTGCATCTGCCCTGGAGGACAACTCTGTTATCCTGGGCTACTGGGAACTCTTCAGCCCACCTCCTGGGACCCACCTGGAATGTTTCTCTGTGTAGAAAGCTTGGGTTCATTCACTAAGATTTTCTCAGACAAAACGATTCAGGATATCATAGAATCAGAGGGACCTTAAAGTTCCAAAACCCCAAAAGGAGGGGAGATATCCAGAAGACAGACTTGGGTTTTTGGGGGTATGTACGAGAACTAAGTAAGGATAAGGAGCTGTTTCCACACGGGGAACTGCTTCTGGCAGCACTCAAACCACAACTTGCTTCCCACTCCTTCTCTCAGCATTGTCAGGATGGAGAAGCAATGCACCTGAACCACAGCAAAAGGTGAGCAACCTGCTTCCAAATAAAACAAAAGGGAAAAATGTGTGTAACAGCCTTCTGAGGAAACTGCTTTCACAAGATGGTGAGGTTTTTGAGGAGCCATTCAGGACACAAACCTTTTGATTCCAAGTACCAGCCACCGATAACCACCATTTTTACATCTGCTATAAAGGGCCTGTATTTACACAAAGCCCAAGCCAGACCAGACTTCCAGTATTTTACGCACAATACATGTGGGTTTTGAGCTACATATGAAGTGAAAACATCAAACCTTACACACAAAGCTCAGTGAGTTTGCTTTTGCTAGACTGGGGAACGAAATGCTGTTTTCTACATAAGACAATTGCATTTAGTGAAAGATGTGGAGTCCCCATCACCCTCCCAGCCAGTGGCAGCCAATGGCAATATGGGATGGGGAATTTAGAGAATGCCTCCTAAAGCTGAAGAATTATTTCATTTCACCTGTGTGAGGTATGGAAAAAAAAGTCTTTAATAGTAGTCTATTATTTTTTATAATTTTTTATCAAATAAAGAACCCATAATCTTGGTTTAAAACATCTTTCCTGAAGATGAATAGCAATAATGAACATATTTAGGATAAGCCTGATGCATGCAAGAGAAGAGAGCTACTGGAAGGGTATTTGCTTCAACTCAAGCTCCCAACCCACCAAAATGCCAGAAAGAAAAAAGTTAGCAGTTGATAGAAATTTTATTTAACAAAAAGATCTGTTATCCAACATTTAATGGTATCAAACTCAAAAAAAAAAAAATGACACCGCACTTTCTGTAAGAACTCCATTAAAAACCAATACAAAATGTTTTCATCCAACTGAAACACCAGCTTTTAGAAAGAGCATCTCAGGAAGCTTACATCCCACATGTACAGACCAAGGAAAGCAAGAAACTAGACACAAAGCATGTAATGGAAACACAGCTCCCTTCCCACTCCTCTTTGACAGTGTCTCGCTAATACGTATTTGTGCACGTCACATGTGGTGTACTGAGGGGGATCACACGGCCTCCCAAAAAACGCGTGTCCAGGGTATTTAGCGCTGAGCGGCTCTGCTCCGCTTATCGAGCTAACGGGTGACTGTCTCAAGAGCTCACGAAATCTAAACAACACTCTCAGGGCTGACTTTGTGTTGAGGGATAGGCCAGAACGTTTGCACACACAAACAGATGGGCCTGTTTCTTGATTCTGTCACTGTCTGTCTGTTTGTTTGCCACTGCAGACTGCTCTGCTGCTTAAGCTCTAAGCACTTACTCCCTAGTCTAGCAATTCCCAAAATAGGAGACAGAAGCCCAACACAAAATCAACTGTATCCAGTATTTATGACAGCACTTGGACCTGTAATACTAATATTTAATGTCTAACAAAACTATAAATAGGATTGCAACTGGAAAGGTTTTGGAATCGCTGATGGGAACACCGGCCAGCAAGAGACAAGGTTACTAATTCAATACAATACAGATGGAAGAAAACTTTTATTCCGTGAGGTAAAAACCCAACACATACACAGTATTGATCCTAGGCCTGTTCAATATAATTCACAGCTTGTGGAAATTTTGCAATGGCACAGCCATCGTTTGCACATTCTGCAATTTGCAAATCAGATTTTCTGCTGGCAAATATCCGTGTGAGTTTGTTCAGTTACTGGAAAGAGTGCTCACGCCTTCTGAAAGGAACTGGGATCAACAGCTAACAACTTTTACACGTTATTTTCACAGGGAATATTTTGGTTCTGCACAAATATTTCTGATACAGAAGGTTTTTTAAAAACTCTTTTAAAAGCACTTGGTAAGTTTTCTCTCTACCATCCATCCAAGTGACCATGTGTTGTTCAATGAGAACTCCTGATCTTTAGCACAAAAACAGATCACTTGGATCATGACACCACGTATGGCAGTACACTCTTTACCTGTTTATACATCCTACCTTGAGGCACTTAACACTTTCTTCAGATATACCTAACAATTCCAACCAAAAATCTCTTCCTATTTTAACAGCCTACTCACACCCCAGCACAGGCAGACCCAGGCTATCCTTCCAGAACCATGCTTGCCAAAACCCCTTCCAGTACATGTGTTCAAACAGTAGGTCAGCTCAGGGCTCTTCTTTTTTTCCTATCTTTACAGTTCATCGTGTTCCTCTTTGGCCTCCTGATCTTTCAGCTTGAATTCTTCAGCAGTAACTTTACCATTTCCATCCCGGTCTTGATTGGTGAACATATTTTTAACAATCTTCTCAAAATCAAAACCAGGAGCTAGTTTTCCTTTGCCAGACTCGACTTGAGCTTGGATGTACTCCGAAAACTAAGCAGAGGGAAAGGAGAAGAAAACAGCTCACAATTAAATGGACATTTAAAACTGAAGAGTATTTGCAAAAGTAGCATCTACTGGTCATCAACTATCCAGCACTTTACTATTTTATTAGATGTACGTAGAAGTAAGCTCTCACTACCCTATAAAGTTTACTACCTAAATTGGACTAATTGGGACAGATGTAGGAGGTTAAATCACTCCAGAGGGGATAGTTTCACAGGTCGATATATGAAGCTCACGCTATAAAACAGACACCCGCCTGCATTTCACAAGAAGCAACACACAAGAGAAGAAGAATGAAACACAGAAATGAGACTTTAAACATCAGGATACCATGAGATTTGTTAAAGTAGCTTCAGGCATTACGCCTTCCACTTGACTCCTGTGTGGGGAAGGTTGTAAGGTTGATTTTCCCCAAAGATCTTTCTCCTGATACGTATGATGAAGCTATTAAAGGTGATTATACAACATCTGACTGAAGTCATACTGCTGCCTTTCCAAAACCAGAAAGTCCACAGTCAAACACAACTTTTCCAGTTACTGTTCTCTCTGCTGCTACTTGTTACGTGAGCTTCAGCAATGAGAGCTATTGCTGACATTCATTTACAGCTTTTAAGCCAAGCATCCTCTCAGATCTCCTTGGCTTCTCCTTTTCCTCCCTACTAGGTGACCAGAGGGATGTGGATAGCAAAAGCCACATCCTACCTCATTCTCTAAACCAGTAAAAGCTCTTTTTTTCTCTGCAAGAACAGAAGTGGAGGTCAACACAAGAGAGATGATGGAGATGGAAGTAAAACAAAGAGGTGGAAGACAGTGCTAGAGAAAGGGAAAACAAGATTTTGATTATACCCCATTAGCTTGTTAAAATCCTGAAAGGCATCTCATGCTGTTCCACAGGGCCACAACCTGCCTCTTGATCACTGCAGGCAGCTCTGCTCCAGAGAGGAAAGACACAAAATAGAATGACAGAGAGAGGTGACAAAGAAGACTTTAGGAAGAGAATTTAAAAAAATGGAACTCCTAAGTTAAAAGGCAGAGAAAAACCTCACAGAGGTTGATATTAACAGAGATGTTGTGGCAAAGGCAAACAGCCCTCAATTAGGGTACCCAGTGACAAGCACACAATTCACCCATGGAAGGAGCAGCCACAGGCATTTCCAGGCTCCAGAAGAGCAGTAGACTCAGTTCCTGGATATACTGCTGCAGGCTCAGATTTGACTCAGGAATTCACAACAAACTGCCCATTAATGGACACTGAGAAGGCTGATACAGTGAAGGATTTTTGGATACCAACTCTGCCTCTTACAATTGTGTCCTCAGGATCTACTGCTGACCACAATAATAAATGTTCTTAAGTAGTATGGCCATTCTTTTTTTTTTTTTTTTTTCTTCTGGTTCTATTTCTAAGGTAAAATAACCATGTTTTAACTGACATGCTGCCTTCCTTTAACTTGACAACACCATGTCAGAAGAAGAGGAGAAAAGGAGAAGAGGAGAAAAGGAGAGACCCCTTCTTCAACATCTGCTTTGATGGTGGTAAGAGAAAACATCTTGATGACAGTGGTAGGAGAAAACCACAGCAGGTGTTTTCATTATTTCAGCTTACCTCCTCCAAAAGAACCTCTCCATCATGATTCTGGTCTATTTCTTCAAAAAGATTAGGAGAGACTTCCCCATTCCATACAAACATGTACCCTTCAGGCAAGCCAGACACCAGTTCCAGCAGTTCAATGTCGAAAACTAATACAGCACTACCAGGCACTTCTCCTTCTGTCACAAAAAAAACCAACAAACATGGCTATTTATCCTCACTTACATTAAAGGGCATATTTCCTTTTAATCTATAATTACATTTATCTTCTCACTCCAACAGGCACTTCTCTACTGTGATCCTAAGCCCATCAAATCTTCCTGCAGAGGTGATCAAAACATAAAGAAAGCTTTCATAATAAAACTGCACCAATTTTTTTACTTATAAAACTAAAATGTGGGAATAAATCAATTTTCCTTTATCTACACAGTGTACTCCTGTGAGATTCAACAGGGTTGCAACAGCTTGGGATGTTACCTCAATGAAACCACAGAAGGAGTTTAATTTATCCTTGAAAAAGAAAAGCCAAGGTCACCTCTAATCTTCTGTTTGCAAGAGACTGCAAACAAGCAATCTCTCAGAGAGGCAGGTATATACAAAAACCCTCATGCAATGTTTCAGATCATGCTTAAGAAATGTAACTTGAACAATGGTAAATACCTATGACAGGTATTTAACACAGTAGACTTCTTATGTTATGAAGAAATTTCAATTTATTACATATAACTACGCACTTCTATATAATAGATCAAATCATTTACAAAATACTGTATATTTAATACTTTTAATTTTTCATGGAAGTGCATGAAATGCACTTAGTGGAAATGCATTCTTACCTCTTAACACAAATAATTCTCCATTAAGTGTGGCACATGATGCTTTACAGCCTTTATAAACTACAAACTGTTGTGCAGCTATTCAAAGAACAGAGGAACTAAATGTTTCCATACACGTCAGAATTTGTTGATCTTCGTGACCTTCTCTTAAGAGTCCTTTCCCTCAAGTCTTTTAACTTAAAAGACCAGTAACAACAACACATGCTGGGACATGAAAGTTCTTGCCATTTCTGCATTGTTCCTTTTATTACTGCTGTCCCTGTCATTAAAAATTGACAAGCCTCAATGCTCTAAAGCTTCCTTAAAATGTACTGGTGTTGGGGTTTCAACAGCACCAATACACTGTTTCACATCCTACATTCAGTTCCCGTAGTTTCTGAATTTTGAGTTTTCTTTGAATTTCCTAACATATCCGTGCTGACCAGCCCCCTTCAGTTTTGTTTCAGAATAACAAGCCGCATGTCCAAATGTGAGCACCCAACTCCCTGCCATGGAGAACAGTGTTTGCATCCCTCTGCAACACCAGACTGCCTGGAGCTTTCTGTTCTGACAAAGCAACATTACTGGGGGGCACGTGTTGCCTTTTGTACTGTGATGGTCTTTCTATCGGCCACAGCAACAGCATGGATTCAAATGCAACACAGACAGTATGTTTATTCCATTGGGGAATGGGATGGGGGGTGGGGGGGGAGTGTCTAAAATAATGAAATGGAAAATCTCTCCAAAAAATCCCATTCAAGCAGCTAAGACACACTCACCTTAGAACCTAGTACATAGGAAGTAACAAAACATGCATAGTTGTGTTTCATTTACTCAAGGGATGCTAAGTGGGTGTGCACTTACCAACCCCATCTTCTCCATAACCAAGATGAGGTGGAATAACAACTGTTCGTCGTTCCCCAACGCACATGTCTTGAAGGCCCATGTCCATCCCCACCACTACCTGTCCAGACCCAAGAACTATGTTGTAAGTCTTGCCAAGGCTGTGTCTAGAGAGGAAGGAAAGAAAAATTAAAAAACACCCTCAACATGCAGAATTTCCGTTGTCCAAAATTACCACAAAAACTTCTAATTAGTGTCCTTTCACTGCCAAAAATTAACCTCACGTCAAATGCTCTGTTTTACCAAGAAGTTACCTGAAGTTTTTCTCAAATTACAGCCAGCATAAAACAGACACATCCCTTCTGCTGACACATCCTCTGGCACTAAAATTATAGGCTTCTTTAATGAAATCCAATTAGAATCATTAATTGTGCAATTTATACCCCCAAGGTGTTTTATCTTGAAGCACAGGTTTTTGCCTTTTACATATTATTAACTACTGCAGCTGGACTTTTTGGCAGATATAAAAATTCCAGATGTATATTTGACCCATATCCATCACTCCTATATGGGGATCTGGGTGCATTCCCATGGGTCAACCACCCCTTTAAATGACATCAGTCACTGTAATGTAGTATTTACTTAACCAAAACAGCCTGGAAGTATAATACTACTGCTGCTATTTACACGTATTAAATTTTGAATTATGCCCTGCTGCACGTGGCTCATTTCTAAAGTTAGAAATCATCACGAGTTGAAAGTGTGCAGCATTAAGACTTTATTCTGTTGTCTCTTTTCTTTGGTTATTTGGCTTGGCTGTGTCTCTTCAGGACATGCTTGTACAACACAGGATCATTTGGAAAGCAAACAATTCAGTGGCTACGAGGTCAGCCTCAAAATTAGGAGCACATGACTCATGATCTTTGATACTCTATAAACTGCTTTGAATAAGACAGTCTCAATATCCCTTGGTTCCTGCTACAAAGTGGGAATTCAGCCTTCCTGACATATAAAAGATGTTTTGAATCCAAACACATTTCTTTCCTACAGCACTGCATCACGTGCTCCAACCTAAGGCAGCTCTGCAAACTATTGTGTACGCTGTGAAACCCATGAGCTGCTTCCTGTGGTAATTATAACCTGGTTAAAAATAGTTTTTCCCAACTTCCCTTCCAAAAAATAAAATATCATTCGGATGACTTGTGCTATCCAAAAGACGAAGGTGAGGGGGAAAAAAAAAGCTAGCAGAAGCATTCTTGTAGCTGCAGCAAACAATGTGACAGGCTCACTTTAGTTCTACAGGAGACAGACTGGAGCAATCTCTTGCTTCCCTCATAAACCCACTGTCAACAGGCAGGAGGAAGAGGAACAAGACCATAACAAGCAGCCCGACCAGACCTCTCTCAGGAGCACTGAACCAGCATCAAGTGAAAATCCTACCCAAAAATCTGAATAAACCAGGACAGTTCATTCATAACAAGCCCTGTGTTGTCCTGGCATGACCAGCCCAGACACCTGAATTAGCCCATTTAAACAGAATGCCATGCAGGCAAACTGTTTCATCACTCCACACACACTGTTTATGTTCTTCTCCAACACACTCCTACGTCCTTTTTTGTTCCCAGTTCTCTCATTATGCTATGACAGACTGCCTTTTTCTTCTCCTCCTCCTCCCATATATCTTAGGCAGGCAGACATAAAAAGAAAATACATTCTACGTAAATACTCCGTCTTTATTCTTAAAAAGTCTTTACTCCCTGACAGATTGCTTTGCAGGCAATCCATTCTGCTTTCACAGCTGCTGGGAGTATTTTTCTTACCAGGTCATTCAAATACTTACGTCGAGTCCAGCAAAGTACCGTCCAGGAGCGAAGCGTTGTAGTGATATTTCAGGTAATCTCCCTTCTTACTCAGTACGGTGCAGTTGGAAGGTCTGTATTTAACAGTAATGCCGACGGAATCCGAAGGGTTGTGGAAGTCAACCACGTGGATGTCAAAGATCAGCACTGCAGACCCTGGAATCTTTCCTAAATAGGAAGCAGATTAGGTCAATGGAGGAAGAAGGGGTACTCAAACAGGCTTATGATGACCAGGTACTGCATCCTGTAAGGAAACGTATTCCCACTGCGTCTGCTACTGAGTCACTCTGCTCTTCTCACTCAGAATTAAAGGATGCAACAGATGCAAGCTGCACCCAGTGTAGGGAAGAGAACCAGTGGGAAAGCACTAAACACGTGCTCCAAAGTTCAACAGTGAAGGGAAAAATTATCATAATTCTGAAATCAAAAATTATGCAGAAATGAAGCAGTAATCAACATATTTCCTGTGACCATCCTAAATAACTCATCTGTGTTTGACGTACTAATTCAGTATTGATCATCAAAATTCTCAAAGGACTTCTGACTTCCCATGCTTCAAAGAATGTCACTCTATCTGAAAAGTTACATTTCCTTAAAATGTCCTGATAGCAGGCAACTTCTTCCCTGCCTCCCCAGGATTATGTGTAATTGCACTACCAGAACTGACAGATACATCCAGACCCAGGAATGGGGTTTGTTGGTAAAGGAGTTAATTCCCAAATCAACACCACATAATCTGCAGTCCCAGAAGAAAGACTTTTCTTCTAAGTCACTTAACCAAATAACATCCCAGAAGCCACCTTTTGAAACCCCAGCCATAGCACTGTGATTAGCTAGAAGGGTTATCATATTCAACCTCTCACAGCAATCCTTTTAGGTACTCATGAGTTTTCCCAAAAGAATGCTAATTGCATGTTATACATACACAGATACTTCATTGTTACATGCACCCACCATTTACAGAGGCGGCTTAGAAGTTCCACAAAACCTGTGGCTGTGGAAGGAATGGGGAAAAAAATAGGACAAACTCCTTCAGGATACAGAGCTTAAGACACACAGGCCGGAAGATCTCACAGTGCAGAGCTCCTGGCACCCAAGTACCAGTCTGCCTGAGACACTAATTATCCAAACAAATTCCAGCCAGCAAGTACCAGTCTGCCTGAAACACCAATTACCCAAATGAGTTCAGGCTACCAATTACATGTCAGATTGTTCTGTATTCTTACTGTCCTACCTATTGAGCTAATTAAAATAATTCTGCACATTCTGGGTGTGGTCTTGTCAGTTTTATGCCCACAGAATAACAAACTAATTCACAAACTTTTAAAATGCCAGAAAAATGAAAATAGAAACAGATGGACTAAACAATAAAGAAAACCTCATTAACTATGGAAGACTTGAACGCAAACTCAAGCTCACCTCTTCCTTCTTCTCCATATCCAAGATGAGGGGGGATTATTATTCTTCTTTTTTCACCAGTGCACACACCCAGCAAACCTTCATCCATTCCAGCAATGACATAACCCTTCCCAACATAGGTGTCATACGTATGGTTTCGTGAATAACTACGGAAAATATTTGCATTTTAGCAGTGTGTACTCAAGAAAACACGGAATCTTGCAATAGCTCTGCAACACAGTTCTTGAAACAGTTAAGGTCTAACACACGGTCATTAACCAGCAACAGAGAGGAACAAAGCAATCACCATGTTCCATGAATCCAGGCCACCAGGTTTCATCAGTCAGTGACACGTGTCGCTTATCGCCCAGTAGTGGGACCCTAGCCAGTGAACAGCTAGCAAATTTGCAAATTCATTTTTATTATATCTTGAAAGAAAAATCACGTTTATTTATGTATTCTAGACTAGAGCAGAAAGCAGGTTTTGACAAGAAACTGAAAAAAAAAATTAGTTTTCTCCTTTAAAAGTTCCTCTGCCCTGATACTACTTTAATAAGTACTTATCAACTAGATAAGTTTCATTTTCATGAGACACCCTTCAAACTACCTCATTTCACAACCACAGCTATGTAGTTCAACTACTACAAGGAGCAGGCGGGACAAATAGATTCTTCTGGGATGCACAACATTAAAATGAGTCACTAAAACAAAGGAGTATCAACACTAACCCTCCTTTCCAAACCAAGTCAACCACTTATATGTAGGTTGAAGGACCTGCTTCAACACCTGATGATACACTAAAACGAGGCTACAACAACAATTGATGTTTATTACAAGGACATGACTGTCTTCTGCCTTTCTTCAAGGTGTGTTATATGAAAGCACAGCCCAACAAAGAAAAGGTAGAAAAGTTTCAATTAATCTTTACAAGGCAGCTCTGAGAAAGAACAAGACTAGTACAGGACCAGACTCTGATGTAATTCAGAGGTTTATACAACTGCTCTAAGTCCAGAAGACAGCCCTGACTGAGCTGCCCAGGGGCAGTTCTGCAGCTGAATATTTCAGTGCAAAAAAGTAAAGGAAAATATTATTAGAGCTCTCAACCCCAGCCATTCACAGTGCTTTTGGCACATTCCCTCTACTAGCAACAAATTTTCTCCTGGATAACTAACTCCAGGGTTTCCAGTAAGTATTGTTAGCAGCTCTGTTTCTTCATCTTTCAATCCTGCAGGAGGTCAGGATACGACGCTCTAATGAATGCACCCTCTAACAATCGTCAGCACTCCAGAATGATGTAGAGGTTGCTGTCTACAAAGCACTTATTACTATTTATTGACAGCAACCCTAATATCAGTAATACAGCTTTTTTCAAAATCTGTTTAATTACTACAGACAATACTCATTTACATCTCAAAAAAGAAAGATTCTGGGTAGGTGCACTGTTGACAAGATTTAAGTTCTTAACTTACAAGCTTTCATAAGCTGCAAATCAAGGTACTGTTTTAGTGCTAAACATTTTTGTAGTTGTTGTACTGTTACAGTACTAAACATTTTTCAATGAGTTTATTTCATAAAACATTTACATTGGCTCATTTTCATCTCCTTTTAGCTACTTCTGCCAGCTGTTCTGAAAGCTGGAGTGGGATGGTAAAGCACTGCCCAATTAAGAGTAACAAAAGTGAGAGAAAGCTACAAGGGTATTATTCATCATGTGATTCTGTACACAAGGCTCATGTGCCCAGAGAGCTTTGAATTTACTGTGAAAGTAATCCCTCTTCCTTTATCACAGAAGAATTCTACAGTTCTGTAATTCAGTCTTGAAAGACAACAGCCTTCAAAATCCAAAGAGTTTTCCAGTATAAATACAATTAACCTCAAAGTAGTCACTAGCACACTGACTCACAATTCTCAGGACATAAAATTGGTATCATATTTATTTTCTCTCTATCCAGTGGTATAAACTCTGTAGGGCCAAGAGTCTTCAGGCTTACATGCCTAAAGCACCCGTGGCTTCACCAGGTGGGTCACCGCCCCTAGATGGCGTCTGTGACACTGTCATAGTACAAAAGAGCTCTTTTCCCTCCCACAGGGAAAAGCTTTCTAAGAGTTTTTTAAGACGACTCCAAGTCCATTCAAAACATTCAAAAAGGAAGGAAAAGCAAAGAATTGTATTTGGGTATATTACGGACAAGACAGAGGAGTCCAAACTGAAAATGCAATCTGCAGAGCTGAATGGTTTGGTTACCTGGAATCAAACAACGTGCCATCCAAAAGTGTGCCGTTGTAATGGTATCGGAGAAAGTCTCCTGTCTGGCTTCTCCGCTCACAAGACTCAGGCACAACCTGGTTCTCAATAACGATACCATCTTTGGGGTTATGGAGATCTAGCAAAACCACATCAAAGACGAGGGAAGCTTGGCCAGGGATCTCCTTACCTACAAAAGTGTTAGAGCAGAAAAACCAGTAAGAAACAGCAGGTGTTCTGGTAGAAGCTTAAACATTTTTGTTGAAGAAAAGTAGCCTACTGCCAAATATCAAACACCTCCTCTCCTAAAATAAATTAGAATCATAGAGTATCCTGAGTTGGAAGGGACCCACCAAGACCATCAAAGTCCAACTCCTGGCCCTGCACAGAACACCCCAAGAATCACACCATGTGGCTGAGAGCATTGTTCAAATGCTTCTTGGACTCTGGCAGGCTTGGTGCTGTGACCACTGCCCTGGGATGTCTGTTCCAGTGCCCAGCCATGCTCTGGGTGAGGAACCTCTTCCTAATATCCAACCTAAACCTTCCCTGACACAGCTTCATGCCATTCCCTCAGGTCCTGTCACTGGTCACCACAGAGAAGAGATCAGTGTCTGCCCCTCCTCTTCCCCTCATAAGGAAGTTGTAGACTGCAATGAGATCTCTCCTCAGTCTCCTCTTCTCCAGGCTGAACAGACCAAGTGCCCTCAGCTGCTCCTCATATGGCTCCCCTCAAGGCCCTTCACCATCTTCATTGCCCCCCAGGAAACAGTTGGCCCTCCTGGCTGCCAGGGCACATTATTCCATTTGCTCATATTTGTGCATATTCAATTTGCCACCAACCAGGACTCCCAGGTCCCTTTCTGCTCTCTAGCATCTTGTTCCCTAGTCTGTCTGGACATCCAGGGCTGCCCCATCCCAGACGCAGAATCCAGTTTAACTTCACACGACTGGTGATTGCCCAGCCCTCTAATTTGTCTAGATCTCTCTGCAAATTTGCTTCCAGTCAGTCATTCTTTGTTTCAGTAGGTTTTTCACTCAGTTCTCCAACTCAATAATTTCACTTTGCTTGTACTGTGATGGCACTGCCTCACTGAGAACAGCTGCCTCTTCAGCAACCCCTGTCTTAGTCAATACACACCAGCTCCATCCGAGCTGCATGGTTTAGTCTATCGGTATTCTCAACACACCTCATGGAACTGCATAAAATAACCATTAGAATACAAATCTGGTACATCCGCTCCTCCCATCCTGTTAATATCAAAACAGGAGACCACATGGTGGAAGTTGAAGAAGGACAAATTGAGTGTCTCAGTGAAAAATTACCTTCCCATCAATGAACAAATTACAGTGTGGGTTGCTTTGATCGAGAACTACTGAGTTAAAGATCTCAGCAAAATTTTGAAACATAACTTCACAAAGACTTGTTATCTATGGACGTGGCTTTCACAGTTAATGGTAATGAAGCCATGGAAGGGGTATGAAACCTTGTACACCACAGACATATCCTTAAACATCAGAGCAGAGAAAAAATACAAGGAAGAGTCACAGACTATCCTTAACTGTCCCCTCATTTAAAATGGGGACCTCTATGTATGATCTGCAGGCTGCTTAGTCTCACAAAACAATTAATTCATCTTGTAGTTATCACTAGGGCATTGGTTGCAAAAAAAAACCCCAAAACTGGAATTAAAAATACTTTTTCTTTTCCCCAAAGCTTTTATGCTTTCTGTGGCAGTCATTGAAAGAACTATGCAGTCACCTGTCTCCAAGTTTTTGGCTCCACTAGATATTAATCACAGATTATATTCCCCAACTGAAATAGAATCTCATCATATAAATACTACAATTATACAAACAATATGTCTGTTCAGCAATGTACTGTTTAATTTTTTTAAAAATCTTGTACTTTCCAACCAATCCAATCCTGTACATAACACATTTTGAACTTTCCATCACTTTGTTCGGAACTGGGTAATAATGCTGCCCATAAATTCAAAATATAGAAAGCCAAGTTTGTTTTAAAATATGGTTGACTTGGATTGAGGAAAAAAAAAGGAATAACTAAAGGAATAACTTTTACCATCTCCGTCTTCTCCATAGGCCAGGAAAGGTGGTATTGTGATAATGCGCTTCTCTCCTACACACATTCCCAAGAGACCCTGGTCCATACCAGGAATCAGCCATCCAATTCCCACATAGGTATCATAAGTTCGCATCCGATTATGGCTAAAAATGAGATTAAAAAGAAAAACAAACCCACAACCAAATGTCAGACAGCCACAAGAAACGAACGATCTCAATCTTTAAATCCACATACATCCCCATACTGTGCACAACTTGCTATTCCAAAAGCATCAGCCCTTCATTTAGCAAGGGCTGGCTGGGTAGAGTTTTCCAGAGAGCTTAGCTATGTCAGGAACCTAACAGGGGCTTTGAAAAGTCACTCACAAATACAGTGGTGGCTGAGCTCTAATGAAATATACACACTGTCTGCTTAAAATCTCAGTATGAAGGTGTTGTTAGTTTGATTCCATTACAAACTCTGCTTAGTTTAAAAAATCTGTATCTAACCTGAATAGCTATGCTGCAGTGGTTTTAATTGACTGCCATAAAGAGCAATATAAATACAGGGAATGGACTTTAAAATAATAATAATAATAAAAGCATCTGTGTTGGTAATGCCCATTCAGAAATAACGTACAGTTTTATTGGTTTGAGTCAGTACTGCTATCCTATAATCCCTGAATAAATCACTAACACACACATGATGCTAGCTTTCATTTCCTGTGTTTCTGGGCAATCAGCATTAATTGTTACACCGGTGAAAGGGGAGCAAATGATGGTGAGATACCTATCAAGATACACAAACACACACAACGCAGCTGCGTACCTTGAATCAAACAGGGTCCCGTCTAAGAACGTTCCATTGTAGTGGTACCGCACAAAGTCAGACACCTGGACTGTCCGAGGACACCTCTCAGGTTTGAAATAAGTCTGAATCTGCACTTCATCCTCTGAGTTCCAAAGATCTATCAGGAGCACATCGAAATGGAGCACAGCATTGGGGGGTATCACACCAGCTGCAAAAGCAACAAAACAACACAGCCAGTTTTGTTTCCCTTTTCATGCAGGGCATCAGTGAAAAGGAACCAAACCATGCATACCCTAAAAAGAATGATTAATGCACAATTTTTATGATTTTAACTCCCTGGGCTCTTGCCACTGTTGCAGATATTTAAGGGGGGAAATCTGGCAAGGTGAACTGTTATCAAAGCTGTCAGGCAAACTCATCTTGAGTTAGCATTTGTTGCCTCTCTGAGGCTGTAGAACAAAGCTGCTCTTGGCACTGACAAAAACTTGTGCAGCTCTGCAATGCCAAACCACAGTAAGTATTTAACAGCGAGGTAGATATAAATAAATAGTGAACTTTCAGAGCAAGGTTCATTTGCTAAAGGTCCTCTACAGTCAACAAGCAGCTCTTCCTTCAGCATGCAGAGGGTGTCTGGAGAAATTAGCTAGGCTGCAGGCTTAACAAACCCCTCTGAAGAACAGGGGAGAGAACCTCTCCAAAATTCAGTACTTGCAATTTCTACCCTCCTCCCCTGTGACTCCATTTTCTCTCTCTCCTCCTGCATCACTTACACAACCAGCTATTCATTCACTGGCCCGGGGCCGTACTTACGGACGCCTTCGCTTCCGTAGGCAAGCTTAGGGGGGATTTTCACAAACCGCCGCTCATTCACGCACATGCCAACCAGAGCTTTGTCCATCCCAGCAATAAGCTGACCTTTGCCCACAAACACGTTGAATGTGGATCCCCTGTCATAGCTGAAGGGGGAAAAAGCAGGCAAAAGAGTTAGCGGTTCATTTACCCCCCATTCGACTTTTTTTTTTTTTTTTTTTTTGAGGGAGAGAGTTTAACTCTACCTTGGTCTCCCTCTTGGCACTGTTAGCATAATTTCATCACAAGACAGCTGCTAAGAAAAGAGGTAAATCAAAGTGTTCCAGAGACTTCAACCCAGTTCTGCTTCTGTTCACTGCTCATTGTCTACCTGAAACACATTCCAGCAGTGTGCAATGTGTACTGCAGGCACCCGAAGCCCATAACTACAAACAGCTAATTTACACACTAACACACTATAAGCAGCACTGGAAAATTAAGGAAGAAAACGAAAACTTAAACGCTATAACAAGATATGAAAGGATGACTGCTCCCACAGCACAATCTCACCATATTGATTTTGGTGAGTAACATTACAGAAATACTGCACGAGACTGAGAAGCTTTACCATGTGGGACATCACAGTTGGGGAATCTCTGTAGGAGAAAACGAAAGGAAAAATACGCCTTTTCGAGTCATAGCTGTGAGGTTTGCCAACTGGTTATTCATTTATTTTCTCCTCCACATTCACAGCTCTCATTAAAGTATAGAGAAACGTTTTAAACAGCACGTTTGCCAGATCCAGAAACAAGAGAGCCAGCTAAATGATTGTCCCCTGTGATAATACATAAACATTCGAAAGGTAAAAGAAATTATGTTTAAATGATTTACAGTTTTCCAGAGGGGATGGAGAACAGAAGTGTTACCACGGAAGAACACTAATATCAGCTGAAGTGATTAGTTTGACCACCTTAAATCAGCACAAGGACCCCCCTTTGCCATGCCTGAATTACTGCTATTATTTAGTTCTTTGAAGAAATGTATAAACATATAGCAGGAAGCATTTCAAAGGTTTCATGTCTATTTTTAAGATTTTACTGCTTCCATTTGCTCAAATTCCTTTGATAATTTTAAGGATTTCTTTTTTTCTTCTTTTTTAGATAAAAATCAGACCTGGCTGGGGGGGGAGTTGAAAAATAAATAAAAAAAAAAAGCTTCTGCCTCTTTGCCTGCTAAAATATTTTGGAAAGCAGCCAGTAGCTAGATATTGCTAGGGAAATGATGTCAAACTTTCCTTCCAAGACTGTACACATCACTTCCACAACACACTGAGCCTCTTAACAGTCCCAGACCCTCGAATCTCAACTATTTTACTGAGCAATCTCTCTGTGTGCTCCACCTTTTTCTTCTGCATTCTGGCAAACATTTCCCCTAAAATAGACAACCCTCTATACTGAGCAGTGACTTTCGGTTCCACAAATATTCCTACTCCCAGGAAAGGATGGGAAATATTTAAATTAGCTCCTGACAAATTCTATTACACAGAAAAAAAACATAATTCCGATGTTAAGACTAGTTACGTAACAGGTTGCAAGAAATGGTATTTTGTAGCAATTAACAAAGTTTGGCAATGCATCTGGGATGATCTTAGAACAGGAGAGCTTTTTTTAAATAAAAATAAATGTACAATTAAGAAAACATTGATGCTAAGCAGAGAACTGAACAAAGTAGTGATCAGACCATGCAGCTTTGGAGGACTGACTTTGCAGATTCCTTAAAACTAAGCAAAATTCACTTCCATTAGTAGAATTTACCAAATTAATAGCAGATGACTAGGCAATTCAATTCAAACTTTAAAGTGCAAATTATTTTATGGCCATGGAAATAAAAATGCAAATGCTGGTGCAAAAGAAAAATAATAAACAGGCACATTAGTTCATTTATGTGACACAGTCATGATTAGTAAGGCTTTGTCAACATCCTTTTAACACGAAGAGCATATTACTACCTTCTGTTTGGAAATACAGAAAACTAATTTCAAAACTCAAGAATATTTTCAACAGCTGAAGAACAAAATAAAACTGCCCTTAGTTCGATAACTAGAGTATTTTCTAGACTGTATAGCAGTGTTTGATTAAACTGATGCTGGTAAGCATATTTACAAATTTTTAAAAAAGGAAACAAACAAACAGGAAAAAAAAGGTAGGAAAACGGGCTTTCTAATACGCTAACTTTTTTTTAAATTGACTGAATCTCCTTAACTTGTCTGCAAGGAATAGAAAAAATTTTACAACAAACACTCCAAAATATTTCTTCCATTAACCAACAGAACATAAAATTGTCCTCCTTTTCCACTGTCTTAACATGATAAACCACTGCCATCACTCTTAAAAAAGATCATAGTTAGTGAATAATGAAAAGTGTACATCAACATGAGTTGCCACTGAGAAAAAAAACCCTGTGCTGAACAAACCTGATGTTTTCACCCTTTTGAAATGAAGGTGGACATAAAATATTCAAGTTAGACTAGACTATCATCATTACTACTTATTTACTGATATTTAGAGGACCCAAAGAGATAATTACTGTACAGTTCTGCACGGTCTGTTACTGCCCCAAATAATTCAGAACCAAATGACGTGGGATTTAGAACTAAAATGAGAGCCAGCACCTGGGTAGCCCCTCCAGGTGCTCTGCCTCAATGCACAAGTTTGCTGGTACAACTCAGGGTGTAAGTAAGCCTCAGTATGTATCTGCAGCAATCAGAAACACACTTCTGAACACGTGGCCCGTTTTCCAATTGTCACATATTTGTAAAATGAGCCATGAGGATGCTTCCTTTGTGTGTCCTCACATCTGCAGCTAAGATTTATTTTCCAAGCCTGTCAGTTGCCAATGAATTCACTGTCCTTGATGTGCCTTTTCACTGCAATTGCACCCACACCAGCTGAACCACCAGCTACCACATCCCACATTTTATGCAGAGAAGTGCTGGTGAAATGGCACTACTGGCATACTACATACAGTCAGCTCCAGAGGAAGAGCTGAGCTTACTTTGAAGGATAGTTATTTCCCTAAGGCTGTTGATTTTCCTTGAAGCACAAGGCAGATTACCAGGATTACTGAAAATACATTTTGCTTTATCTTTCTGAATAACACTTTGATCAGTGGCAATGAATGAAGCAAGAAAAAACAAATAAGCTGTCAGCAGCATCAGCATCCTTCACAATCTCCTGATCCCACTATTTAGGCTTCCCGATGCTAAAACAACAGCAGGAAAGCGGCCAGGCATTTCACTATACATAGGTCACATTTACTCAAGGGAAACTCATCCAAAAAATTCTATGTAAGTACAGCCTGTTAATTCTTACGTTTCTGGCAAGGATAATGATTCAGAAACAGTTGAATTGGAGTAGGTTTAAGCCTGGAGAAGACATAGTACATGTACAGAAAGAAATGGGCAGGAAATCACTAAATACTGTGAGAGACTTCGATACCACATACGCTCCTGTTTACCAGGCTAAGGCTAACAGAATAACCTTATAGTCTTCTCTCCTGGAGCAGAAAGCTCCCACTCAATGCCTCGGAGAAGCAGCTGAAAAAACGTCGTGGGGATCCATAAGGGCAAACTGCTGCGAACCGGACCCAGCCACGGCAGCGGGCTTGCCCCCCAGTCCCCAGCAGTCACACCCTAACCCTTCGCCGCTTCACGTCTCAAAGACATCTCCCCATGGTGGTCGGCACGTCCCGCGTCCCCGATGTACAACACTGCCCATCCTGCCGCTGACCGGAAAAAAAAAAAAAAAAGGGCCCACGGGGCAGAGCTGGGAAAAAGCAGCGGGACCTGAACGGAACCTTCAACCGCAGCCTCCGCCCAGAGCCACAATCTCTGCACATCCGCAAGAAACACGCTCGTGGGAACAGGACCACTCTTTCTCCCCCCTCCCCTCCCCTCCCGAGAAGCGCACCCTCCCACCAACCAAGCCCCTCAGACCTGGAGTCGAAGCGGGTGCCGTCGGGGAAGGAGCCGAGGTAGTGGTAGCGCACGAAGTCGCCGGGGCGCACGGCCCGCGGGCAGCTCTCGGGCACGAAGCGCCGCTCGACGCCGAGCTCGGTGCCGCCCGGAGGGCTCTCGGCGGCGGGCACCGGCGGCGCCTGGCACGCCGCCCAGCTCTCCAGCAGCGCCGGCAGCAGCAGCAGCAGCGACCCGCAGCCGGGGCCCCGCCGCCGGGCCGCCGGCCCCGCCATGGAGCGCAGCGAGCGGGGCAGCCGCGGCGCGCACCGGGCGGCGAGGGGAGGGAGAGGGGATGGAGGGAAGGGAGGCAGACGGGTAAAGGAGGGGAAAAAAGGGCAGGGAGGGACGGAAGGGAAACTGCCCGCCCCGGCCCGCCCGCTCCTCCTCCTCCTCCTCCCGCCGCTCGCAAACTTGCAAACGTGGATGAAGCGCTCCCACCGGGACGGGGGGAGGAGCGGCCTGGGCGCCGGCTCCCCCTGCCCGGCGCGGCGCTGCGCAGTTCGGAGCGCGGCCGGAGCAGCCCCCGCACCGCCCGCCCCGCCGCCGCCCCGCTCCCCTCCCCTCCCCTCCCCTCCCCTGCCCTGCCCTGTCCTGCCCTGCCCTGCCCTCCCCTCCCCGGGCTGGCGGTGCGACGTGGCGCTGCCCCCCTCCCCCGGCGCTCCCTCGCTCCCGGGTGTGGCACGGGACACGAGCGGACCCCGAAAGCCCCCGCCGAAAGTTTCCCGCAGATTCCCCGCGGCTCTCGGAAGCGGTGCTGGACGCCCTGGGAGGGACTGAAGGCACGGCGATTGACCCCCACCCCGCATCACGGCTTTTTGTCACTCTGCTTGCACACGTAGTCCGTGCACGACTTCGAGTATTGCAGGTTTAAAGTCCCAGCGCAAATGTTCCGTTGCAGATCAAAAACCTCAAAAAATACGAGGTTGTGTTGGCCAATTATGCTTGACACACACCAGTGCTGTCACAGGGATTTGCAGCTCCTTGTCAGGGAAACTTTTTAAATGACATAGAGAAAAATCATAGAATCACAGAATTGTTTGAATTGGAAGAGACCATCTGATTCCAACCCCCTGCCAATGGCAGGGACACCTTCCACTAGACGAGATTGCTCAGAGCCCCATCCAACCTGGCCTTGAGCACTTCAAGGGATGGGGCATCAACAACTCTCAGCAGCCTGTGGCAGTGTCTTGCCACCCTCACAGCAAAGAATATCTATCCTAATATCTAATCTAAATCTGCTCTCTTTCAGTTTGAAACCATTCCCCCTTGTCCTGTCACTACACACTCTTGTAAAAAGTCTCTCTCAATCTTTCTTGTAGGCTCCTTTCAGGTAGCAGAAGGCCACAATTAGGTCACCCTGAAGCCTTCTCTTCTCCAGGTTAAACAAGCCCAATTCTCTTAGCCCTCCATAGCCCTGGAGAAGTGCTCCATCCCTCTAGTCATCTTCATGTCCCTCCTCTTAAATTACTCCAACAGGTCTTTCCTGTGCTGGGGACCCCAGGGCTGAACGCAGCACTCCAGGTGGAGTCTCACCAGAGCAGAGGAGCAGAATCCCCTCCCTTGACCTGCTGGCCACGCTGGTTTTGATGCAGCCCAGGACACAATTGGCTTTCTGGCTGTGAGCACACATTTCTGGCTCATGTCTGGCCTCTCATCCACCAGCACCCCTAAGTCCTTCTTGGCAGGGCTGCTCTTGATCTGTTCATCCTCCAGCCTGCACTGATACTGGGGTTTGCCCCAAGCCAGATGCAGGACCTTGCACTTGGTCTTGCTAACCCTTACGAGGTTCCCGTGGGCTCACTTCTAAAGCTCCTCCAGGTCTCTCTGGATGGCATCCCATCCTTCAGATGTGTCAACAGCACCACTCAGCTTGGTGTCATCTGCAAATCTGCTAAGGGTGCACTCAATCCATTCATCTACATCACTAATGAAGATATTAAATAGCATTGGTCCCAACAGGGACCAATGAAGGGCATCATTGGGAGCCATTGACCACTACCATCTGGATGTGACTGTCCAACCAATTCTTTATCCACTGAACAGCCCAACCATAAAGCTATCTTTCCAGTTTAGAGAGAAGGATGTTGTGGGAGACCATGTCAAAGACTTTACAGAAGTCCAGAAAAATGACATCTGTAACCCTTGCCTTGTCCCCTGATGCCGTCACTCCATTGTGGAAGGCCACTAGGCTGCTCAGATGGGACTTGCCCTTGGTGAATCTGGGCTGGCTGTCGCAAATCACCTCCCTGTCCTCCATGTGCCTTAGCACAGCTTCTAGGAGGCTCTGTTCCATGTTCTTCCCAGACACAGAGGGGAGGCTGACAGGTGAGTAGTTCCCAGGGTCCTCCTTTCCACCTTTTTTAAAAATGGGCACAATCAGTGCCCATCAGCAGTTCAGTCACCTGGGACTTCACCTGCTGCCATGACTTTTCAAATATGGAAAGTGGCTTGGCAACCACATCATCCAGTTTCCTGAGGACTCTGGGACGCATCTCATAGGGCCCATATGCTTATTATGTACATTCAGGTTCTTCAAGTGGTCATGAATCTGACCTGACAGGCACCCAGTAAGACACAGTGTTCAAGAGGAATCAAATTCCAAGTCTGCCAGCAATCCCCTTTCTCTCTCTTTGATCTTGCACACACTGGTGAGGAGGAACTGATTTCAGTGGAGAAGCATGGAAAAGGTTAAGTATCTGCATGTGAAGCACCCAACCCAAGCAAGATGAAGTTAAAATACAATATTTTTGATAAGAAGAGGATTTTATGCCAGAAGAATTGGGGCAACTGGTTAGAAATGCAGGCACCCTAAGAATATCATTTAAGGAATATCAATGATAAGATTTTACTATTGAGAAATTGTTAAACAAGCACAGTGTACTCTTGGGTGGACCACTTGCAAAACTACAAAAAAAAAAAGGGAAGGTGGTGTGCCTGCGTATCACAGCTGGGAAGGTGATGGCTCACAGGCCCAGTTCCCCGTTTTTTGTTCATCCACCAGCCAGTTGTACCACCCCAGCAATAGAAGGGATGCAGCCAAAACAAAGGTTTTCAAAGTGCTTTCAAAAACACTCTTGTATAATGTTGACGTATTGCTAGGAAATGTCTGCTGCACCGTGACCTAACCAGTGAAAAAAGTTGGAAACCCGGGCAGTTATTTAAAGATAACCAAATTTGTGATTACAAATCGCACCCTCCTTCCAGCAATAGTCACACTGCACATTTCAAATCAGTCTTTTAAACAAGCTATGTAAATTGTCTGGCAGTTGCCTGGAATGAGATAGCTTATTTTGATGTTGGTTTGTATGGACACAATTTATTTTCTTAAGGAGAACTCGTAGTTCACCATTGGAGTATGTTGATACAACCAACATAAAGATAAAGCTTACCCTGCGCTTGGCACTTCTTATTGCCAGCCAGTGACACAGTCTCTATTTATGCACATTTATTTAAAAAGTCCTATGTTTTCAAAACAATTCCTTGGACTCTTAATATTTATGCAAGTTTTGTACTCATTATTCTTCACCTGTGTCAATAACAGTTCTCCACTTCTGATGTAATTACCATTGCCTCAAGACTGCTCTAAGTGTTTCCAGTTTTATTGACTGCTAAAAGAGCCACGCGTCCATTCTGTGTTACCAGACCTGCTCGCTTCATGCCCCAGTTCCATTCACCCCATGGCTCCTGCACCTCGTGCCTCTCCGTAAGCACACACAGAGCTCCAGGCAGCTGTCAGCCAGGGAGGCACTTTCCTTTCTGTCCTCTTAGTTTCGCTGAGGGATCACAAAGGTAGCGAATGTGCAAATCCAGTCTTTTCCTTAGAAATGTCAATTTAAACACTTTGCTGTTTTTTCAAAGCACGCAAATACAAAAATTCCTATTTACATGCCTGTTTGTTTGAACACTAACCCAGCGCGGCCTGAAAGCATTTTGGGGATGCCAAGCTCTATCAGATCTGTTCTTCAGTCAGCCTGACACACAGCCACAACTAACACAGTGACAGAGGGGAGAAGAGCACAGACATGTCTAAAGCTCCTAGGGAAGCTGGTCCGGGAAGAAGGGTTATCCTTTCCAGACTTTCAAACACAGTTCAGATGAGGTCCTTTCCCTCTCTGAAAAGTTAGCTTTCAGGAATGTCACAGGTCAGACATTACATGAGGATTAAGGAGCTGCGATGCATGCCTTTGTATCCCCTTTTGGAGTACACAATGTAATGTTCAAAGGACTTCAATTCTCCTGGCTTTGGGCTACGTTATATCAATCTAAAATAGGTTCAGTGCTATTCCCATATCTTTTGAAGGGCAAGGAAGCAAAATGTCAGCTTTCATTGTCTACCTGTGTGTCCCAGCAGCGTTACTATTAAGTGTGTCACAGAGGAGAATTCCAAGAGCTCAAGCTCCAAGAAAGTAGATAAGAAAATTCCTTCATACACTGCTTGGTACAAATCATCTCTCAAAAGCACTGAAGAAAGCTGAGGAGCAGCTGATGAGTCACTTAAATTAAAGATTAATTTATGGTAACTTGGGAAAAGGAAGTAAAGCCTCGGCTTGAATCTGAGCTAGACAAGATAACACTGGTTTGTAACTTGAGATGCTGTTTTGCTCCTTGGAATGTGCTTGAAGCCAAGTGCCAGGCATTCATGAGATGGTGGGCCTAATGTAAATTAGAATGTTTGCAACACATTCGGTCACATAAACATAGGAGAGCTTGTGACTGGTGAAATATTCTGCTGAGTAGCTGTTGGACCTACTCACTACTTAACCACTAACTGTTGTCAATTACCCCTCACACAGCTAAAATTACGGGCCCAAAGATTCAGTCCCTGGATGCCTGAAGGATGTATGTATCGTGCTTTGATCCAGAGGTTTTCTAAAAAGGTAGCAATACTGAGACAGAAAAAACATAGAGTGGATTTGAAATGTTTTCTAAGTGCTCTATCAATTACAGATCAAAGAAAACAGAGGAAGTCCTTTTTTTTTCTTAGAAAGAATATGTCAAATGCTGCAGCTTGCAGATACCTCGAAATTATGGCAGGCAAATTTAGAGAGAACTCAGTTACCAGAAGGAAAAAAAGTGAGAGCAATGGGAATCACAGCTTGAACTGATATAAAATCCAGTTTTTAAAAAAACCCCAACTATCTGCATTTAATTGGTAGATAATATTCATAAATATCAAAATGTAATGCTGGTTTTGGCCTTATAATCTACCAGGGGATTGTGAGAAGGGGCTCTGAATTATTTTTATCTTCTGCAGTTTCCCAAAGCTATTCACTTCAGTATGTACTCTCTTTCAAACTCCTAAGCAGCTTTTTATAGAATAGTTTTGGGTTACCAAATAATGTGAATAAAACATTGTGCTCTCTTTGTTGAACTGGATTTCAAGAAAGTAAAGTAAAAACCCCAATTACAACTAAAAAGTTCACTTTATCACTGAAGGTGGTGCAGTTGGGCTGTCAGTCAAGGCAGACCTGCCTGATAGCCCGCCCACACCACTCCCCTGGAGCCTGGGACTGCTACAGCACACCTCACTCTGGCCTGGAAGGCACTGACTGGATATCCTGCCTGGGAGGGAAAACTGAACTCTATAATTATACGAGACTCCATATGAGCTCTGTCTCTCCTCTCCTGCAACCTGAACCATGTGAACCATCAGATCTTGTCAGTAACCACTTTTCCTTTCCTCTCTCCTTGTTTCTTCTCTCTTTCTCTACCCTTTTAAATCTCTTTTCTTCTTTTGCTCTTTTTCTTCCCTTATGGGTAACTTAAAACCAATGAATTGTGTTTTATTAAAGCTGGTGTCTTGATTGTTTGTAGCGAGTGTTTTCTGTGGAATGGGTCTTTGTGCTGAGTGTTTTAAGCGAAATATTTTTTCTTATTTGTATTTTACTCCTGTAAAACCTTTTGCCAAAATACCTTATTTATCTCACTAAATTAAAAGAATTGCTCTTAGAGAAGAATGTGTGACTCTTTCTCTGGATGCAAATTCAAGGTTATAAGGAACTGAAAGGCTTTTAAAAGGTCTTGAATAAAATGTAACCACTCTGGGCAGTTTATGGCTTAAAATCTGGAGTGTTACAGCCTGTAATTTACCGTCAGTGGTGTGAGTCACGAAGGACTGACATGACCCTAAATGCCTATGGTGATCAGAGTGATCCAGGTGACATGGGCTTCTTTCTTCTTTGGTGAGTCATGAGAAATACTGTGACACGGAGCTCTTCACACAAAGCTATCCTGGACTGATCAGCCACCCCCACAGGATATTTAACGTGCAGGTTCTATTCTGATTTATTACTGGCAGTGGTTTAGCAGGGAACATAAAATGCACAGAGCATCAGAGGAGTGGATACGCTTTAAATTGCTGATACTGGGGATACATTTCAATTACTCCAATTCATCTTCAGTTTATCTCTACTCCACTCACTATAGCTGTTCTAATGCAAGTCAAACAAGTAGCGGGGAATGCTGTGAACCAGTGCCCTCTTCCAGGGCCTGCCGTGCCAGGAGAAAGTCTCACTTGCCCATAGGTACTCAGCAACTCCTTTGTAGGACGTCAGAGCATAATGAGATACACCAACAGAGCTGTCTTAATTAGTGCTTATGAATAGCCTGTCATTCCGAATGTGCCACGCTAAATTACTATCCAAGTGATTTAGCAAATCCGGCTCATTCTGACGGATATGGGTTAGACGGCACTTAAAAAGGCCCGCTGCCGCCAGAGATGAGGCAGTGGCTCCCAACAGCCAAACACAAGGATAAATTACAGTTGACTGTTGTCTTCCACCAGCACTGCTATTGTTTGTAAGGCAAACGGCTGTCAAAAGTATAAGCCTGGATCGCACACTTTTGAGGCATCAGTCGTGCCTGCCTTTGTGCTTGCACTGCAACTGCTGCAGTTTGCACGCTACTAGAAACAAACAAATAACTGTAGCGAGCCAACTCTGGGCAAAACTATTTCCTAATTTCCCTCGAGCAGTGGTGTTGGCCTCAGTGTACATGTGCCAGTGTAAAACTGCAGAAAAACCACCCTACGCATCTGGTTTTTCCTACCATTTTTCACAACTCTATATTCAAATGTTACCAATTTCTATGCCATGCTCATGCACTTATCAGACAATATATATTATGTGCATGTGTTAAATGTGAAAATGTCATTACCCTCATTTCATAAAAAAGGAAAGGGTTTTCAGACCTCAATACCCTTCAAAATAGAGACCACAGAGGTTAAAAAACACATTTTCAGAAGAGGTATAATTTCAACATAAGTATGAAAGTCAGTAATCAGATTTTCAGAGAACTTCATCCATGGAGGGGCTACAATTTAAAAAACTCTGGTCATAAGTGTCATACTGAATGTAACATAAGTAGCTGGAGACAAAATGAGAAATGTGTTGGATAACACATTATTAAAGCTCACGTGAACTAAAGCATATTCTAAATATATTGCAGGTGCCCACAAAATCAGGGAATGGTTTTGAAACAATGGACTGCTTATACTAAGCTGCAGAAAGAGTTGGATATTCCTAGCAAACGATACATGGGGTTAAGCCACAGGTTTTGGGTCTGTGGATTTCTACAGTGTCATGCAGAAGTGGTAGGGGATCCTGCTGCCCACTGGCCTGAATTCCCAGTGAGAGGGGGTCTGCATCTACAATGATCCCAGAACTGTGTGGCTCAAACTGCGCAGAAAGAAGTGGTTTCTGCAACAAGGATCACTCTGGTTTTCTTAAATGCACTAAAACCAATCAAACAATTACTGATAGTTTGCCTATTACAAAGGGCCTTCACGGAATCAAAAGGGAGGGCAGAAGCATTATGCACTTGTTTGAAGACTAATCAGTTTCTCAAGAAGCATCATAGGCACTAAGGTCTGAAAAGCAAAGGGTCACAATTGGGTAACTAATTTATCATGCTAAGTTTTATCATGTGCAATCTGTACTCTGCCTGCTAGGACTGTTGTGGCTCTATAATTAAAAAATAATAATGTTTTGTTCCAACGTTCTTCTAAACAAAGCTGCCTTAATAAAGTTGGTTTGCAAATTAGCTGTGGACTATGACTCCCAGTCAGAAAGACAGAACCCTTTTATCCAAGCTCCAGTCTAACCACCACCCCCACATCCACCCATCCCCTGCCTATAGCATTTTCCCTATAAAATGCCTTCTGTAAGCTGTTTGTGTTGGGAGGAGAAGAGGAAATGGTTCCTCTGCGAACAACCTGGCACAAAATAAACTCTGCAAACTTTCCTGAAATGTAAGGGTATCTGTTCCACCAGGGGTACAGCCCGCCTACATTTTGAAATGAGAGAACTACAGATTCACTTTGCCTGTCCTGAGTAAAAGGATTATTATCAGAGGTGACTGGAAAAGAGGCAAGTCAGGTCAGTCACTTCTCTGCATACCAGCGCTGTAGCTGCCAGAGGCCACTGCCTAAGCAAACTGGAAACAGGAGACCTTGTTATTTTTCCCCTCCCTCATTAATATTCATGTGTGAATCCCCTGAGAACTGCCTGAAGTGCATAGGTGTTACAAAAGAGTGCTCTCTGGTTCTTATGTGTGTGACCATTAAAGCAGGTGCTTACCGGGAGTCCAGTGCAAGAAGACCACAGCAATCTTCTCCCCTAATTAGTAAGCATTTAGTGTTTCTTATATGAATTTTTATTTACATTTTGCATCTTGAGAGACAAAAAAAGTCACGTATTCAGACATCAACTCTGAACACTTCACTTCTACTAAAATGTCAACATTATTTTGGAAGCAGATTCACACAGATTCATCAGATATGTAATGCATCTTTCAAGCTTGTTTTTAACAGAAAAGAGTCCATCTGTAGAGCAACTGTAGGGTGGCATTCCAATAACCTTTTCCAGCCATCTGATCTGTGTACTAATGAACATGGGGCCCATACTCATAAAATTGGGAACTTTTATGTTACACAACCATCTTTGGATGTTTACATAGAGCTGGTAAGATCATTCTGAGTGCTGGGCACGTTCTGAACGCACTCCTGGTGTGCTGTGCTGTTGCCTGCCTTCTCCACTAATTGTTGCAGCCAAGTTTTATCTATCTGAGCTTATGCTTAGGGTTCAGACCAAACATCCCATGCAATCTATGTGGCCTAAAGAAACATAAAGAAACATAAAGCCAAGAATTAAAGTCTTAGCAAATGAAAGAGTATTATTAGTCTGCCTACAATCACTCTAAGTCCAAATTAGCTAATTATTGCAGTGAATGCAATAATGATATAATTAGAACTATTATACACAATATTAACTATGCCTTTCTCTGGTCTCATGCTCAACCACTGGGCTCAAAAGTCAATAATATCATCTTTAGGAAAAGCAAGGGTTGGTTGTAGCAAATTGTCAGTATCCCGAGGTCTTTGCCATGATTACAGTGCTAATATTTATGACTTCTTCTTCCTCTTTGCCAGGAGAAGAGTGATGTTGTGGATTTCCTCCTCCTCTCTCTAGGTCTGCTTGGGGTCATTTTCTTGTTTCCTAACAGTCTCTCAACTTGCTCCTTCATTGCTGGCTCACAGTTCCATCCTACATCTCACCTTATTGCACGTTATAGATTTTCCCTATGTTGCAGGTAAACCACAAAATCCATTGACTTAATTTCTGAGGCTTCATTTCTTCAGTGATCTGTGGCTGACAGTTTGTGGTTTGTGTTCTGGGGGCCTCTGTTACCATCCTGTGCTTGAATTTTCAAGGCCTCCACTCTTATCTTGTACTTGCATTTTGGGAGGCCCAAAACACTCTGTTTTTTTAATCTACAGCCTTCAAGCTGTGGTTTCCAGATAGCTTAACTAATGTTTTATGAAGACAGCCTAACCACCTACAGCCAACATCTACTTTTTTTTGGCAAGATCGCTGGTACATTATTAAAATTACTTTATAACTGGGCAGAACATCTCTCATTTCTTAGTTTATTCAAGCATGACCAAAAAGTACCACGCAAGGCTGGCAGAAGAAAGCCCTATTAGAGGATGCTAAAGTGATTTTTTTTTTTCCCCCCCACACTCCACAAGTGACAAATAGAAACATAGGCCACATGTGCAGCAGCCTAGATACAGACTGGACTAGGAAAGAACGTGGTTTTTTCTATCTACAATGATATAGTTATTCTTCCATTTCTGTATCTATATAACTACAGATGATAGTAACTTTTCAGCAAAAGCAACTATGAGGGAGTGTTCTTGGATGTCATTCATAGCACAGCTAGCATAATGGAATGAAAATGGCTTCTAGCCCACCATTGGAAAACATTATTTTTGTGTGTTTGGCATGAGTTTCAACATCCCATATCAGAATTCCTTTCTCATTCCTGTCAGAGACACTTCTGAGTCAACTTGCCTAACTAGTCCTTACTTCAGTGCTGTAACACTGCTACACTACTCTTACAATATTACCCTTTTGAGAGGTACAGGGAAGGAAGAAGGTCTAGAACTGTGAGTTTCCATTCCTTTCTTTGCAGTTACCTAGAAAGAAGCTGTTGGTGACCTGACATATGGGAAGTATGTTAAGCTAAAGAGCTGCGAATTTTGGATAGTTTTGAAACAGTTAAGTGGGAACAGCTGTTTTGCATGGAACTAACAGACCAGCTGCTTTTTTTTTTTTTTTTTTCTTTTAACAAGAGAAAGTCATCTTCCTGTTTAATAGAGGTGGCAAGCAGAACCAAGAATCTTTGCCTTCAACTTTTTAGATTGTATTTCTCATCACTTTATTTCTGCAGTTTCTGTGACCCATTAATAAACACTGGAGCCTTTTTAGGTTCCATTGGAAAGCTGGCAGCTCAGAGGGGACATACCAAGGACAGAGGCTGGCACTGAACATGAATCTAACTATTATACTTGACACTCTGGGCATCATTTAAACGGGAACTGTTTTATCAGTCACTATTTTATAGAGACAAAATTCAGAAAAGGAATCTGCTTTTGCAAGGGAAAAGTTCTTGTAAACTGATCACTGATTTGAGAATATAGCCAAAGCTCAGAAGGAGGAATTTCCTGCAGTTATGAAAAACAAAAAAAACCCCAAAACCGAACTGGCTACCAGGCAAAGATTCTAGCCTTGATCCATGCTTAGTCAGTAGCAAAACTGCCAACTTTGATGACAGTAAGACTATAACTATTAGGGGTTAAGACACTATATATATATATATATATATACATTTAAATACAAGAGGAACATCCAATTTGGAATAATTATCATGCCCCTAAAAAGAGGTTCAAATTCCAGTTATCCTGACCCAACCTCTCATCTGTAAAAAACAGATAAATAGAGAATTATGGATTTCATTGCATCTGACTGTTTCTTATGAAACTCAGGTCCTGCCCACTCATCTTGGGCACAAGCGATCCCACAAATGATGGTATGTTTTGTAAGATGTTGGGAGACTATCCAAGGGTTGTCAGCCAAAATCTCCCGTCCCTACTCTTATATAACATGCCCTTAGCATCTGAGTGCTCCTACTACTCACACACTGAATGTGGCCAGTCCTTGCTCAGGTCAAGTCCTTTGAAGCCTACATAAAGCTTTGCCCCTGCCTTATATTAACAGACAAGAAGAAAACATGTCACTCTCTACAGCTACCTGAGAGGAGGTTGTATCAAGGTGGGGGCTGGTCTCTTCTCCCAGGCAACAAGTGACAGGACAAGAGGACATAGCCTCAAGCTGTACCAGGGGAGGTTCACATTGGACATGACGAAGAATTTCTTTACTGAATGGGTGGCCAGGCATTGGAACAGACAGCCCAGGGAGGTGGTGGAGTCACCATTCCTGGAGGTGTTCAAGAAACGACTGGACGTGGAACTTTGTGCCACGGTCTAGTTGACAATGCGGTGATCAGTCAAAGGTTGGACTTCAAGATCTTTGGGGTCTTTTCCGACCTTAGTGATTCTATGATTCAAGGTCAGTGTATACCCAGAGACACAATGCAATCAATCAATCAAGAGTTTACTACGCAAATATACACCCATCAAATACAACTTTCTTCCTGAAAAAAAATGCAAATGGCACAACACGAAATAACTGGGACTATATACAGTTATTTGTATCTATTTATAAAGACTGGGAAACAAAAGGCAAAAAATAATGAAATATATCATTATTATTCAGTTGTTTCATGTCTCTAAAGTCTTAAGTGAGTTAAAATAATGAAGGAAGATCAAAGATAGATTATTTTCACTGAGTGATGGCTTGAAGAGGTGGTACACAGTACACTTCTGGTGGAACCAGTCACTTTCACACCACAAACTCTAAGTGATCAATAAGACCATATCTCCACAGAAGGATGCAGGGAGTTCATTAATGTAATCATCTGTCAGAGGCTTGGAGGACAGAATTTACAAAAAAGGAAGACAATCATTCCTCTTGTAAATTCCAGCTAATCCGTCTTTGGGATAGATCCAATAAATCGATCTGAGTGCTTAAAATGGGACGTAGCTTTATGAAGGGACTTCAAACAAAAGCTGCAGTTCAAACAACTTTGCTCAGCTAATACCTAGAGACTCATCCATGCTTAGCTAGAGAGCTTTTCTGCAAGTGCACGTGTTTGAATACCCAAGGTAGTAACCTAGTCTTTGTAGAAACAAACAATTCAACGCTTAGTTCACATCTGTGCTTAGTTTGGATCCAACTTTGATGGAACTTTGCTGCTCCGCCCAATTTTCCTAAAAGGCTCGTCCCCGTAGACATGTACAGTCTTGAACACGGACAGGACTGCAGAAAGTGCAGCTGTGGCCATCATGTTCTTTCAGACATCTGCTCCCTTTATGTGATGGCATATGGCAGCAAACACCACAGTAAGGTTCAGGTGTGTAGGAACACTTTTCACCGCTGAGCAGGGCTGTTGTAAACATGAGACTAATCTGAGAAGCAGGAACTAGGACCTGTACCATATTGTGGCCTGGTGCAATGGTGCTTATCAAGGGAGAACCGGGCTCTGGCCCCTGCCTCGAGTATTGATTTTGTATCTCACAGAAAGAAGTGCAGTTTCCAGTGTTGGGATGGGCACCCCTCTTAGTGTACTCACAACCAAGTTCAAACACACCTGTTCTTCCAGTCCTGTGAATCTCAAATGCTTTTCTCTACTGCTTCCAAAGAGTGAAATATGAATGCTGGGTGGCCCCCACCAATGTAGCCGTTAGCCTGCTGCTCGGGGTATTTCGTCCCAGTGACGCAGCACCCACCACCACTGAACACTCAGATCGAGGAGGGAGCTGAACCCAAGTCTCTCATTTTCTAATTGTTAAAACGGTAACAAAAGTAACTGCCAGCAATTCCACTTCAAACAAAACTTTTCATTTCTCTGTAAGAGAGGATGCCAGCCCCTCTCCTTGCAGCTGAGATTCCCAAGTGGTTAGAAGGGCCACTGGTGTTCTGAGGTAGCCATCCCTGTGGTCAGAAATGGTCCAGATATTAGACTCACTCTATTCTGAACATCTCCAATCATCTAGCTTTGGGCAGCCATGGGCTGGCCATGCTGGATTTAGACTGTGCTCTGCTCAGCCTGCTGCTTTCTCTGGATCCCATTAGGAGGTGCTTAACTTCCCATGGAGCCTAACACGGGTTCTGGATTCCTCTCCTCTGTGTAATATCTGACACATAATCAGAAACAGATCCTGGCCCAAAGCTCTAGCCGGCCAAAAATGGAGAAAAACAGATCGGCTGACATTCTGCCAGGGTTACACTCTCACAGGGATGGTGATGCCCATGGGAAGACATAGATGTAAATTAATTTGGTCCCAGTATTATCACTTGCAGTTGAAACATTCAGTTGTTCATGACGAAGTTGTAGTGGATACTATGAAACATATTAGCTTTTCAGATACTTCACACTGCAATAGCAATTAATGTTTCTCCTTAGATGTTTTGATGAAGCTGCAATTACAGTGTGATGACAGCCAGCTCTTACAATAAGACATTTCCCCGAAAAATTAAGTTGAAAAGGCTGAAGCATTACATTCAAATAAAGGGAAAAAACCACCTCAACTTCAAATAAGTATCCTTCTAAGTACCAGGAACCAGATCCTCAGTTAATATGAACCCTTTAAATAGAACAGATTTAAGCAATTTACTGATACGGAGCATCTTCGCTCCATAATAAATAATATTGAAAATAACAGGGTTTTTTTCTACTCTCTCCTTTTAACAATTCATTTTCTTTTGATCTTTCCTAAGGACTGATTTGAACGCAATTGTCTTCTTGGTTGAGCGTGCACAAGAATCCAGGGCTTTTTCTCAGCAAAGGAGTAAAAAAAAAAAGTACAACTTCAAATAATCTCCTATTAAAAAAGCCTGGCCTTAATTTTTCTAAGATGGGTAATAATGTGATAAAGTTCATTTTTAAGACAGATGAGTAAATGCACTGAAAATTATTTGTGTCAAACTGAAGAAAGAATACATTTAAACCACGTTCAGTGTACCTATTGAATTTTACCTCTTGCGTGACCCATTAAGTTACCACAGTAAAGGGTGTCATCCAGGTGCCTTGATCTGCTCAGAAATTACAGCCTGGACATAAGAGCCACTGGGATGCAAATAACACAGCCAAGATCCCACTGACTTAACAGTAAGAAGAGGACAGCATACACACTATGGTCTATCCTTCTGCCTCCGCTTGCAACCCCAACAATTCTGCCGAGACTACGCACTTAGTTCCTGAATTTGTGCCAGTTATTGTGTCAAGGATGAAGTCATTTAACCTGAGGTCATCTAAGCCAGGCCCTTACCTGCTCCAAACTGGCAGAACTCTTCTTACTTCAGCCAAGCTAGGACAATTGAGGGTGTGTGAAACTGAGACTGGTAGGGTTTCTGGGGGAACTGTCTCTTTTGCCATTGCACACACCTCTCCCACAGAATTCCATTCACAGACTGGAAACACTCCATCTTAGAATTAATTAGGTTTTCTGTCACTGTCCTAACACGCTAGAAAGCTGTTCCAGGGTCTGACTACTCTATTGGTTTGAAAATGTGAAGTAAAAAGGCCCTTGAAAATAACAAAATAACACTGGACTGAAAAAGGGGCCAAAAAACCCTATTATATCACTTCAGTTTGCTTCCAAAATAAAGTCTCTATTAAGTAGGCATCAGTCCAGCTGGTCCTTAACTTTTAGTAACTATTGCCATTTCTCTAAATAGAGTGAAAAAATTGACACCGTGTCTCATCTAATTTCTTTCAGACGTTTTAAAAGCAGTTGCAACACCTAAAAATATTTCTCCTACCTCACTTGTTGCTTGAAGATACGTGACCATGTAAGGGACTGACTGAGATTTGATGTGTTACCACTTGCTAGGAGTGTCACAGCAGCAAATCTCTTAGCCTCCAGCAAATATCAAGTCATCTGCTTAACCTGCTTCACAGTGGATTATCTTAATTCACATCACCTTGCATTTGCCTCATACACAGATATTTAACTCAGATTGGCAAATTAACTGATTTTGCCTCTAAGCCTTTAGACAAGAAGGTCTTCATTAACTTTTGCACCTCGGGTCATCTGCTGTGATCTGCCATTTCAAGACATGGCAGCAATTCAGCCTGTTCTTCTGAGCGTAGGCCCAAATAAAGGCTACTAATAAAACTCTGTAAAGGCTGACTGCTAAGCAAAACACACAAGCTGACTACAAACCCATGGGATGAAGAAAAAAGTTTACTCACAACTTACGTGCCATCTCATGACATCTTGGCCAGATGGATACCTCGGAATTAGTTCATGAAGAGCAGGAGTTGGGTTTTCTTGAGAAGTATATCTGCAAGGTTAAATGGCTTTGCTGCTGAGTGTTGCTCTGTGGTAGAAGGGCTGCATTCTTTCCATTGCCAGTAAACCTACAAAATTTGGTGCATGAAATAAAAATCTTCATCAATAGTATATATTAACGTGATGGCATCAAAAGCTAAATTATTTTGTTTAAACCTTAAAATAAGCACCAGAGCCTTGCAAAAGACTGGACAAAAATAGTTTTCCAGGATCCCAAATTACAGTGGCATCCACTTAGCTAAATGCAAGTGAGAAACAAGACACATGATCTCTTGTCCCAAATAAGGTTTTACCAAGTAGAAGCTAAAATAATATTAAAGTATTACTTGCTTGATAATTGCTTAAAAATTCCCAAGATTGCTATTGCCCTCATAAAAGACAGGCTTTCTCAGGACTGTGTTACTGTACTTCAGAATCACAGGGTGCTGTAATAGCAGTTACCATCCTTTGCCATTGGTGTGCACTTTCAAAGCACCAAGATGATCACAGTTATAAACACCTTCAATTCCTGGACTTCTAGGATATATTTTTTGCATTTCACTCAGCTCTTAAGCAAATCTCATGTGACCTTGAATTTCAATGTGAAACTAAAGTAGAAATTTAAAATTTGCCTTCCCAACACTGGCCTACTTCTATTCCTCATCCTCCAACAGAAAGATCACAGCTGGAGCAGGAAACTGCAAAGCCTGGGGGCAGATTTGGCTCCCTAGGGGTGCTCATGCACTGAAGGAGGGGTGCCCTTTGTTTGTCAGGTAGCTCCTGCTGCAGAAGCATGGCCCAAGCCAGATCTTGCTGCATTTCCCTCGAAAATAAAGTCTCTGAATAGAGACTTGATGGGGCTAGACCTTGCCCCATAACCAACATGTACTGTCCATGGCACCAGCCTGCCCATTCAAAAAAAAGAAGAGAAAAAAATAAACAATCAAACAAAACAAACAAACAAAACCCCAACCAAAAACAGAACAAACAAAACCAAAAACCAAACCAAACCAAACAAAAACAACCAGCTCTGCATATCTTGGACGCTGACCTTCTCTTTCCACCTGCATGTATTTTTATCACTGGCAAGTACAAAATCATAGAATCATAGAATGGTTTTGGTAGGACAGACCTTAGAGATTATCTAGTTCCAACCTCCCTTCCATGGGCAGGGATACCTTTCACTAGACCAGGTTGCTCAGAGTCCCACCCAACCTGGCCTTGAACACTGCCAGGGACGGAGCATCCACAACTTCCCTGGGCAACCTGTTCCAGTCCCTCACCACCCTCACAACAAAGAACTTCCTCCTAATATCTAGTCTAAAGCTCCTCTCTTCTAGTTTGAAGCCTTTGTCCTGTCACTACCTGTCCTCATAAATAGTCCCTCTCCAGCTCTCTTGCAGGCTCCTTTCAGGTACTGGAAGGCCACAATTAGGTCACCCCAAATCCTTCTCTTCTCCGGGCTGAACAAACACAATTCTCTCAGTCTGTCCTCACAGGGGAGGTGCTCCATCCCTCTGATCATCTTGGTGGGCTCCTCCGGACTCAATCCAATAAGATCCATGACTTTTTTTTTCGATGAGGCCCCCAGAGCTGGATGCAGCACTTCAGGTGGGCTCTCACCAGAGCGGAGAGGTGGCCCTTCTCCAAGGGAGGAATGACCGGGGATTTGGGGTTTTTTGTTTGTTTGTTTGTTGGTTGGTTGGTTTGGTTTTAATATCGGTGTTTCGAAGGCGGAACACTCCGCACGTTATTCCCACCCCCCGGGGAGGGTGCCAGCGGCGGGGGCAGCACGGTGCCGGCGTTCCCCCCCAGCCCAGCCCAGCCCAGCCCAGCCCGTGGGAGGCGGGGTGCCCGGGGATGCCGGCGCAGGAGGAAGTCGGCGCTCGGCCGGAAACCGGGATGCGGAGGGCGGGGAGGGGGCGTCGCCGGAGCCCCGCGGTCCGCCGCGGGTCCTGCCGGAGCGCCCATGTCCCAGCGGGCGCCCAGGGGGCAGGGGCAGCAGGAGGGGCCGGAGGAGGAGGAGGGGGCGAGGGGCAGCCAGGCGCGGCCCAAGAGCCAGGCGGAGCCCGCGGCGAGCGGCAGGACCCAGGACCGGCATGAGAGGAAGCGGAAGAGGCAGGAGGCGCAGCAGCTGCGGAAGATCCAGCACCTGGAGTCTTTGTAAGGAGCGGAGCAGGGGGGGGCTGCCCGCGGCTCCCGCCCCCTCGCTGCTCTCAGACCACCCCGCCGGCATCTGGGGCTCGTTTCCAGCGCAGGGCTGGGGTGTTTCTTTTTTTTTTTGTGGGGGGGGGAGGAGGGGTTTATTCTCCCTCTGTCCCCTTAAGGGTAGGTCGGCACAGGGGCTTCGGGGCCCCCTGCAGGAGCTGCTTGGCGACTTAACTAAAGGCTCGCTGAGGGACAGACGGGTCTGTTACAGGTTCCTCCCAGGCCCGAGGGATGAAGAGTAGAGGTTGTTCCACTAGGATGGATTAAAAAAAAAAATAAATAAAAAATTAGGATAAAAACGTTTGAGATCTGCCTGATGGTTCCGTCAGGAGTCCGCGGTGCTGTAAAAGGTTTATGTTATTGCACTGAAAGGGAATTATTATTTTAATGGAATAAAAAGATCAGAAGGTTCACAAGAACGTGATTTCTTTTCCAGGTGGAAGTGAAAATTTGTTATTTAGTTCACCAAACAGCACTCCAGAGTTACTGTTATAAAGACAACTTTTCACTGCTGCTCTGATGGTATTGGTATGACTGTGCCCGGCATTCCTGTAGGTGTGTAGGTAGGGGGTGTGTGTACAGCTAAGCCAACAGAATATTGCATATGCCATTAAATTTAGGGCCTAAAATGAGGTACAGCCTGTACAGATGCTTTGTGTCCTGACAGATGGATAATGTCTGGAAAGTCCTGTTGAAAAGAGTCTTTGGTAAAACAAAGGATTTCAGGACTCTGGTCTCACACGTTGCTGTCCTTTACGTGCTGCTGAAAAGCTAAAGCAAAAAAAAAATCTCTGCCCACTTCTAAGATGACTCTTTAGACTGTCCAAAAGGTAGCACTTTACAGAAAACAATGTTTAAATAAAGATGAAACTTTGGGGGAAAAAGACCCTAGAACAAATTCATTTATACGGGCCTGCATCTTTCTGAATAATGTGTGTTCTAAAACTCCGGGACCATTTCGTGGTGCCTTGGCATTTAAATCCCAAGCACACGCCCTTTTCTCAGTTGCTGTGTGTTATGTGTAGCACCTCTTTGCTATTTGGATTTTAATAAATGTTGTATCTACTGTTAACTCCAGAGAAATGCTGCAGGAAATATGATACTTTGGTCAGTAGGGTTCTCTCTTTAGGTTTAATATGCAGATGATGAAATTATTGTGTATTAGGTTCGGCTGGCAAAGCTAGATGTGAGGAACAGTCCAACTTGACATTTTCTGGTCACTATATCTGTGATTTAGCAGTGCTGGAGTAAAGAAGTTTGGATCAGTGAGATCCTGGGGAGGAGTGCTACAGAAAAAGAGGAGAGACTCACACATTTATGGTCACTGAAGCTAAACTGAATGTACCACACAGCCACACCAAGTAGTTGTTCTCCCACAAGAATGTGAATCTGAAGGATGTTTGCAAGAGACACGTGTGGTGATATGACAAATACTGTCTCTCAGTCAGTTTGCATCCATGTTCTGCTGTAGTTCTTGGTCATTAGTGATAGAGTAAAATTTAAGGAAAAATGTGAGCTGAAGGTTTTAAGTCATCGAAAACCTGTATTTTCTCGATTTATTTGTCTGTGATAAGCTGCAGAGTAACAATATTTCTATTGCTTTTCAGCTATGAGAAACCTCCCCCAGGGCTAATAAAGGTTGGTAAATTTTTAGCATTACGAGGTATTTTCACACAACCTGTTCTTTAGGCATGTATCAGTGTTACCTATATAAATTGCAGAGAGAAGTAAGTGCTTCCCAGGAAAAACTCAGAGAATCCTCAGTTACAGCAGATCCAGATGATGTGCCCAGAATCAGATAGGAGGAGACCAGTTCTTTTATCATCTCTTAGCACTCACACTTCATGTAATATTTAATAGTGTGGATAGAGGGGAGTCATTTATGGAAAGCAGATTTGCAGTTTGAATGACTTACTTTACAGGATTCTTCTCCATTGCTTAGGCTTAAATATTTCTGTACCAGTGCTTTCCTTTCATCACATTAATTACTTTTGCCAAATTTATATACCTAAGCCATAGTGTAGTGCTTTTAACCTAAAAAACACCGTTCTGAGTTGTAAAAGTTATTTTTAATTGCTATGTCTTGTAGCAGGAAGAGTGTTAAGTTTTCATTTATATAACTTATATTTCATTTATATAATTTATTTAAATTACTAAAATAAATGGGAAAGAGTGAAATTATATGGCAGTAAAGTTCTGCTTGGAATATTCAAGTGTGAGAGAAAAAGAATTTTAGATCCTTTGCATCTTACAACGGAAAAAAAAAAGTAGTGGGAAATAGGTTTCATACTAAGTGAAGGCCTGCACTTTTAAAGTATTAATTTTTACAAAGTTTAAAAAAAAAAAAAAAAAGAAGTTATTTTCCTTACATTTCTTTTCTTTTTTTTGTAGGAGAATGAAACAAAACCAGAAGACTGCATACCTGATGTACCAGGCAATGAAAGTGCACGAGAATTCCTGGCACACGCCCCAACAAAAGGGCTTTGGATGCCTTTGGGAAAAGAAGTCAAGGTTATGCAGTGTAAGGCTGAAAATATTCCAGGTGTCATTTAGACCTTAATATATCCACCCATTTACTCTGGGGGGAGGGCAGAATGTTGCTGGACAGATAATGAGGTCCAGGTAGATTGGCATCATATTGGTATAAAAGCATCCAGTATCTTGAAGGCTGTAATAGCCTCGTATTTTATGTACATTAAATTTATCAACATAGTACTTGTGTCTCTCTGCTTGTTCCAACAAATTGGAAATATTTTGCATAAAAGTGGGTTTGGTTTTTTTATACTTCTTCTGATCTGTCTCAGAGGTGCAATTCACTGCTGCTTCTTTTTTTAAAGGTTGGAGGTGTAAACGTTACGGACACAGAACAGGAGATAAGGAATGCCCATTCTTTATTAAAGGCAATCAGAAATTGGAACAATTTAGAGTAGTGAGTACAAATACTGTACTATTATTGCTTGTCCTTTTTTAGTCCTGACAATGCATAACCTTGCAAGTGAAGAGAAGCCTGTCAGATGGTGCTTTTATTAAGGACTTTTCCTCCATCTCTAGTATAATATAGATGCCGACAGTCTTCTAATAAAGAAAAAGCTACAGATGTGGTTGGATGTTTGACTACTTTGCAGAAAATCTACTCTTCGAGGGGAAAAGTCGTAATTTTTACATCTAAATTGAAAATCTTCAAGAACCTATTTCAACCATTATATTCATTTTTTTTTTGATTAAAATGTCAACATAACAAAAAAATGTTTAGTCAAGCTTGAGCTGCCCACATTACAGCTGCTTCAAGCCTTCTGCTCTCGCTGAGAACAACCACATCATGAATGCTGTTGTCTAGGTCTGTAATCCAGTCATTGTCTACAACTCTGATCTCTTGCTACATGAGGCTGCCTCTCAGTTCTGCAGATTCTTCCTGCGTGATTAACTTTTCCCATTGCTCCGCAGTGTTAATCTATATTTCAGGCTCTCATCACTTAGTGGCTTATATCCTCATTTCTATCCTTGAAAAATGTAATCTGGGATAATTCTGTCCAGATTCTGGACTCACACTGATTGTATGCAACTGCAAACAGTATTTTTAGCCCTCTCCCATGACCAGATCGCCTCTATTCTTCATTTCTCCTCGTGCTTCTTCTCTGTTGCATCAAACCCTTGCTCTGTGTCCAAGGCCCTTCGTGGTGCATTCCCAACGTCTTTCATTTGCTACTGACATTTAACTGGTCAGCACCTGCTATATCCTCTCTCTTGGACTTGTTTGCTTCATCTTCCTGCAGAAATGGTCTCCGCATCTCTTTGCTGCATTCCTGCATGGCATGAACCCACCTTAAAGTTTACATGCTATCTTCCTGCACAGCTATCTTTTTGCTGCATTGCCTGTTTAATTAAAATTAGCTGATTTAAGAACCAGTAACAATAGCACATAGCATGATAGGACAACTCCAACATCATTATCTGTTTGTCTTATATTTCTTGTTCCTGTATTCCTGTGTATTTGTATCCAAATTTTTCAAATATACTAGAAGGGTACAGCTCATTATTTTGAACCTCAGTAGTCCATCTATGTCTAGCTATTCCCACAGACTGTGTGTGGGATTCTCGTAGTTAACTGTGATTGAAGCTTTATTATACCTAAGGAGAGTCCCCTTCATTAGTGATGTAATTAGAGAAGCTTTCCCTGAAGTAAAGATTAACCATGTTCAGTCTGAGAGTATACTTGTGAATTAAGAGCTTGCTAAGCATATTCCATCTTTTGATAAAAAGCCTCTTGCATTCGATTGCTTTGGTTTATATTTTTAGGAAATACAACTGTTGGTGATAAATGCTTTGATTTACCAACATAGGATTTTCTGCTTTCCACTTTAAAGGCACATGAAGATCCGATGTACGATATAATAAGGGAAAATAAACGTCACGAAAAGGAAAAGAGGTAAGTGTATCTGTAGTAAACTACATTTTCAATTTAGTTTTTATTTTGATAACATGGTACTAATGTATGGGTGAAATTTTGATATAAGCTCACTTTGAGCTCAGAGCATCTTTTTAATGGCAGTTCCTTTATGTTGGCAGACTAAGGCATTTCTGCTTTCTGAACAGTGACTCCGTAGTACTTCCTACCTCTTTAATTCTATTAGCTTCTATACGTTCTCCAAAACAGAGTTTAAAGATGAGTTGTATTCATTTATGCCATAAGATTCAGGTACTTAGGTTTAGGGTTTTTTAGGCCAAAAAAACCAGTTTGGTTTCTTTTTTTCCTTCAGTGACTTTGCTGAGATGTTTTCTAAAATTTAGTGTGTCAAAATGCCTTCAGTGTTCATGAAGGGGTAGATTTAGAAAGCTAGTTCCAGGCACCTGGTGTTGCTTCTTTTGTGAGGTCATTATTTAGTATATAGAGCAGCAGAGTTTTTAATGCTTTCTTGCTTGAACTGCATCAGTGGAATAACTGAAAGAAACTATAGGAAGCCCATAAAGCAGCACTGCTGCTGCAGGTGTGTTGTCTTTTCCTTGGAGAGGAATCCTTGAAGAGGATACTGAAGATCAGTAATAAAATAAGCAAATACTTCATCCTCATTTACCAGTAATCCTTGAAAGTTAAAAGGAAGAGTGCCTTCCAAAAATACTTCTGCATCCAGAGTAGAGCCTATTCTGTAGCTTCACTGATATCATCTCTGTATCTCTGTCATAATATCATAATCCCAGTATGCCTCTGTGTATGGATAAGCAACTTCTTATCAGCAGGTGGTCAGGTGATAGCTGTTGCCTTATTATTCTGCACACATAAATAAGCCAGTAAGTCTTTGCTGCTATCCCATGAGATGGAAGGTCCCTGAAGGCACAACATGTGCTTGTCTCAAAGGGGGTTGCTTTTATCAGTCTGTGATATTATCTGTAACAGGAGTGTAATTAGGCAAAAGAGGAAATGTTCCCCTGCCCTTTGCATGCAGCTTCCATTCCTCGAGCCAGGAAGGGAACCCAAAAGCTAGAATAAATTACTACAGGCAGAGGAGAGTTAGAAAGGATTCTCATTCATGTTTTTTAAACTCAGGATACAGCAACTGAAGCAACTCCTGGAGGACTCTACCTCAGAAGATGATAGTAGTGATGACAGTGATGAGGATGATGAAGATGGCAGCAGCTCCACTTCCTCAGAACATAAACACAAGAAGAAAAAGAGAAAAAAGGAAAAGAAAAAAAAAGAAAAGAAGAAGAAAAAAAAGAGGAAGCGTAAATCATCCAAATCTAATGAGAAGTCAGAATCTGACTGACAGCAGTCACCTGCTGCACGCTCACTGACCTCTCTTACTTGTGAACTGCAAGGAAAGATCCAAAGAACGAGGAAGAAAACACCAGAAAGGGCTTTGTTAAACTTGGAACATACAGATGTATGCATACAGCAGCCTACACTGGCATCCTCTTCTGCCCCTCTGCAGTCAGAAAGAAGAAAGCAAGCTGTGCTAAACCACACTCAGCCACATCTTTGTGCTGTACAAACCTGTGCTAAGGGTCATCCGTCCTGGTCGAGCTGGGCCTCTGCAGTGCCGCGCGTCACCATCGGCAGGAAGCGGTGACGACCAAGGAGTCACCCACAAATCTGCAGCATTAGCAGACTGCCCACTGCAGTGTCTTTTCTCCATGAAGTTATTTTATTACATACAAAGCCTCACTGTAACAGGACTCCAGTTTGCACCGTGCAGCGCGCTGGGAGTTCACTTACAGTGCTTTTAATAAGCGGGTTGTACTGTATTTTTTTTCTCCGCATACGTGCTGAAGTTCAGTGTACTTATCCTAATATTGGCAGCTAGCTAAATAAAGAGTACTGCTGAAGGGGGAAAAAGTTAATCAAGGGGATTTACTTTAAGACAAAATTGCAGCAAGACTTGATTTGTGTGCGTGTAACAAAACCTCAACATCATCACCATTAACATGCACAGTTCTGAAACATCCTAAGTGTTCTCTAAACTCTAAGAGTGGGAGCCAAGTGTAACGATGTTAGATATTCAACTTTACTGTAAGGAGGTAGTGGTTTTAGTTATTTAAAAAGAGGTGTTTCATGTAAGAAATTAAAAAGATTAATTTCTGCATATACTTCAGTATCAGTTGTTTTGATACAATTTTGGGGGGGGGTCCTTTTAAAAAGGCTTGGGGGAAATAAATTCCAACCTACTTTTTATGTTTACTAAAATGATTTGATGACGTAACATTTTTTGAGTCATCTCACAAAAATATAAATGTGTAAGGCTTTCAAAATGGTTTTCAACTCTATGAATGTAAGCCACAGAGCAGTAGTAAAGAACTTGTAAGCAGGAAGAAGAGAAAGTTTTGTGTACTTTGTACACCTTACATGCTGACCTTGCTTTTCCTTTAAATAACCTTGCAGGCTCAAGTGGGAAGATAGCTATAAACAGCATTACAGTAATCATCCCTCTTTGAAACATTCAAGATACATTGGTACAAAGCTGCACTTTGAGGGACTAGATGGTGGATACTGGCACTCTGCAAAAGGAGAGAGAAAACTAGATTTGCTTTGAAATTTCTATTGAATTACTTCAATTTCTATTAAACTCAGTCTCTGTGCTTACACTGAACAGCCCCCAGCCCAGCTCCAACAAAGTAGAGCAAACATTGCAAACCTTGTGATTTCCTTCAGCAATGAACTCTTCTTCACTTGCTTTCACACTGGTTCCTGCTAGTTTAATTTCATACACCTTCATTCTTGCTCTGGAAGTTATGTGAACAACTCATTCCTCTTTCTTCTCCCTCTATCCTTTTCAGTTTTCTAAATCTCTAATCATATCCCATACATGTAGGTCTTTACTGAAACTCATAACAAGTGGCATTTGAAAATGAAAACCGTTTCAATAGAGTAAGATTTATAGCAGTGCTGGCTAGCAGCCACCACTAGAGTGCAGAGAAGCACGATTTGTGTCATCATTTGGCATTTTAAACAATGCCAAAGCTGTCATTTAAGAGACTCTTAAGTCATTTAGAAATATGTAGACTAGAGATAAATACCAGCACTCCTTTTATATTAATGGAAAATTGTTCTGTGTAGAAGTAAATCCAGAAAGCAGGACAGAATGGTATAGTCTTAAAAGACTGTTTAGCCTCATTTGTTAAATCATAACCATTTAAATGTTTTTGTTCAAACAACTTTTTTTTTACTGACCTTCTTCGCAGACATGTATACTTCCACTTGCAAGTTCTGCTGAAGCTGGAGGGTTAGAAACAGCATAAATGTATAGTTCCATGAATCTAAATAAGTACAAAATGCAGCTAAAACAAACCTCATAGGCAGTATAGCTTCACAGGTCTTCAACTGCCAGCTTTGATTATCTTAATACTCTGAACAATTTTTGTCAGAAAGGTATTTCAGGAAAAATACTGATATCTGTCTTATTTCTTTGGCTGTGAAATTACTTGGGGTTTATAGTCTTGTCGAGTGAGACAGCCAGTGGCAGCAAGTCAGGGAAAGCTGAGGACTCAAACACAGAATTTGGTTTTTCCTTGGTGTGCCTCCAGTTAGCATGCCATGAGTTTTATGGGGTTTGTGTGGGTTTCTTTTTTTTTTTTTTTTTTTTGGCCGTTGACTCCCATCTACACTGTTTGATTTTAATAAAAAGACCTGTAATTATTTTTTTTTCAAAATAAGACAGAACATGGGACATTGTAAAAGGGAAAACTTTGCCATCTAGGTGCCACCATACTGAAAATTAAAAAAACATTATTAAAACTTGGCAAGCCAGCATCGCCCACTGGCTCCTCATCAGTGGTTACACCACACCCACTTTGCAACAGAGGTTTCAGTTAGTTACAAATAGTGATTTAGAAATCCTGAGTCCCAGACAGTAAGTCTGTCCAAAGGAAGATCACAGTACGGCAGCCTCGGAGGCCTCTTAGGTTTGTTGCTGGTGTGCCAAGCAGCAAATAGATTCTTCAGCTGCCCTTCAGCAGATGCTGCAGGAAGCATGTGAAAGCTGCCAAGGCAATGCAGAACTGCGACAGTTACAGGTCCACGATCCTGCCAGCTCTGCAGTGAATCACTGGGCAGTCCAGCTGCAGTGGTAACAAAAGCTGACACGTATGCGCATCTGCAAAATTAAATATCACTGGGGCTAGTTACCTGGCTGAACAGAAAGAGCCTGGGCTTGAATTCACAGCCTTTTAGGATAGAGTTTGTTTGTACTTCACAGCCTTTGTGAAGCGTGGCCATTTTACCCACTGGAACATTAGATAACAGCTGTAAGCCAGTTAAGATGCAATCCACAAATCATCCATGCTGCTGAGTAGCAAAAAAAAAGCTAAGTAGAAAATTTAGATTTAAGGTCACAGGACTAGTACTGTTAGAGTAGAATATACCATATAAATTATCAAAGAATTATTTCTGGAGTACTAGAACATTCATGCATACTACTTTTAACATTGGTGTGGATGCATAGCGTGAATATACTACAAGATATATAAGCAATCAGTTTAAAATAGCATTTGTTTCCAGACAAAGAGCTGTCTAAACACTCCTACTGCTACTCCCTCACAGCTCCTTGGGAGCTAGCATCACCAGGCTCTAAATTGTTTCTTGCATCTGAGCAGAAATCACACTGACTAGTGCAAGGCCTGTAAAGGAATGAGTAGCATGATCTTGGGAGCACCTATCAAGCATTAGCCAGTCCGAGAAGTAAGAGTGCCATCTGATCACGAGGTCATGAATATTTCTTCATCAGATAAGCAGCAAAAGCCACAGTTAAGCCTGTCAGCAGAATTGGGTATTAAAAAGCTCCATGCTTGAGGTAATTCCCTCCCTCATTTTACTCTTTGATGTTCTGGTGCAACAGAGATTTTGTGCAGCAAAAAAAGCCAAATAAGAATTTCTATTCCTTGTTTTCTTGCAGGGCTTGGGGTAGAAAGGAAAAAAACTTTGGCATAAGTGTAGTTTCCTTCTCCTAACAGCTTGGGTTAAAGGCTGCAGTTACAGTAGAGGTTTAACAAGTAAGCAAGTGGTATTAAAAGGAATATAAAAATAAGGATCAGTTGGGTAGGGAAACATCAGTACTCCTCACTGAGGGAAAACAGCATAACCTCAGTTACAGGTCAGACTAGGTAGGCGTGAAACTTGAATGCAGTCACAGGAAATGCTACTTTTATCCCTGTAGTTTACTCTAGGACACAGAATAACAACATGGGAGAGGAGGCAAAAGACAAGTCATGTCTGTACAATCCCTCCACCCTTTATTAAAGAAAAACAGGTGTTTTTTTTTTTTTTTTTTAGTTTCCTTTCCTTTATCATGCACACTATCACTTTATTTGGGAATCATTTGAGACTGGCAGCATCATATTTATTCTTCTCATACGGTGATATTAGCCTTTATAGGCATTGGAAAAAAAAAAATCACACATTTTTGAGCCATCTACCTCATTTAGATCAGTCTATTTCCATTATTCATAAGATAGCTCAGCAGAGACCTAGTTTTATCATCTCAGTTCTCTAAAGAGACTCTGTAGTCAGTTGCCAAGGTCTGTATCAACTGTAATAGAAGCCATCAGGAAGAAGTCAGGAAACAGGGCACACCATCAAAACCTTTTGTTTCACCTTCAAGATCCATCTCCATAAAGGACTCAAAAACTCCGCAGGAAAAGAAGGGGAGGAAGGGGAAGCATCAACTCAGCGCTTTAGTTTTAGTCCTCCATCATGCATTTGAAGAGAGGAAGATCTGAGGAACTGCCTCAAAACTTCAAGTCAGTATGTGGACTTGATACAGCTCTAACTATATTCCTTTACACTTTGACAACCCAGCTGATGGAAGAGGATTTTGTACTTACATCCACATCATATATGAGAGGACATTGACAGGCTTTACGATCCTGCAGAGTTTAAGAGCTGAGCAGCAATAACTGGTGTGCTATAACAGCACCAGTGCATGGATGTGCCCACATTAAACTTTTTTGCTATTGAATACACTAAGTCTCAAAAGTGCAATTCTATGAAATTTATTACTTAAATAGTGGATGTGCTAGTTATAAAAAGGTGACTTTGGTGTTAAATACTTAATTCCATTTTCATAGCATCCTCAGTCTTTACAGTGTTACTTCTTAACCCTTAGGAGTGCAGAGCAACTTACAAAATATACAATAATAATTGAATTTTGGATTATGCAAAACAAACCTTCGATACATTCCCCCCCCTCTTGCCCCAATATTTGCAATTATCTTCTCTTGGAGAGGGACTTTTTTGTTCCACGACCTAAAAGTTAAAAAAAAAAAAAAAAAAAAAAAAAAAAAAAAAAAAAAAAAAAAAAAAAAAAAAAAAAAAAAAAAACAGAAAGAATGAAGTATGCATTCTGCCTCCAAACAAAATGTCAATTTGCTTCTAAAGAAAGATAGACATCAGTGATTGCTTTTTCCTACTGCAGGCACTGGCGGTTGATATTACAGTTATGTACTCTATTTCCCAGCAAGTATAAATGAGTATACAAGAGTAGCACTGGTGTTTAGAATATCCCAATATAATAGATAAGAGTTCCATGTGAAACTCATAGCACATTCTTAGTGTGTTCTTGTAACTATTGTTGAATTCATCCAAGAAACTTGAACTATTTCTGGGACAAATAAGAAGTATTTCGGGATTATGCAAGTTTCCTTGTTTCTTCTACTAAGAACTGATCAGCAATTAAAGGTTAAACAATTTGGCTTCAGGGCTGACATTAATTTTCACTAATAAAACACTTTAGTCTAAGTTTGTTTCCAAACTTGCAAATACAGGGAAGAGCAATCCTCTTCTTAATATTAGAAAGAGCCTATTTTTTACTCATGTTCCCTGATGGAATATTCAAGTTCACTTTACTATGCTAGCTTGTTCTTTTCCAGAAAGAATTCTGATCTTTTAGGTAGCTTCCTGTACTGACCCCTTTCCAATTTATAACCTTTTCAGAGTGTCATACAAGTACAGAAAAGCATAATTATTACTCAACCTACTTAATGTGATTTTCCCTCCAAAGTAGCAAGAAGTTCCTACTCCATAAAGTTCTTAAGAATTATCTACGTGCATTTGTGTTGTATCAAAAATACAGTATTTTGGTTGAGACAGATCTGTAGCTTAAAGAAAAGGATATACTGCAAAGTGACACAGGACCCAGCACTTTAAAAGGATACAACAGTTTGAAGAGTAACTAGACTAAAACAGTAGGTTTTGGTGTGGATTTCCTCCTCCATCCTTACCTTAAACAAAGAGAAGGAACCTAACCTGGTCAAAGCTACACTGGTATTCATAGCAAGTGTTCAAAGTTTAGCTTGTCCTTTTTCCCCCCCCCCCTTTATCTTATCCACATATGTAGCATTTGCTATTATTTCACAAGTTGTCCTTGCAGTTCAAACAGAGAAAATTTAATCCCCAAGACAGTAATGAAAGAATCCTTGTAACAGTTATTTTTGTAGCTTGTCACTGTGTACCAACCTTTGTATATACTGTATTTAGGCATCTCCCACACTTCTACCTCTTCCACATCATGTCTTGTGTCCCTGCGTTTTGAAGGTGGCTTGCCTATTTTTTTCTTCTTTGGTTTAACCAAAGGTGGGCATCCTAAATAGCAAGATACAACTGGTGTTATTTCTTCAACACAGTCACAAGGCAAATTTAACCTTGTCTTTCAACAACTGGCCTGTGACGTCCCCCTTCCTCCCTCCCTTCTCTGTGCCTATTCGCTGATAAAATTGACTCTACATGTGTCAAGCAAGTCTTGTATGTCTACAGTATTGAATCATTGCATAATTCTGGATGCCCTGTATATTGGGTCATAATTTGGGTAGGTGTTAGTATGGCAAAAAAGAACCCAATCAGAGTTGGATAATTCTGCTCTAGTTCACTGTCTTAAGTATTCAAGACTAGTTTATAGATGTCCAAGTGATCCAACTCACCCACTGTCTTTAAAAAACTTAATCCTTCAGACCTGTAAAGTTGTGCACCACAGGTACACTGTTCAAGAAGTCAAATTTAGCATATGGTTTTACTGCTAAAGCAATATATCTGTATCTCTAACCAAACCCCCTTACTTGCAGGATGCTTAAATTCAGGATTATTTTGAAAAAACAAGTTCTAATATAGGCAACATTTTAAAAAGGATGTGATTTTACTAGCACTTCTGAGGCATCCATTGGCATGAACAGCATTCAGAAAACACTGATTCCTGCTTCCTAACACTGTGATAGCTTCTTCAGGCTACACAGGCTGGAAAAGGAGGAGGAGAAAGCAAGGAATAACACATAGACCAAACATCCTCAGTATGGTGGGACCATCTGTGACTTGAGATAGAAGCAACATGCTGAAAGTTAAAGGTAACAAAATTATTTTAGAACTATTATCATACTTTTATGAATTGTTGTAGAGGAGCTAAGAGTGGTGCTGCTAAAGTGAAATGTTTTCAACTTTTATAGAGCAGTCTAGCATAAAAAAAACCCACTACAATACTGAAGTCTGTGGATAGAAAGCCTCCAATGCAAGATGCAAATAATCCCAAACCCCAATATGCTTAAGCAGGAAAGCAATGCAGAGAGGGAACTCTGAGGAATACACTCTAAAGAATAGTCTATTAGGCTGTTGATACAGGAGATCTGATATGTATTATCAGTGAACTAAAGAGAAGCAAGTCAGTCTGTTCTGAAAATAGCTTCACACTTCAGTATTTGATAGACTGATCCTGAGATACTTGAAGGCATGTGACCCAGGAGAGAAGCACTACAGCAAATCCTATAGGTGTTCCTACAGCACTTACACTGAGAAACACCCTTAAAAAAGCACCCAAAGCAGATCTGAGCTCCAAGTAAGTATTAATTGTAAAGAAAAAAAACACACATTCTGCTCCAGGAGTTAATAACAAGGTATTGAAACTATCTAACCTTTTACTTTGCTAGAATAACTGATTTCTCCATGTTTTCCTTAACAAGATCAGTGATTTGCACTCAGTCCTGCTTTAGCAGCATCAGGGCAACTGTTGGCCCGTGCTAGTTTCCCTGATCATCTGCCTATGTAGCTACCACATGACTCCCTATATGTTTTACTCAAATGTAAGATCAAGAGATAAGGACCTACCAGTGCGTATGCATTCAAGGGAAGCCTTATCTGGGTAAAGAATTAATATTACTGTTTATGGAAGTAACAGCTTTACGTAAATAAAGGCTTCACTTGGCCACATCAAAGCATTTGATGCTTTGATTTCCCATAATTCCTTTAAAAAACCCAAAGTACCTATCATGCATTCTTATTCCCCTGTTAGGGTTTGAGAAGGCTGTAAATAGGCCCAAGATGTACTGACTGAGAGGCATTTCATCAATATCAGAGCAACAAGAATTAGTTTTATTATTTTCAAACCTTATCCAAATATCACATGCTTGCTATTTTGTACCATATCCTTTTGAGTGTTCCTTAAGAACAAAAACACATTGAGGAAGTTGTACCTTGGTCTTTGCTCTTGGCTGGAGGTGAGAGTCTGCCATGTATTTGGCCACTAAATTTGGGCTTAGCACCACTTCTAATCCAATACTCTTCAGGCAGTATCCCCAGGTTCTCCCTTAGCAGCCTTCCTAATTAAAAAAAAAAAAAGTTGATTTAAGGTCAGTATTTAGTTTTGCTAATGCTAATACACTGTTTGATCCACAAGCCAGAATGCAAAGCCAGCTACTGGATCTAATTGTAGGAGTCTGTTGAAATAGAAACTTTTCTGAAGGCCACACTGGACAAAAACAAACCACTTTAAGTCTACAGATTTTGTAGAGAGAAAAAGCTTAATAACACTAATCCTGTTATTAAAAGTAAATACCGTGGTTTTCTTTCACAATATAAGACTACACTAAACAGCAGCCACCTACTGAAGTGCCAACATTACTGCTTATTCTCAGTTTAGATTAATCCAATTTCTAACATCTACCTTTGAGTAAATAAGATGTTCTTTTCCAATTTAATAGTTTCACACTGCTTTTTCTGAAAATACAGCAAAACTTTTGTTTCTAAAGAAAAACAACAGCTGTTATATTAAAAAAAAAAAAATTGGTTTGACTCCCCTTCTGCAGAGAAGTTATACAGGGTTTATCCACTGGATTATAATGAACTTCATCCTGTTTAATGTACCTAGCAGGAATCTGTGATAGGAGAGTCAGACTGTTTGTATAAACTTAAATGCAGCGCTTCCAAGACTTTAAGCGCCAGTAAATCTGTAGTTCAAATTACCTTAAGCTTTTCAAATTAATAAATTGCCACTAACGCCAGAAGGTGAAGTATATCAAATCTAACGCAAAGGAGAGTTTCTGCACTATTCTCTGGTGGTTGTGAAGAAGCAGAATTCTTATGCAATAGGTTAGAAAATGCAGCAAACTCCTTCTGCTTGAAAAAAGGATTCTGCAGGACACCTGGCTCTAAACCAAACCTGAAGCTACAACATCCTCTAATCTTCACACTGGTTCAAGCTACAATTTGCAACTGCAATTAGGTGTTTTGTGTATGCTATTAATCAGCACTTCGTCCTCAGCAATTAGCTTACCTCCCAAGAATTTCCGTAACATTCGCTGGTGCTCAAGTCCTTCTCTTCTTGTCATAGGCCTCTTTCTCCCGTAATACCCATAGTCACTATACACAACTTCATCTCGTTCTTTCTCCTTCGGCTTGTACACCACACCAATATTTTCAACAAGCCCACTCCTAGTTTTTATTTTCTCTTGAGCGGGCCAGCTGATTAATTGTGCTGGTACAGCATTTTTAGGTGGTTTCCAAAGCACTCTCGGGCCAACTGGGTAGAAACTTCCTTTATTTGGTGTCAAGATTCCATATGGAGGGGCTTCTTGAAAGAAATACTCGATTTCATCCATGTCATCATCCTCATCCTCCTCATCCTCTCCATCTTCATCCTCCTCTTCACCCTTCACAGAATATTCTTCGGAGTCCTCGACTTCTGACAAAGTTTTAGCTGCTTTTTTGTTGAGAGAATTGATTTCTTTCCTACTAGGAGATCTAGAAAGGGCTCCCAGCTTTCTACCTTTGCTGGAAGCCTCTTTAATCTTAGCAGCTGGAGAACTGACATCTTGACCATTCATCTGCTCCTTTGCTACCACTTCATCTTCACTGAGGGACCCACCATTTTTAATCTTCTCTTTCTCCGAGCTGTCTATACTTTTCTGAGGAGTATACATGCTTTTCTGAAGCACATAGTCAGGGACAAAATAAGACACTGGGGCATTATCACTTGATGACCCTTCCTCTCTAGAGGACATGTCATCAGAAGAAAGACTGATTACACTTTGGCACTTCCTTTGTGGCAAACAAATGTCGTACTTTGTGTCCATACTGTCCAAAGAAGCCAGCCAGCTGCCAGAGGGAACATACTTCTCAATTGATTTGTCACACCAAATACTTTTACCTGTCTGGCTTTCACTGGTTGCTCTGTGGTTTAAATTCAGCTTTTTCTGCTGAAAGCTCAAGTCACTCATTACCTCCATACTAGATGGAAGTAGTCCTGCTTGTTGAATAAAGCTGGGCTCTTCTTGAGAAGTTTTTGAGCCTGCAGATTTTTTAGTGCTAGATTTTTTAGCTATTACCACATCCTGTCTTACCACTGGTCTATCTATGCCAACAGATCTTGCCAGCTCTGTGATTTGCACTGCCATGGTTTCACCTGGGGGGGATTTTGCCTGTTGACTTGTATTTGCCAGCTTTTCTGCATCCAGCTTCACTTCATTGTTTTGGACATCTTTCTCTTGCGCAGTTTCAGCACCCTGTTTTGAGGGGACAACAGCTTCTCTCTCATCTAAGGAAGCTCCTGGCATCATTTGCCCCCCTTCACGAGGGCCATATATCATGCCTTCACACGAGCTAACAGAAAATAAGTCACGTGGCACTATGTTCTCTGGGACTGATTTAGCACTTGCCACATCATACAGCGGGATAGTTTCTTTAAAGGACTTCCACAGCTGAATAGCTGGAGAGCCATTTCCATATTCTATCCTCACTTCTTCCTTCTCAAAGGCATAGCTTCCAGTAGGGAGGTTTCTATACTGTGTAGAGCTGGCAGGGTCCTTGTTATGAAACTCTCTGTCTACCACAATGGAAGATCCAGATGAATCTTGTTTCTCTGAAGTACTTTCAGTCTCTGTACCTATACCAGAAGAAACACAGGCCATATTCCCTGCATCACAACCTTTCGTTTCTGTACGGGTATCTTGGTGCTTTTTTTGCTTGCTTTCAGGCTGTCTAGGATCAGTCTGTGTTTCTTTTGTCTCCATTCTTTTCCCAGGGGTATTATAGTGTCTAAATCTTGTTGCATGATAAAACATAGGGGAAGGTGGGGCAGCATTAAAATAAGGCCTTCTGTTAATTCTTGCATGCATTGGATGCTGTGGAACAAAAAATCCAGGGTACTCATGGAGCGCAACAGAATAAAATGGAAAATATGGATTTCCACTTCGGAAGCCTAGACATTGGTGATGAAGAGAAAAGACAAATATATCTTCTTTCTGAAATAAGTTATCCTAAAAAATATTTTCTTGCATACACAGGGACAACTACACGATCAGACACATAGTTAAATAAAGCATTCCACCTTTCAATGCTTGGAAACAAATCTGCTGCAAAAACCCAGAGAGAGTTCCTTGTTACGGAATAGCTTATCTGGACACCTACTCTTTAACCAGAGCTTGATTTCATTCCTTGGAACACTCACCAATTAGATTTCTGGTTTGTTTTTGTTTTGTTGTTATTTCATAGAATATTGTTATATCATTATCTTTGAAAAAGACAGCTCCAGAGAGAAGTTAACGTAAGTATGGAACTTACAAGATGTACTTAACAGTGCTTCTCACATAATTATTTTTAAAATAATTTTTTTAAGCTTACACATATCCATAGCTATCATGCATGCATGTATGGAACTCATATATACACACACATATTAATTGCTAGGCATATTCTAGAGCTCTGTGTCTGCAGGATGACCATTACTTAATACTTTGCTTTGTTTCCATTCTCCAGAAACAGATGCTTTCCACCACAGAGGCTACATCTTTAAGTAATACTTAATAAGTCAGATTTTTGACAACTAAAGGATTACATTAAATTCTCACTTAAGCTCCCAAGAATCCCATCAACATAGATACATATTTGTTTCCTCTGTTCTAGCAGTAGCTTACTAAGCAAAGCTACCCCAGAGAGCTCTCATTGACCTTACCTGGAGCAGGTACATAATATGGACTGTATCCATGACTGAGGTACCATGGATTTGGATAAGGCTGTTGTGCTGATGGCTGAGCATAAAAAAAGGGTCTTGTGTTGCTTGTAGAATATGATCCACTTTCTGAAGTTGAGGCAGTATTCATTTTTCTTTAAACACTGAAAGGGATAAATGATCGTTATCAATCACTTTAAAAACTGCACAACCTAATGATTTTATGCTCTGTCAGAATTTAGCAGACATTCCTCTCCCACCTCAAAGAAACCAGGTCCTTCCAACAGAAAGCTACTATCTTCCAGACAGAAAATAGAAAACTGACATTACTATCAAGGTCAAATATTTCAGTTGTCCTTTGCTAAGCTAGCTTTTATATGCAGCTTTCAGCATTAGTCTTTCAAGCCAACCTTATAACATGCTTTAAA
>NW_020955207.1:3668864-3674852 GCF_003031625.1 Empidonax traillii
AAAAAAAGGGGGGGGGCAACAGAAGGTTTCACAGTATTAGACATTTAATGTTTCACAAAGAAAACACTTCTTAATGCTAACACATATTGTTACACATCACAATAAGAACTCTATTAATTCAGGATTTGTACTTTATAAATTATTTAAGAACAGTGATAGCTAACATAGTAAACCAAATATTTCAGTGACACCACGTTTCCTATGCCTAACCCAAATAATAGGTAACAACAACAACCCCACCAAAATCCTTATGTGTAAGTTTGTATTCAGCACCATACAAAATTCACAAGATGGAACTTGCTCCCACACTTATTTCTTCAGTTAACTAATACACTAATCTCAGTCCATTCCTACCCATGCAAGTGATATCACACAAGCTTATCACACACAGCTTTTTAAAAAGAATATAAGAAATCAGAGAACACAGAAGATCTGGTGACTGCACAGAATAATAATAAAAAAACCCAACACCAGTTCAACTCTGTGGAGAATTTAAGCACTTCAAAGTTAGAGGAAAATTAATTCCAGACCTGTTACAAACTAGCACAGCCTTCAGCCTAGAGTTTCAGAACGCTTTTAGGAACACTGGAGCCCTCTTCAGTTTCCATGTAGGGTGGCCCGTCCAGCTCTTGAAAGCATCAAAAAGCCTACCAGACTCTCCTAGGCCAAAACTCCCAGAATTATTTTGACCTTTCAGAGAGCAAGTAATGTAGGGAAAGAAAATAGCCCACAAAAACAATCCCCCCTCCCCCCTACAAAAGCTAAGCTATTCTTGCACTCTGAGAGCCCCTCAAAACTAAAGTCGCTGCTGCTTCCAGCCCAGCAAGAAAGTAACCACAGCCTCTGCTCACCCTCTTTATGGCAGGCAGCTGCTACTCGTCCACTCCCCCTCCCACCTGAGGCTTGTTTAGCAGTGACGCCTGGGACCTTTTTCCGTCAACGTGTGGGAGGAGAGTCAAAACACGAGGGTAGGAGTAATGGTAAAAGCCTTCAGCTGGTGTACAGAAAGCTGGCAGTCTCATCTTGCAGATGTTTAAGCTGCATCTCTAAGTGAATCTGGTATTTCCCTTTTGTAATGTTGGAACTTACACTAAAAAAGAAGGGAATTATTACCAATCTTCTGATTAAAACTACTGTTAGAGACACTTCTTGTAAGGAAAGAAAAAATCAGACAATGCAAGGCCAAGTTTACATTTGTTTCAAAGGTTTGCCAGTTGTTCACTAGGGAGTAAAGGGAGAAATGCTCTTCAGTCTTAACATGGCTAAGTGGGCTGAGAAACATGATTTTTCTGTGTGAACAGGAGAAGCCCTTATGGCAGTACGGTGTATTCCACCACATATGACAGGAGTTTATGAAATGTGAGGTTGCAATTTGACTCTGCGCTGGGTCTTTACAGGAGATGGGAATCTGAGTTGCTACTCTGGAGTTGCACATCTCCAAATACAGTGCTCAGGTCCTGGGGCAGGGGGCAGGAGAAGAAAGCACAATGCACGAGCTATGCAGGCAGGTGAGTGGCTAAGGAAAAACAAAGAGGTATGGATACTTAGAGACTGTTTTCATTTCTGTGTTGAGAAATTTACGAAACCTCTGTTTTTTTCTTACTATAATGTTCGGATTAAACATGTCCCTTGCACCAAGACGCAAGCTATAAAATGCCTGGGAAGGATGACTGATCCACTCCTCGCAGACATCCCCAGCCAAAGCTGCTCCTTTGCACTGATGGCAGCGCTTGTACTTAGTGCAACCAGCCACTTGTAGTGACAGGACAGGGAGTAATGGGTACAAACTGAAAGAGAGAAAATTCAGGCTAGATGTTAGGAAAACATCACAGTAGAAGTGAGGGTTGTAAGAAACTGGAACAGGCTACCCAGGGAGGTTGTTGGATACCCTGTCCCTGGCAGTGTTCAAGGCCGGGTTCGGTGGGGTTTCGAGAAACCTGGTCTAGTAAAAGATGTACCTGCCCATGGCAGGGGGGTTGGAACTAGATGATCTTTAAGGTCCCTTCCAACCTTAACTCATGCTGGATGTTTTAAATCCCCAGCTCCTGTATCCATCATACTTTCACCTTTTTGATGCAAAATTCCTAGCTTTTCTTTTGGTGAGTGGACCCAAAGGGAAATAAAGAAAATAAATAACAGTCACTAGCTTTTAAAAAGTTGCATTTATCAGGATTTTCCTTTCCCTCGGACCTCCCATCAGCCTTCAGAGTCAGACTCAGAATCACAGAATCAGAATATTCTGAGTAGAAAGGGACCCACAAGGATTATTGAGTCCAACTCTTAAGTGAAGGGCCCATAAAAGAATAAAATCTACTCCTGCCTCCTGTGCCCCTGTCACTTCCTTTTCTCTCGAGGCAAGCTCCAGGCCCCACAAGCCTCAAGCAGCATTTGCTCAAGAACCAGCAAGCCTGTGCTTGGCCAAAGGATGTTCCAGAGTTCCAGGATTGGCTAAAGGACCAAAAGCAAGTCCCAGAGGGAAAAGGAGGCACTGGAATGTAGACTGGACATGACCAGGCTCAGCTTGCAGGTGGATCCCAGGGGGATAAAGCAATGCTGGGATGCATAGTGGGACATGGCCGGGCCAGGCATTAACCCTGAAGCCTGCAGGTCTCCAGGATGCAACAAGCCTGGAGCACAAGTCCTGTGAGGAGTGGCAGAGGGAGCTGGAGGTGTTTAGCCTGGAATAGAGGAGGCTCAGGGGTGACCTCACCACTCTCTACAACTTCCTGACAGGAGGCTGTAGCCAGGTGGGGGTTGGTCTCTTCTCCCAGGAAACCGGTGACAGAACAAGCAAGAGGACACAGCCTCAGGCTGTATCACGAGAGGCTGAGGTTGGATATGAGGAGGAAGTCTTCCATTCAGAAAGGGTGATTAAACACTGGAACAGACTGCCCAGGGTGGTGGTCGTGGAGTCACCATCCCTGGAGGCGTTGAAGAAACGACGGGACGAGGCACATAATGTGCACATAATGTCGAGTCGACACAGCGGTGTTCAGTCACGGGTCGGACTCCACGCTCTCGGCTATCTTTTCCAACCTAACTGAGCCTGTGACTCTATGTATGTGTGTGGGGGTGTGTGTGTGTGTGTGGGGGGGTGTCAGTTCTCCCTCTCCGCGTCCCGCGGGAAGCGCCGCCGTCCCGGCGCGCGGGCAGGGGGCGCTCGCGGGGCGGGAGGGGACAGGAAACCGGGGGCGGGCCTGGCGCGCGGGGCGCCCCGCTCCGCGCAGGCGCACACGGGGCGGGCGCGGCGCTCCGTAACGGCGGGCGGTGAGGGGGGAGGAGGGGGAGGAGGAGAAGGCCGGGGGGGGGGGGGGGGGGGGGGGGGGGGGGGGGGGGGGGGGGGGGGGGGGGGGGGGGGGGGGGGGGGGGGGGGGGGGGGGGGGGGGGGGGGGGGGGGGGGGGGGGGGGGGGGGGGGGGGGGGGGGGGGGGGGGGGGGGGGGGGGGGGGGGGGGGGGGGGGGGGGGGGCGGCAGCAGCGGCAGCGCCTGCGCGCCCGGGGCCGCCGCCTCCGCAGCCCGGGAGAGACACCGGATCCGCCGCCGCATCCTCCCCCTCCGCCCCGCTTCGCCGCGGCCGGCACGCCGAGGCAGAAGAGGTAAACGGCGGTCGGAGGTTTGTCCGGGGCAGGGAGTGGGGCGGGGGGGAGGGATGGATGGCGGCAGTGGCAGCGGCGGCGCTCCCGCGCTCCCGTCCCGGCGTGCCGCGGCCGCCGGGCCCTTCGCCGGCCCCGCAGGGGGAGTGGCCGCCCCGAGGGGACCCCGGGGCCGGGGAGGCCCAGGGGGGGTGGGGGTGTCTGTGGCTGCCGCTTCCCCCGCCCGCCCCATCTCTCCCTCCCTCCCTCCCTCCGCGACCTGTGGCCGCTCCCGCCCGGCGGCGGCGGCCCCGGGCCCGCCGGGCATCGGCGGAGGGGGCGGCGGGGGCCGCCCTCAGGCAGGGCCGGCTCCCGGGAGAGGCCGGCGGGGCGGGAAGGTGTCCCCTTCCTTCTGGTGGAGGCAGGAGAGGGATTAAGGCGGCGGAGGGACGGGACGGCGCACCTGGGCACCGGGGAGAGGGAAGAAATGCGTTTCCTCGCCTGTAGTCCCGTGTCGGCGCGTCCCGCGGGCGGGAGGGGGCTGTGACCGCGGGGCTTGCAGGGCTCCCCTTGGGCTTGGCAGGGGGGGATGTCTGCAGCCTGGGTGTTTGTGCAGGAAGTGCTTGGAGGCACGGACACGGTGAAGTCTTCGAGGGGAGCAGCAGGATAGTGGCACTGCCGTTTCCTGTGGCTGCCCCTCGCGTTTCCCTGCTGATGGATCTAGTTGTGTTGGTGTATACGCTATTGGTACCTGCGGTGGCCGAGGGGGGGCTTCGGTGTTTACGTGGGGATTTGAAGAGTCAGATAATTCTTAGTAAGCTTTTACAGGCTACATATATGCGTAGTATAGCTTAGAAATTAGTCATCTGCGTGCTTAGGATTTTTCCGGTATTTACCATTATTTCTGCTAGGATAGATACCTGCTGCTTTTGAAAGAACTTTAATTATGATTTAGAAATGGATTTGTGCTGTACTTAGCGAATTCGTTTTTAGAGGTTTTATTGCAAAGCCACATCTTGGCTTTCTACATCATCCACATCTACTTTGTGATCACAGTGGGCATGAAAGGCTCTGTGCTGTTGTGAGCTCACCTAGGACTGTATCTACGTGAATTTTGTTTGGATTACGTATTTAAGAGATTACTAAAATACATGCTCAACTTAGTTCAATTTCTCAGAAATGTACCTGGAGAAATAGGTAATTTTTAGTATTTAGCATACCCAGATGCATAAATTTTGTAGTCTCATGATTTGAGTATAGATGTCGCACCTTTTTCCTAATTATTTTTGCGTGTGGAGTAGAAGGGGCGCGTTATACTCAAAGATGTGTAAGTAGCATCTTGCAGGAACGGACTAAAGAGGAAGAAAAGATGCTGCTGCTTCTTTAGTACTTTATTTTACTACATTTTAGACAGATGGCTGTTCGTGCTTGGTTTTTTTTTTTTTTTCCAAAGCAGGCTTTTTTGTTTTGGTCATGTGATTATGAAACAGACCAGAATTGGTGCAAATCCTAAAATTTCTGTTTATTTAGTGGCTGTTGTGCTTTGAGAATAAATTTTATATGCATGAATGTGATATCCATTATAAGACTTAACCTTTCAGGAACTAACTTACAATTAATTAGGCTACATTAATTATTAATCTAATTTCTTAATGTAGAAATGCTTGGATTTGTAGTTGAACATCATGTAGTGAATATTTAAGGGACTGGCGCATACTTAAAAACGAATTTAAGTTGTTAAATAAAACAGACTAGCTTCATTAATGTACTAGAGTTCAGAGAGAAAAAATCCCCACTCTTGTGTATATCCGTGATACATGGCTGAATCTTACTGGAGACATCCTTGGCCCACTTTTTTTTCAAAGGTAATTTCCCAAAACACACCAAGTCTTTCCACAAAACAGAAACACCCTTGGGGATGGAAACTACCGTGCTCAGTGTAGAAGTCCAGTTGCCAATTTAAGCTGTTGGTTTATCTGGTGCTAATTTTCTTTCTGAGCAGGTATTTCCTTTAGTGTACAACTTCCTTTAGGAGCAGAAAAACAGGAAAGAAACTGGTAATGAGGAGTGCACTGTGACCAAACATGCTGTTAGCATGGAGTGTGACACTTCTAGTCTCTAGCTTCTGCATAGTTTCAGAAAACTCAGCTACCTCAAAGTTGTAACTCACCTCCCGAACATAGTATGTATGGGAAACAGTAGTAGTTTCCAGGTGAGTAGTAATTTTCAACATAACATTTAGGAATAAATCTACCTTGTTTTTTGTGCTATTTCACATTGTTGCTTTATTAGAATCTCCTTGATGTCCTCAGTTTTCTGGACTGCAGTGCTATCAAAGACACCTTTGATGGCTTTAGAAGAGAGGAAAACTTCCAAGTCTGGAACTGCTTCATCAATTACCTATTTCTCTCTCATTG